>NC_136420.1:50790080-51182580 GCF_052625555.1 Lactuca saligna | reverse complement strand
CACCTCACAAGTAGCTCGGAATGATAGTGTCAAACTATCACACCCCCGAACCAGACGGCAGAAACGTCTGGGGGATTTGTGTGACTTCATCCTTATATTATCATCACATAGTATATAATTGAAACATAACATCATCATCATCACACATGTAATATAACAACACACATTGTTTACATCTAGTATTGTGTTTTGAATATTACATGCCAAAATAGTTAAAGTATTATGATACAAATTATAACAAAATATCCATTAGTTCGTTCCACCCAACCTGTTCAATGATTTCTTGAGAATACAAGTTAATTTAAAAGGTCAACATAAAAATGTTGGTGAGTTCATAAGCATGTTTGAGAAATTGATTTGCATGTGTGCTATTGTTTATTAGAATGCAAAAATAAATAAATAAATAAATAAATAAATAAATAAATAATTGATGAGAATGTAAAGAGAATGCCCCCAGACAACCTGATGTTGCCTGTGAAAGAGAATGTTGGTAAATCAACCCCCGGGGTTGAGTACCAGCACAAGTATGTTACCGAGTAGTCCAAAGAGAATGGTCTCCCATAAATTTTTAACATTAAATCTTCTAAGTGAGTCATTATAACCATACTAGATAATGACAATTTTGCATGTCTTGGTATTGTTGAACGCCAACAGAATAAGGTAAGGTTTTTGTCACCCTATACTGGTTTAGTCTAACTGTAGCGAACAACTCAGCTATGGGGTGTCATCCCCGTATAGATCTATACACAAATCCCCGCTCTCCCTCAAAGACACTCTGGTTATAACTAAAGTCTACGATCTTACACTTAATAGGTGTCAACCAACACGTCTCAATAGATCCTTAATCAAATTTACGCGTAGAGAAACATATAAAACACATTCTATGCCCAGTGAGCATGTAAGTGAACGACTAAGGCCCACTAACATGTAAATTATTTTCAGGCTCATAAGGAATAAGATTATATAACATGGGCCCAAATATATTTAAAAGGACAACTAAGACCCATTTGACATGTATGGTATTTACAGGACCAAATAGTAAGCAAGTAGTATCCAAGGTCCGTCGAGCATGTAAATGGGTCAACAAGGCTCAATAAACATATATTGAGTATTCTTGACCTATCAAGCATATAAAAGGGTCATCAAGGCCCATTAACATGAGAATGACATAATTAGCCCGTTTGTCATATTATTGTTTGTTTTAATTCAATTATTCGCCAAAATTACATAAAAGGCCCACTTTTGTAAACATAACATTTTTAACCCAATTTTATCAAAAATATCATTTTTGGCTTGATCTTTATAAAAATGTTCATTATCGGCCAATTATAGTTAATTCCATCTTTTGGCCTAAATTTTAATAAATTCACATATTTAAATCCCTCTTATAAAAAATTTTCATTTTTGGTACAACTTTTTTGAACATGACATTTAAGCCAATAAAAGTCCAAAAAGTACAAATTTTGTCCCAAAGTCGTGAGAAGCCCAAATAAGGCCCATTTATGAAAATGTTTGCATTTTTAGTCCTTGTAGGGTCTCAAATATTGCAACCAACCATTTTTAGCAAAAATAATCTTTTTTTTACCCCTAATGACCGTGAGTTACATAAATAAGACCCATTTTTGTGAAAATTTACATATTTGGTCCTTTAAAACCGTGAAGGCCCATATAGAAGCCCATTTGTGAAAATTTTCACTTTTAGCCCTCTAAGACCATGAATATCATAAATATCCATTTGATTTAAAAATGACTCTTTTGGTCCTCTCAAAACCATGAGTTACATAAGAACCTCACTTTTTATTTATTTTGTCAAAAATGGCCCCCTTTAGACGATATTGGTTAGTTTTCACACATTTTTAGCATGTTTAATCCTTTCCACCACATAAAATGTCACATAAGATTGCTTAGTTTACAAACATCACAAAATATGGTAGATATTTCGAGTTTGGTAAAGATCTAACATGTTTTCATAGCATAAACACAACATATAACATGAAAACACATGTATGCATGCATAAACACATAGATCTACACAAAACAACTTGTATTCTCACATAAAACATAGTGAAAACTATAAATAGGTGGTATGAACTCACTTTGCTTTGAAGATTTCGGTTTGTGATGAAGATTAGAGGAGTTTTTGGCTTTACAAGCTCCCTTTGAACCTAGGGAGTTCTAAGAAGCATAGATCCTGAAATGGAGTGTTTATGAGTGAAGGACTTAACATAAAATGAAGTTGAACACCTTTATTAGAAAGTAGCTTACCAAGAATGATGATCTTTAATGAAGTGTTCTTGAAGACACACCTAAGCACACACGGAAATTTGGAAGAATAAAGGAGGGAATTTCTTGTGCTAGAGAGGAAAGGATGAGAGAATCTTGAGTTTGAAATGAAGAATGATGGTGGGGAGGTCCTTATGGCCAAGAATTTGAAGAGAATAAAGGGAGTGAGAAAAACCTTGCATAGAAGTATGGGATTTACCTTGTTGTATGGTGGTTATTGCGGATGGATTACCACCATGCAACACTAAGATGTTAAAGTATTACATCATATAAACACTTTTTTTCTTTTATATCACAAAACCGAGAAAGGAAAAGGAATGAAAGAGTTTGGGCCTTTTCTTGATTTGGTTCGAGATTATGAGGCCCATAATTTCGGTTCTCAGCACATTGGGCCGTTCTTGAGGGTTCATGGCCCAAAGGTGGTGAAAGGGTGCGGTTTACGGCCCAATATAAGTGAGTTATTTTTTACCCAACATGGCTCAATTGCTATGGTTTGACGAATGTGGCCCCAACTAGAGCCAAAATGGGTTTCATTGGCCCAAAATTATCAATTAAGAGTTTTACTAGCCCATTAGGCCCAATAAGAGGATCCTAGTCCATAATAAACTTGAACTGGAATTTTTAGGATTTCAGACCCATAGTTGAGTATATGCGATGTATTGTATTAGGTTTTGAACTTCACTCAGGAGTTTTGATTCAAATGGATGATTTTGATTGGGGATAGAGCATAATATCCAATTAGAGTACAAGTCTTACAATAGTTGATGTTTACATGAAAATAGAATTTCCTAGCTAAAACTGCTATTTGTGACATCATCCCCCCGTTAGAGGGAATTTCGTCCCGAAATTCTTTTGAAAGGTAGGATCACAAAAAAGAGAATAGGTGAGGGTACTTCTGCTTCATCTGGTCCTCGCATTACCATGTGAATTCCAGTCCATGCTTAGCATTCTATCGAACCCTTACAATCGGAATGCGACTCTGTTTCGTATGCTTTACTTCCCTATCCATTATCTCAATTGGTTCTTCGATGAACATGAAATTCTCGTTGATTTCGATCTCTTCTAGAGGAATGAAAAGGGTTTTATATGTTAAGTACTTCTTCAAATTCAAGATGTGGAACACGGGGTGTACATTGCTGAGCTCTGCAGGTAGCTGCAACTTTTAGGCCACCGGACCAATTCAGGCAAGAATCTCGAACGACCAGATGTATCGTATATTTAGTTTTCCCCGTTTCCCAAAACAGATCATCCCTTTCCAGGGAGAGACCTTTAATAGTACTCGATCTCCAACTTGGAATTCCAGAGGTTTTCATCATTTGTCAACGTAACTCTTTTGTCAGTCACGCGACGCTTGGAGTCGGGCTTTGATTTTAATTATCTTCTCTGTAGTTTCCCGAATGATTTCTAGTCATGTAAGGGTGTTGCTAAGATATTTCCCTCGTGCCAGTTGGGTGTCACCCACCTTAGCCCAGTAGAGAGGCAATCTGCATTTGTGACCACATAAGGCCTCAAAATTAGCAACCCTTATACTCGTGTAGTAGTTGTTGTTGTACAAGAATTCAATCAATGGCAAGTGGGTATCCCATGACTTGCCAAAATCAATCACATAGGCTTGGAGCATGTCATCGAGTGTTTGGATGGTTCGTTCGCTCTATCCATCAGTTTGAGGGTGGTATGCAGTGCTCATGTCTAGTTGTGTCCCCATAGCCTTCTGGAGTGACTGACAAAACCGTGAAGTAAATCTACTATCACGATCCGAGATAATAGATATGAGCACTCCGTGAAGTCTCACAATCTCTTTGATATAAATTTGTGTTAATCTTTCCATCCTGTATGATTCTTTTATTGGTAGGAAATGAGCAGATTTAGTTAACCTATCAACAATCACCCATATAGCATCCAATCTCTCTGCTGTCTTAGGTAATTTGGTTTTGAAGTCCATCGTAATCCTTTCCCATTTCCACTCGCGTATTACTGGATGCTGTAATAATCCTGAGGGCTTTTGATACTCCACTTTGGATGGACAGAATATCGCGTTCTAAGAACCTCGTTCATGACTATCTCTCCGAATCCCCCGAGTTTAGTGACCTAGATTCTATTCATGAAATAGTAAGTTCCGTCCTCCTTGGTTTTAAAGTTTTTATCCATCCTACATAGTATTTCATTTTTTGTGTTTTTCGGCTTTAATGCATCTGATTGGGCTCCCCAGATCTGCGAGGTTCGGTGGGAGTGGATGGTTATTATTAGTGTCTTCACCTGACGACCTGAGTATTATTTCCCACTCAAGGCATCGACTACCACATTAGCCTTGTCTGGGCGGTATTTGATCTCGCATTCGTAATCATTTAACAACTCAACCCACCTTCGCTGCCTTATGTTCAGCTCCTTTAGGTTTAGTATGTGCTGGAGGATTTTGTGATCGGTGAAGATGGTACACTTTTTACGGTAGAGGTAGTGCCTCCAAAATCTTTAGGTCGAAGACCACAGCTCCCAACTTGAGATCACGGGTGGTGTAATTTACTTCATGCATCTTCAATTTCCTGGATGCGTAAGATATCACCTTTCCATGCTGCATGAGGACACAATCTAAACCTTGGTTCGAAGCATTGCAGTAGACTATGAAGTCTTCAGTCCCCTTTGGTAAGGATATCACTGGTACACTACAGAGGGCTCGCTTCACGGTTTGGAAGGCGGCTTCTTTCTTTTTTGTCCAGTTGAAAGATATTCGTTTTCATGTCAAGGTGGTGAGAGGTTTAGATATATTGGAAAAGTTTTGGATAAAACTTCGGTAGTAGCCCGTGAGACCCAAGAATTGTCGAATTTCTATGGCTGTCTCTTGGATCGCCCAGCCTTTAATGGCCTTGATCTTGCAAGGATCCACATGAATCCCTTTCTCACTGACTATGTCATCTAGTGATCTTAGTATCCCACGAGGGAGTGGGTATCGGTTTTTCACAGTGAGCTCGTACAATTCCATGTAATCGATGCACATTGTGAAAGATCTGTAAGGTCCTGTGAATGGATCTTACTAGTGATCAACAACAAACATAATCACAAAAACGAGAATAAGAGTAAAAAAGAAAAGAAATCAAGCTTGCACGCATTCTATTACTGAAAATGTCTGGTAAAACTCGATATACGACCGTGAACTGCTAGGCATCCACAACTAAAACATGACTGACTAACCCTCTATATATAGGGAACCACGACCAGAAATAGATTTTACGGTCGTAAGGTGTTTACGGCCGTAAACTCATTACAGACTCGTAAACATTCAGTAAACCTACCAAAATACTCTATTAACACAAAACCACTATTACAATGCAAAGCCTAGACCAAACCACTAATTGGGCCCTTCAATCTCCCGTTGGTTTGGTACTAGGTTGAAGTTAACCTTTGTTGACTACCATGACATCTGCTTGCCCCATCACCTCATTCTACATGCGCTTATTGAGAATCTCAACAACCATGGTCGTATACACTTTTACAGCATCCTCAAAAATATCCTCCGCAACCAATATCTGAAAATTGTTCAGGTGATGAATGTCCCATTTTCGAAATTGCAACAAGTCTCTTCAGTCATAGAGACGGATGCATCCATTCTTAAGCTTGATTACTGTAGCTGATATAATCTCATCAAAAACCCAACACTCCATTGAGCCTAGGGATCCATCTTGATAGTTTTGAAGCATAGGGAACTGTTTAACATGTTTAGATGCGGGCTACATTACTACTTGAAGAGGTTTATCAGTCTTAGATCAAGAATATCAGGATGCTCTAACATAATAGAATCAGCAGTCTTCATGGTTGGAAATCCCTTCTTTACCTAATCCTCAAGAAAGTACTTGAACTAGGTCGCCTGTGGATTATCTGTGAGATTCGAAAAAGGAGCTCGTGACAATTCTGTTAAATCCACCCTAGTCCATGAGTTGAAATCATGACTATCTTTGTAAAGTTCAGAGTTGCCACTCTTTCTTATCACAATCCACATCTTAAGAGGATCATGATATCCCTAGGAAACAATCCCAGATCTATCACCAAAAGTATCTGTAAACCGAACAACCCTAAGATCAGTAATAGTAATTGTTGGTTCATCCCAAGAATCGTTATGGTTAGGGTTTCTTTTAAACAACAGTTGTCCCCTATTAGTAGCTTCTTCCTGCGCATCACGTATTCTTGCTGAAACATGAGGAGCATAGGAAGGCTCCTCCTCAAAGCGATTAACAACCCTTGATGTCCGAGCAGTTGGCATGGTAACCAGAAAGGCTTGAGTATGTAGATTAATTTTATATTCATCAGCACACGTTTGATATTTTTCACCGAAATCTTCTTAAATCTTCTTATTTAGCTCAAAATAACTTGAAGTCAAAATATTGAAATGGTCTTGAAGATCAGAAATCTGCTTTGACTTTAGAGCTTTGTCTTCAAGAAGATTAGCTACTTGAGCACTGAGCTTTGAATTATCTATTTGAAGATCAGAGACTTGAACATTTAGCGTTGCATTTTCCACTTGAAGATCTGAAACACAAATATCAAGCTCAATATTCTTCTGACTGAGTACTGAGATCACCTTCTGCAACCCAGGGATAGTGAAATTTTCTTCTCCAGAACTACTGTCCCCAATAGAAATACCTTTATCACGAGAGGGAGGCATTAAAAATTGCTCTTTAGAAAAATGCATGGCTAACCTTGCAAAAGCAGCATCATCATCAGGCTGAGGAGGAGAAAACCCTGGTGGAAAAGAAGATCCACCAACTTCAAAAGTGGTGTCTGGTCCTATAGTAAAGAGCTTGGATGTAGTAAGATTAGGAGTAGTGGTAGGTGGTACTGGAAGGCCACTAACAAGATTTGCAATTAGAACACACTGTCTTGGATCCCTTCTTCTTATTTTCAATGGGGGTTGACCAATCTGCATTGTTGTAAGATCACTCACAAATGGCTCTATAGTAGGAGGAGCAGAAACAGGAGGAGGAAATCCAATAACCATCTGCATTGGAGTGGAAGCATTCCCCATTTGGTTTGAGGTAGGAGGTGTAGTTTCAAGAACTTCATCAGGCTTCCTTGTCTCTGTTGTTGGAGGAACAACTTCATCGACATTGTTGAAAATTGAGTCAAGGTTCTCATTTGTCACAAAATTAGAACCACTTGCGAGAGACGCAGTAATATCATCATTGTCAAATCCAGTAAGATCAAGATCATCAAAAGAATCATTTTTATCTCCTTCAGCTTCCGTCTCAGTTTCCACAGTCATTCCTTCATAATCACTTTGAGCATGAGCAGAAGCTAAACCATGTTCTTCCGCCACATGAGCTTTAGGAGTCGGAGTCTTTTCTTCTTCGGTATTCTCATCATCAGATACTGTAATAACATCGTCATTTGGAGATGTTTTCTCTGAAGATGCAGGCTCAGAAGACGCCTTGTTAGAGGATCCATAAGATTCCGAGGACTCATTTAGTTCAGCAAACTTTCCAAACTTCTCTATAGGATACTTTCCTTGAAAGATAACTTTGCATTTGCGGTTCTGCTTGATGAGCCCTACAGTGTGAGGACCAAGAGATTTCATATCAAGAGTATCTCCTTCTTTCACCATATCCGGAAACTGAGTATTGATAAACAATTGAATGAACCTGGGATACAATAAGAAAGTATCCCGGGTTGAGGCTACGATGTTTACTACAAACTCATCCAAGATAAATCTTGAAAAGTTGAACTTTACTCCAGCAGCAAGAGAAACAATCACTCCAGTATTCCTCAAAGAGCTTTCATCAGCTCCTAATCTTCTTCCTGAAATGCAACTAACGAACACATGTGCCAAAAATCTCCATTATGGAGGTAAGAGCTTCTTCAAAGTTGGAGGAGAAGTGCCTTCATATCCCATCCTCTTTATAATTTTCTGAGCATCCTCAATCCCAATCTTCATGGGAAAACTTGGTTGATCGTCAATCAGCAATGCATCCCTGACAAAGTTCTCAGTGATCACAATCTTGAATCCTTTTACGACAGCTTTAATAACAACAATACCAGCGTCATCCATTTCCATCTTAGCAGTTGCCCAGAACTCTCTGATCAAATTCTGGTAGATAACCAGATTCACAGTGACGGTTGATGCCAGACAGCATTCCCTAAGTCTCTGGATCATTGACTTGAAGTCAGAGTGTACAACTGGAGGATCCGACAAAACAATAGCCAGATTATGCATGTCTGCAAATTTGAGGTTCGACATTGACCTGCACTAAACATGCCAAGTAAGACAAGAGAGCCAAACGAGCAATAAAAGTTTTAAATGATTTAATTTTGACCCCAAAATGAAACAACAATTTTAAAATTAGGTCAAAGTCAATTTGCAGTCAACATCGGAGTTTTCGGTCAACAACAAAGTTTGCGGTCAACAAGGGTTTACGGTCGTAAACCCTTGACCGTGTACCAATGACCATTTGAGGGGTTTACAGTTGCAAACATCTTACGGCCGTAAGCTTCGGCCGCAAGCTCCGAAAACCCTTTTCATTCGATTTCAGCCTTAAAAACACGATGAATCACGCAACAAGATGCATATTCCTAGTCAAAAATTCATTACCTTCAAGACTATCGTATTAATTTCGCAAGATTTGATGAATTTTTTTTGAGGAGAGAGAGTATGAGAGAGTGTTTGTGGCCGGAATCAAGAAAATGATGAAGATTCTAGCGGTAAACTCTTTTTTATACCGATTTTTCGTTTACCTGATAACCACACAGTATAAGACAGGGTCCAATACAGTCCAAAATTTAAAAACAATTCTTTTTGAGGATTAATATTAAAACTAAAACTAAAAATAAAATAAAATTAACTTTGCAAAATTTAAAAATAAAAATAATTTATAAATTTTTAACAGTTAATAAAATAAAATAAAAATAAAATTAAAATTAAAAAAATAAAAATAAAAATAATTTAACTCCAACTAAAATAAACATCTCAAAATTTAATTACTAAGAATGAATTGGTGACGCTGGGATCAAAGTTGTTGGACAACCTTATTCCACTTGCCGGTACCCTTATCTTCACATCTTTGTCTGATCGATCGCTAGTATTGTGGTCCACTTAAACACGAAAAATTTGTTACAATATTTGGACAAGTTACCAATGACATGATACACACCCATATAGATGATTATAACTTTATTATCATGATTGGCCCTAATTCTTAAATAAAATTTTCTTATGACCATTTAACTGACTACTACCAGGGATATTGTTGTCCACCTAAATTGAGCAGCGAGATCTACAGACAACCTGTATGTGTTCAATTTTAATTGTACTAGAACGTGTTTCCCGCTTCCTGGGATGCCCCAGCCATCAAGGACTTCCAAAATACTCCTTACACCGGGTGAGCAGACAATTATTAAAAGAGAAGATACATTTAGAATACATATGATGTACATCCAGGTCGGATCTCTTCCAATCATGCAAAGGATGAAACATATGACTAACTGAAGTTTCAGAGGGATTGAGAAGAGAACATTGCATATATTGTGTACCAGGTCGTATTTTGAGTCACGCAGAGGAGACAGTATATAGCTAACAGATGGAAATAACTGCATAGATAGAAGATGAAAAGAGATAGAGTTGCATATGCTACATTCCAGGTCAGATCTCTTCCAATCACGCAAATGAGGTAACATATGACTAACAGACAGAAAGAAAGAAAATAATCTTCTACAGACCTAGTTTATCGGAATTCACAGTCACCCCACCCAACCGTAATTAAGGATAGAATCCGCACATCGAGGAAAAGTGAATCCACAGTTCTAGATACAGGTTATTTAATGTGACCGACATATTACCATGTATATCGCCCTGCTCAACCTATCCGAGCGTCGTGATGTCAGGCTAAACGGATCTAACTAGGTCAATGTTTGTCAAGTCCTTAAATTCATTAGGTTCAACTTTATCTAGTCAAGTCCATTTAAAATCTTTCCTGCCTACCAGCGCATCGAGCACAGAGCGTAGACGATTCAACTTAGCTACGTTACGCAGATTCAGATTGTCCGTTATCACTTGCTAATTTCATTTCCCATCACAACACCTGCAAACATAACTATCAGCAATATATATTTTTTATTTTCTGGATTTTTAATGTTTTTGGATTTTTTTAAATTTTTTATTGTTTTTAGATTTTTGATTATTTCTCCCCGGAAATTTGTTCATGGGTGAGAATAGAGAAAAAAATAGAATAAAATGCGCAAATTTAATCTATCCAACCTAAAAAAAATTGAAGAATTAAGAAAATAAAAAAAAAACTTAATCCTCAAAACGAATCATTTTCAGAAAACCCACAAGCACATCAAAATGAGCTTTGTTAAATGGATTTGTGAACAAATCCGTCACATTATTAGCAGTAGGGACCTGTTCTAGCCAGATTAGTGAACGCTCATAACAGTCTCTGATAAAATGAACCATAATGTCGATGTGCTTGGTTTTAGAGTGTTGGACTGCATTTTTGGCAATTTGAATGGCGGCCTCATTATCACAGTAAATGGGGGTTTCTAAATAATTCAAACCGTAATCCAACAGCTGATGTTGGATCCAGATAACTTGAGAACAGCAGGCCGATGCAACAACGTATTCCGCCTCCGCTGTGGAAGTTGAGACAGTGTGTTACTTCTTGCATTGCCACGAAACGAGTCTGTCACCTAGTTATTGACACCCTCCTGAGGTTGATTTCTTGTGAAGCTCACAACCTCCATAATTACTGTCAGCAAAAGCATATAGATCAAATTCAGAATTCTTCGGATACCAAAGACCCAATTTTGGGCTACCTTTGATATACCGAAAAATTCTTTCGACAACAATAAGATGTCAAAGTTTAGGATTAGCCAGATTGCGTGCGCATTGAAAAACTGAAAACATGATGTCAGGTCGGCTTGCAGTAAGATACATCAGCGATCCGATCATCGATCGATAGTGAGTCTGATCTACAGATTCGCCGTCAGGATCTGGAGTCAGAAGTGGTCTTTCAGCCATTGGTGTTGAAGCAGATTTAGCGTCGTAAAACCCTAACTTTTCAAGAATATCCTCCACATACTTGGCTTGATGCAGCAGGATTCCGGTTGAATTCTGTTTAACCTGAAGCCCCAAAAACATGGTCATTTCTCCCAACGAACTCATTTCGAACCGTTTCTTCATTACACCTTCGAATTCTTTGCAGAGATGCGGACTAGTCGACCCAAAGATAATGTCGTCAACATAGATTTGCACAAGTATCTGATCATTGCCGACATGCTTGATAAACAAAGTCTGATCGATAGTGCCACGAGAGTAACCATTCTCAAGCAAATGCTTTGTTAGAGTTGCATACCACGCTCGAGGAGCTTGATGTAACCCATATAATGCCTTGTCCAACTTGTAGAGATGATTAGGAAATTTTGAGTCAACGAACCCAGGAGGTTGATCAACATAGATTTCTTCCTTCACCTTGCCATACAAGAAGGTGGTCTTGGCGTCCATTTGATACACGGTAAAGTTCATGTAAGAAGCATATGCTAGGAAGATACGAATGGCCTCCAGACGAGCTACTGGAGCATAAACTTCAGTGTAATCAAGACCCTCGACTTGTCGAAACCTGCGAACCACCAATCAAGCTTTATTTCGCACAATATCCCCTGAATCGTCCTACTTATTGAGATAAACCCATCGTGTGTCAAGATACTTCTTTCCCTTTGGTAACTCAACTAACTTCCAAACACCGAGTTTTTCAAATTGATGCAGTTCCTCATGCATTGCATCACCCAGCTAGGCTCAGTCAGAGCCATTTCAACATTCTTGGGCTCTGTTTGAGAGATAAAGCAAGAGTAAAGACAAGTATTAACGTCTCCACTCTGACTTTTGGTTTTAACACTATCGCCCAGCTGACCAATGACGTTATCGATTGGATGATCGCGTGGAATCCTTGAAGGTATCTCTTGGTTGATATCATTGAGAGAGACAGGAAGAGTGTGAATGTTGATACCTCTTCATTTGCTAATTGTGCCACTCCAGACGGCTCTACTACAAACTCATTTGAGATATGTTTAGGAAAGAGTAGTTCCATAAAAGTTGAAGAGGCAGCGGAAGCATCATTAGGCATGAACTTTCTTTCTATAAGAGTAATTAGCGTAGTTTCAGCATCAGGAGTATCATTTTGAGCTGGAGATTTAGGACTATCATGTTGCACAGATGACTCCCCCTCAGGTATAACAGAGTACTCCCCCTCAGGCATAGCAGAGGACTCCCCCTCAGGCATAGCAGAGGACTCCCCCTCAGGCGAAGCAGACAACATCCCCTTAGATGATGAAGAGGATGCAGATGGAGGTATGTAGACAACTTCTTCATATTCATCTTCAGAAATGTTCTTCAAACAAGAGACAGATCTAGATGAGCTACTCGAAGACACATTTATTGATTTGAACAACGATGTACAATCAAACAACCAATCCGGACCCACTCTAGCCTCCGTCTCATTTTCTTCCAACCAACGCACGTCATAAGATTCCATAGTCTGTTTTTTCTTCTTATTGTAGACCCTCTAGGTGGTGCGAGCAGCATGCCCTACGAACTAACAGTCATCGGCTTTGACATTAAACTTCAGGTTGGTATCTAAGTGAAGAAGGGTGCAAGGACAGCCAAAAACACGGAAATGACTGTCTGATGGCTTGTGACCATATAACATATCATACGGGGTCTTCATCTGAGCTTTGTTGATCAACACATGATTTTGAACGTAGCAAGCAATGTTTATCGCCTCAGCCCAAAAGAAGACTGGCAGTTTTGAATCACACAACATCATCCTTGCGGCATCTTTTAACATTCTATTTTTCCTTTCAACAACACCATTTTGTTGAGGTGTGTGAGTAGAGCTGTATTGACGCATGATACCCTTTTCTACGCAAAAGTGATCAAGTACAAAATTCTTGAACTCTGTTTCGTTGTTAGTATGAAGCGCCTTCACCAATTGTTATTTTGGTTCTCAATTAATACAATGAATTTCTTAATCAAATCAACAACTCCAGCTTTGTTGGATAGAAAGAAAAAACACGTAAACCGAGAGAAATCATCAATCACAACCAGACAATAAGAATTTCTGTTGCGCTGAGAACGTTTACTGGTCCAAAAAAATCCATATGTAGAAATTGAAGCACCTGGCTAATTGAGTTGACATGTTTTGGAAGGTGTGGTTTTCTATGATGCTTTCCTTGGGCACATGACACACACTTTTCGAACGTGATGAAGTCATTGACAGACAATCCACGGACCATCTCATTTTTTTCAAGACGATTCAAGTTCTTGGCGTTAGCATGACCAAGTCTTCTGTGCCACAGCATTGCAGTTTGTTCGGAGATCTTGTAGAAAAGGCACGTAACCTGTTCTGGAATATTGCTATTCATATCAATGATATAGACATTCCCATCCCTTTTAGATTTTACAAGTATCCACTCTTCTGGAATGACAAAGCTTGGCTTGAGAATCATGCATTCCTTATCAGTGAAATGCATAGAATAGCCCTTTTCGCAGATCTGAGATACACTCAACAAACTATGCTTCAATTTTGGAGCAAAATTAACATTCTCGAAGCTTAACACCCCATTTGTGACAGTTCCTCTTTGAATGATCTTTCCACCTTCTCCACCCACAAAGGAGATATACCCCCCATTAAATGATTGAATGTTGTGCAGTTGGGCGATATCTCCTATCATGTATCGGGATCAGCCGCTGTCGACGAACCAGGGTCTGAATATATTCCCCCTCAACTGTCCCTGCAAGATGTGCAGGTTTAATTCGATTTGGGAACACAGGTCATTATTTTCCTGGGTGGTCCTGATGCCTTCTCAGGTTTATTATTTTCAGATTTTTCAGAGGACACATATGATGAATTGGAAACTGATTTGGGAAACCACTGATAATTAGGTTTTATAACAGTCCCGTGTGGTTTAGAAATCAAATGTTTATCAGTTTTCTTGAAGCATTTGTATTTTCTAGTAGAATTAGTTGAAGACCCACTGTCGCTTTTTGATGAAAACGACCTTGGCTTGGCCGTGTTCGGTTTTGGCAAGCTGTTTGGGACTTTGTTATAGAGGACCCTTTTATGTTTTTGGAAAAAAGCGCTTTTTCTACTCCGATCATTTATCCAATGATCATACCGACAATGTTTTCTAGAGGCCTTTCAAAGACCTTCCTCTGAATTCGTTCTCTCCTCTTGGAAATTCGAAATGTACAAACATACGATTTTGACAATTTTAGCTATATGACCACCAACACCACAATTGAAACAAATCTATTTGTTATTGTTAGAACTTGTACTACATTGATCAGATTTTTTTCCATACTAATACCCTTGCTTCTCTCACAAGAACATGAACAAGAATTAGGTTGTGAGGCAAGTGAGGGTACATTAGATGGAGAAGTTTGTGAAACTAGTGGTTCTTCAAAATTATTATCACACACATCAGAATTGTCAACCAAATTGTTCAAACTAGACACTTTCAAACCATTCAAAACATTATCAGAAGTAACAGAAACACCACCACAAAAAACATTGTCAATTGAAACATCAAAAAAAATATTGTCTTTATTCAAAACTAAAACTTCAGGTTTAGACTCGGTTTTATTTTCAGAAATAGATCCTTTAACTTCGTGCTTTGATTGATTCAAGGATTGATCAGCAGGAGAAGTAGAAATGTTAGTACTTTCAACATTAATAAATGCTCCCGAAACAAAACCAGATGGCTTGCCATAAATCATGAATGTTTCATTGGCAATCTCTTTTTTGGACAGGGGCTTATGCTGATATAAATGATTGAAAGGAGGAGGCATTTGATTATAACCTATACCCTTTGATTGATTTCCTTTAAATTGCATGAAGTGGTCTATCATATTTGCAACTACCTCACTTGAGACATCAAATTTTCTAAAATCAAAATCAGCGGTTTCAAATTTGCCCTTTAAATATTCAATTTCAGCCACTAGTTCAATGTTCTGTTTCATTACGTAATCATAATTTTTCACATTTATTATTGTAGTCTTGCTGAAGTCTCCTAAAGTCCTTTATTTTAGATTCTCATTGGGCTTTAAGTGGTTTTTGACCTTTTTTGAGTTGGTAACCTTCATATCTAAGGTCTTCCACTTCCCTTTTTAGTGAGTCGTAAAGTTCACAGAGAATTTTAATGTTTTCTACTTCACTACCTAATGTCTAAATTTTCTCATGCAGAATCTTAACATAATCAATATAGGCTTGAGAATATGAGGGTAGAATCACCTCGGTTTTATTAGGTTCATGAGAAGAAGATACCATCAATGCAAATTGCACCTCCATCATTTTATCTTCAGCTGCAACAATCTCTCCTGGAGCATCATCACTGACCTGTGCCAGGTGGGCATTTTCAGGTCAAGATAAGTTCAGGGCCTGCATCTGATCCTCCCAGATGAACGATTGTGCAACCATAGGCTTCTCGCTGTTTACCTGAGCACCGCTTCAATTCTTCCCTACTGAAACTATTATCCTGTCATTATTTAATCTTCTGTCTGGTTATGGACAATCACGAGCGAAATGCCCTGGCTCGTGGAAGTTGAAACATCTCAGCTTTCCCTTGCTGAACCCAACTTACTTGTCAGCACTCATTCCTCAGTTATTCTTTCCAGTCTTTTTGGCAAACTGTTTCGCCCTAAAAACTGCCATGGCAATTTTCCATGTAATATCCATCTCTTCAGCGTCTTTAGGGTGAATCTGATGAAGATCGACAAATGATAGTTGGGGTGGAAGATCCTCGGCTATGAGTGCATTGTAGCAGTTGACAAGCCCTGTAGCAAGCGCGAGATTTTCATCACCCTCCTTTCCTCTTGAAGAAGAATCCACATTGGAGGATGAAGCAACTTGAGTAGCCACAAACGATTGGTTTTGTGAGAAAGGCATGGATGATGCAGAGGAAGCTGATGGAGTGGGAAAAGTTTGAATCTGAGCTTGCTAAGTAACAAATGATTGACCTGCAGAAGGAAAGGAAAAAAGATGAAAGAGCATTGTTGGTAGAGATTCCAAGGTTCGTAGTTGAATATGAGTTCACATGGTTGATCTCTCGTTGCTTGTCATCAATATCACAGGCCTTGATGACATCCATCACTTCAGCAAGAAAAAGACGGCTAAGATCCTTAGTCTTCTTGATGATAGCTACATTCATGTCCCAAGACTTTGGGAGACCATTCAGTAGCTTCTTGTTTATCTCCGAATTTGTGTAGAAAATCCCGGCTACAGTCATTTCAGTGTTAAGAGATGTGAACTGCTGCAACTGTGCTTCAAGAGTCTCTCCAGGAACATAGTCTAACATATTGAAACGTTGTCACATCATATCTTGGCAACGCTCCCTCATATCTTCATTCCCTTCATAGACCTCAATTAGGGCTTCCCACAAGGCCTTAGAAGAAGTATACTCCCTGAAACCTTGAGCAATGTCTGGAGATAGTGCCATGTTCAAGGTGGCCAAAGCTTTCTCTTGCTCTTCAACCTTCTCGAAGTCTTCATCAGTGTAGTTTTCCATCTTCTTGTCAACCACTTTCCATGCAATTGTAGTGGTTATTCTGACTGGTTCTTTTATTATGCTTCTCCAGGTTTTGAAGTCTTTCATTTTTATGTACTGCTCAATTTTGTACTTCCATTCTAGGAAGCCTTCAGTGGATAAAAGTCTAGGAATTCAGTTGGTTGTGCCCATAACTGAATCCAGCTCATGATGGTTTGTTTAACCTTGAGAATTCATTATTTTTATTTAAATAATATGAGATAGAAATTAAATTATTTATGATTAAATTAAGCTTCTGGTCAAACACAGTCAAAATGCTCTTTACTGCTGTAAACAAATTTCACTGTCAAATGAGAGTTTGCGGCCGTAAATTCCGAGTTCACGGTTGAAAGGAGTTCACGGTCCAAGAACAATAAGTTTTCGGTTTATGAATATTCCTTATTCACGGCTCAAGAATGTGATTTACGGTGCAAGAACTTTGACAAGTTTGCGGCCGTAAACCGTGATTACAGCCATAAGCTCAGGCTGAAAGCTTTGAAACTTGCAGTTCGATGAAACTGAAAACCCTTTTTGCAGAAATCACCAACTTTAGTCTCAAACCAATGAAAACTTGCTCCAAGATCGATTGTAGAATGCCTTTGACACTGGTTCTTCTCTGATACCAATTGTAAGGTTCTGCGAATGGATCTTACCAGTGATCAACAACAAACACAATCACAAAAATGGCAATAAGAGTAAAAAAGAAAAGAAATCAAGCTTGCACACGTTCTATTACTGAAAATGTCTGGTAAAACTCGATATACGACCGTGAACTGCTAGGCATCAACAACTAAAACACGACTGACTAACCCTCTATATGTAGGGAACCACGACCGAAAACAGAGTTTACGGCCGTAAACTCATTACAAACCTGTAAACATTCAGTAAACCTACCAAAATACTCTATAAACACAAAATCACTATTACAATGCAAAGCCTAGACCAAACCACTAATTGGCCCCTTCAAGATCCGTCTTTTTCTTGACAAACAAGACTGGAGCTCCCTAGGGTGAGTAGCTTGGTCTGATGAATACTTTGCTCAACAACTACCTTAGTTGATAGGATAACTCCAGCATTTTGGTGGGGCTAACCTGTAAGGTGATTTAGCAATTGATGTGGCTCCTGGTATTAGGTCGATTTGAAATTCGATCTGTCTTTTTTGGGGGTATTCCCGAAAGGTCTTCTAGAAAAACATTCGGGATGTCAAATGTCAATGGGATGTCTTTAATATTTACTTCTTCTTTGGCCTTATCTACAACATGAGCTAGGATAGCATAGTTTTTCTTATGCGAGCACTTTTGCGCCTTAATGCACGAAATGAGATGAAGATTGGTGCCAGGTTTGTCACCATAGATTATTAGGGTTTCGTGATTGGAAAGGTGAAGGAGAACGACCTTCTCGCGACACATAATATCAACATGGTGGGAGCTTAGCCAATCCATGCTGATTATCACATCAAAACTCTTAATATTTACTAGCATCAAATCTATTTGAAACGAATGGTTGTTTAATGTTAATGTGCATCCTACGTATAAATCTTTGGTTGTTTTGATTTTCCCATTAGCCATCTCCACCGTGAAGGCTTCATTGAGCTTCTGGGGTTGTTGATTTAGTAATTGTTTGAATTTGTTAATAACGAAGCTTCCGTTGGATCCGCTGTCGAATAAAATGCATGTGTTAGCATTGTTAAGTTGGAACATAGCAGTAACAACCATCGAGTCTTGACTTGCTTCACCATGACCCAACGTCAAAACCCTACCTAATCCTCTTGCCCTTTGGTTGTTGGCTTCGAGGAAATCACGTTTGAAATGACTAGTTCCTCCACACCCATAACAAGTGTAACTGGCCCCAACATTGTTGTTGTTGTTGGTGGTGTTGTTGTTGTTGTTGTTGTCATGATTGTAGTGGTTATTGTTTGGCTGTTGGTTTTGTTGATGTTGAGATCTGCAATATCGTGCGGTATGACCCTTTCCGTTGTAACTTGTGCAATGCATCTCCCTGCAATCCCTATGGTGGTGAAAATTTCATTTGTTAGACTTAGGTAGGGTCCCTGAGTATTGTCTGGTAGTAATTGGTGTAGATAGACTGGAGCATGTGGTGTAGTAGTGACTTGGTCAGTAGCAGCATGGACAACTACTATTTGTTGCTTCTTTGATGACTCTTCGGTTTTTCACCCTTTTCGCTTGTTGTTCTTTCCTTTCTTGTTATCACCTTCTTTCTTGACTTTTTTTTCCCCTGCTTTGACACCTTTCTTGTTCCCATGGTCGTCTAACTTCTTGGCTAGCCTTTTAGCACTGTCATATGTTGTCGGGTTTGCTGTGATTACATTTCCTTGAATCAGAGAGGCCGATCCCCAGATTAATCTTTCAATCTTCTTCCCTTTAGATGTCATCATCCCTGGACACATGAGAGACAACTCACTAAACCTCGATATTTAAGCATCGATGTCAGAATTTTGGACTACAAGGTCCCACAGTTCTTGCTCCATCTTCTGGATTTCTCCCCTTGGACAGTACTCAGCCATCAAAATTTCCTTATGCTCTTCCTACGGCATAGCATTTGCCACAAGGAGTTTCATGTCCTCCACGTGACCATTCCACGAAGAGAGAGCTTGATCGAAGAATGTACAGGCCACACAATCCATCTTGCACTCCTCAGGACATCCGTAGATCTCGAATACTGATTCCACTTTTTTATCCATCTTTTTAGAGTTATCACCCCCCCCCCCGTCCCATTGAAGGTTCGAGGCTTGGTGTTTGTGAAGTCTTTGTAAGTATAGGTTCTTGTGGGTCCTTGGTCCGTCCCCTGGTTTGTACTTCCGACTCCTTGCCCATTACCTCCATCGTTGTTTCCGTTGTGAATCTATGCCAGTGTTGTAGTGACCGCAGCTGACACTGCCACTTGGAATGCGGATGAGTTTATCTCCGGTGGCATCAGTGTCGTGTTGTTTCTGCGATTTGGTCTAGGAGGCATCTTTCTGTCATGCAATAGAAAGATGTTGAGTATCCAGTGTATTCTAGTTTCACAATTTCTTGATTATAGACAGTTTCGGTGATTCGATTGTGTGTAAGTAAGTGAGTGCATACAATCAACATGTAGCAAAAGTAATAGAACACATAGCAGATAACAACATAATGAGAAAATATATAGCCGTTTTCATTAATGATAAAATTTTGAGTACATGAATTTTTCTTCCTACATAAGGCACACAATACATGAAATAAAATCTAACATAGTAACGACTCAATGAGTAGTGTAATCACTTAATCATGTAGTCGATAGTACATAAAGGAAAATCATTTTGATAATAGGTAGCAGATGAATGGGTACTAGCTGCGACGAGAAGGGTCTGGTGGTGATATCACATGCCAAAATGTTGTGCCACAAGTTCAGCTATCTCGCTCATTTCCCTGGTGACCTCGTCCCTCTCGTGCTCTGTCTGCACGGCTTTGTCCTCCGCTACTAATAGTTGTTGCCGAAGGGCGGCAACCTCCTCCTCTAAGGAGCGAGTCCTATCAATGGGATCTTGTGGTGCCGCGGGGTGGTCATATGCTACCTCTGAAGTGGGAGGCTCATTGGGGACTTCATTAGTGTCTCCATCTTCATCCACAACCTCTTCAGGTTCTCCGAACTCATAGTTTGTCTGCATGTATTCCTCAGACCCAACATCGGGATCTGCCTCCTGACCCATTGCATGGTCTCCATCACTTAGTCCGTTGGCCATCAGGGCCTGATAGTAAACAATTCCTTGCTGAACCTCTTCCATGAAGACTTTGTGAGAAGTTGGAAGGTTGAGAAGTGTGGAAGGAGAGTATGTGTAGACAGGATTTCAAAATACTCCTATAGTATTTTAATTGTTTAAGTTTGAGTTCCTTAGAGATTTTGGATACGAGGTAAGTATCTAGTTTCATTTCCCACCATGTTTACTCTCAAGCACATGTTGGTCATATTTTGAATAAATATAGTTGATCAGGCTATATTTATCCCCAATATGACTACATAACTGTCTGGGTTTAACCACAGTGTTCAACTTCCTCCAGAGACTTTTATGGTTATAGCATTATTGCACACTTAGGTATTATTTTATTCGGAGTGTTTTAGTCCCATTGTATTTATACTTGCATATCTTGTATGATTAGATATGCTAGTTCACTATAAACAATTCTCTAATACCAGACAGCAGAAATGTCTAGGGGCTTGGTGTGACTTCATCCTTATAGTATCATTAAATAGTATAAAATTGAAACATAACATCATCATCATCATCACACATGTAATATAACAACATACATTGTTTACATAGAGTATTGTGTTTTGAATATTACATGCCAAAATCGTTAAAGTATGATCATACAAATTATAACAAAATATCCATTAGTTCGTTCCGCCCAACCTATTCAACGGTTTCCTGAGAATACAAGTTAATTTAAAAGGTCAACACAAAAATGTTGGTGAGTTCATAAGCATGTTTGAGAAATTGATTTGTATAACTTTGTAACCACCAGAAAATCCTATATTTTCTGAAAAACAATTTAGTATGTTTTTGTCCGATCTTGTATTAATGCATGTGTGCTATTGTTTATTAGAATGCAAAAAATGAGAATGATGACAATGACCCCAAGGAAACCCGATGTTGTATGTGAAAGAGAATACTGGTAAATCAACCCCCGGGGGTTGAGTATCGGCGCAAGTATGTTACCGAGTAGTCCAAAGAGAATGGTCTCCCGTAAAATTTTAACGTTATTTCCTCTAAGTGAGTCGTTATAACCATACTAGATAATGAAATTTCTCCTGTCTTGGCGTTGTTTAACGCCGACAGAATAACGTAAGGTTTTTGTCACCCTAGACTGGTTTAGTCTAACTGTAGCGAACGACTCAAGTGTGGGGTGTCATCCTCGTATAGATCTATACACAAATCCCCGCTCTCCCTCCAAGAGACTTTAGTTATAACTATAGGCTACGATCGTACACTCAATAGGTGTCAACCGACATGTCTCACTAGATCCTTAATCAAATTTACATGAATAGAAACATATAAAGCACATTCTAGACCCAATGAACATGTAAGTGAATGACTAAGGCCCACTAACATGTAAATCATTTCTACACTCATAAGGAATGAGATTATATAACATGGACCCAAAATATATGTAAAAGGAAAACTAAGACCCAAGGTCAGAAGTCAAATGGCCCACCAAGGCGTAAATCAAAAAAGGCCTAAACTAAACATATTGGCGAGTACACCCTACGTACTCCAAATTTATGCCCCACATACTCACTGCCAATGCATGATGTATAGGTCTCCAAAGCATGAATCTCGCATTACACTGAGCGTACCCTTATATCCCCAACGTACTCATCAAAGGATAAAAGTCTACAATAAGATCTTAATGGTTAATACAAAAGCATCCAAACACTTATCTTAACCCTAAATGATGTCTTAAACCAAAAAGTTGAAACATTTATTCCATTGCATGGCTAAAGAGGCTAAATTTTCAAAATCCTTACTTTCACAACACTCAAAACCACTTAACATCTTGCATGGTGCTAAGGAAATGACCAAGCAAGGATTTTTATGACTCATTACACTTCAAGACCTCATAAAGGAAAACTAATATGCTTTGGAGTACTCCATACTCACAAAGATCCAAACTTTGGGACAAAAGCTTATGTAAATATGCCATAACAAGATCTAAGAATAGATTCATCAAGTTTGAAGCTTTATACCATGACAAGGTAGATCAAGATGCACCAAGCCTGGATCCAAAAGCTTGCAAGAAACGACTCCTTCTTCACCAGTCTTCTTCTTCAGCAATAGGGCACCAAAACCACCACCAAGCGTTAATATCTTCACTCACAAGGGATAGACTTGATATCAGGGTTTGGAAGGAGAGGAGGTTGATTATGGGAGGACCAAGGGTGAGTTAATGCCTTTAAATAAAGGTGATACCCTAAAAATTAGGGTTTAACATTAGCCTTCATACGCCCCGTGTACTCCTAGCATGCCCAAGGTACTAGGTTCAACTCCGCGCTCACCTCTTGCCTAGTACGCCGAACGTGTACCCTGTACACCCATCGTACTACACTCAACCTAAAAACCCATCAACTTCGAATGACCATAACTTCTTCGTTCTAACTCTGATGTCGGCGATCCTTATATCCATGGAAGTAACGAAAAGCTCTACACTTCTATCAACTCATCATTGCCGTAAAAAAGCCCAAACTAAAATCTAATATTCATAGAAGTCCAAATTGCCACTTTGTGGTTATACCATTGGGCTCCAAATCACAATATGGACTCCCGTATCATCCAACTTAAATTACCCAGACCCAAATGGACTCCCGTATCTCTTTCCCATGCATATTTTCCCTTATTTTAGTACATTTCATTCGCATTTTAGTTAACTTCCATGCATATTTTCCCTTTTTGTTATTTTTATGACCATTTCGGGGTACTTTCTAGTTTCTTGAGCATTATTGCAGATTTTTCTTGGAAACTAGCGGGGCGGCACTCTTGGGAGGCGATTGGGCTCGAAGGGAATTGTAGATTTCGTACTTGATGGCGATGAAGGTGATTCATGGGGTGGACTTGTCAATTGCTTGAAGGCTTGGAAGAATTGAGCTTTAAATTTGAAAGATGCAGGAGAATTCTTGAGTATGCAAGATCAATATTTGGGAGTTTGCGGAAGTTTTGAGTGATGTGGAAAGACAAATTGGGCTCAAATTGAAGAAACATTGAAGAAAAATGGGCTAGAAGCTGATTGGACTCGAACTGGGCCAAAGGATTAGCTATGGGGGCCCAAAACTAGAAGAAGCCCAAAATTCCCGTCAGTACCCGCGGCCCGCGTGGATTCCTGACAAGGGAAATTTCGGGATTTTGCTAAGAGCTCTATACTGGGAAGGTTGGTGTGCCTCTTTAGCACAATCTTGGAGGTCCGATTTTGAGCTTTTCTCTCTGGAGTTTGGAGCACTTTTGGAGGCCAAGAATACTTGAAGAACATCTTCTTTTCACCTCTTGAATCTTGTCAAATGTTTGGTACAATCTTATCTAACTTTGTTCATTTGAGTTTAGCCATGCTTGGCTAAACAAATCTAGGTTGACTTTTTGTTGAATCCTTTGAACTTTTTTTGGATGTTGAAGAATCTATGAACTTGTTCTTGAATCTTTATGGAAATGTTTTGTGTTTCATCATATTATCACTACTAGTATGTTTTTATTCATGAGTTTAAATATGTTTGTGGTGATTAGTTGGCTAATTTCTTGATTAAGTAAATGATCCTCAAATTAGCAAGCAACAAGTGATTTTTGTGTTGTTTTTGCTTCACACAATCATAAAAACATTTCCTCCAACATGGTGGTGAAAGCAATTGACTCCTCTTGGATTTGGTGATTTTTTGGTTCTTAATGCTAGTTGACTTTCACTAATTACATGCTATTTGGAATTAGTGACTTTGACTAAGGAAATTGTTATGAGCTTTTCTAGCCATTTCAACAATTAAGAAAAGTCTAGGTAATCTCAAGCTCCTTGGATTACTATAACCAAATTAAGGATTTAAATCAAAGTATTGCCCTATTAGATTGTAATGATATGTTCATCAAAAGTCAAAGTGAGGAAACTTTAAGTCAACCATCTCTCCCTTATTGATTTTACATCAAACTCTTATTTTTGTTGCATTTGTCTATTTAAATCATAGTTAACTCTAGTTCGTTTCAAGTATTTCAAAACACCAAAACCCCCCATTTTATTTTTATTGTTATTTCACAAGTATTTTTACAAAGAGATTTTTCATAGAGTTATCAAATTGAATCAATCTCCGTGGATTCGATCCCTTTACCACTATACACTATTTTAGTGTGTAATACTTAGGGTTATTATTTGTGTTGGCCTCGACAACCACCAAATTTTTGGCACCATTGCCGGGGATTGGTTTATTTTTAATCAATTTGTTCAATTCCTCTATGCCTAGATCTCATTGTGCAGGTACTCTAGTTTAAAACTAAAAAATTGAAGAAAAAAGAATGGTTCAGGAATGAACACTCCTTGTATTGAAGATAAACTTTCTGAACTAGCTCAGTTAGTTATGATGATTGAAAATGACCAAAGTGTGCAACTCTCACCTCTTCTTTGTGATTTTTGTGCCCAAAATGGACATCAATCCGACATGTGTCCATATTTACAAGGAGAATGGGAAGAAGTGCAAGAGAAGGGACGCTACTACTGGTCAAACCAATGGAGTTATGATCAACCTCAACATGATCAATGGTGGGACAACAACCAAGCTTGGGGATACAACCAATACCAAAGCTCATACCAAGCTTGGAGTAACGACCAATACCAACAACCTCCATAGTTCCAACATACATATCCTTCACCTCCTCAACAACCTGAAATGCCAAGCATGTCTTTAGAGGACATTGTGAAGAGCATTGCCACATCTACCCAAAATTTCCAGGAAACAACGCAAGCTAGCCTCAAAAGCTTAGAGCAACAAATAACACAACTTGATCAAACAATAAGTATATTGGAAGATCAAGACAAACTACCATCTGAAGAGAGCCCATGCACCATTCCTTTGAAAGATGAGAAATTTTTTGATGGCGTAAGAGTGTTATATGGAGAAGAGGAAGAAGGCGTAGAAATGGAAGAGGCTATCAAGGAGGAAGAAAAAAATGAGAAAGATGTCAATGAAACTATAGAGGAAGTGTTTGATGTTAACAAAAGAGAGGTTGAGCCACCCACTACCATTGAGAAACTAATTCCAGTGGTAGACGAACCACAAGAGCCAAAAACGATAAATCTATCGGACCCTTTAAATGATACATATCCCAACAAGGAAGAGACCCAACCGGTCACCAACTCGACCACCATGTCAAAGAGGGAAGAGTTGGTCACCTTACTGAAAAGGTACAAGGAAGAATATGGTTAGATGATTGCTATTATCAAAGGTTTAAGTCCGGTATGGTTCTCCCGTAAAAAGAAAGTTAAATACAAGAAAAGAGTCCCAATGGAGGTTTGGAAATTAAAAAATGTTGACACGGGGAAAGTTTTCAAGGTTAATGGACATCGTTTGAAGTCATTCTACGAAGGTTTTGATTCAAATGTCCAAGATGTCGTCCATTTGGATGCCCCAAAGTGTTAAAGTGAAGTTTGGAGGCGTCTCGCCAAAGAAGTTAAAGAAGGGCATTTTTGGGAAGCATTGTGTTTTCGTCTTTTATAAACCGAATAAAATGATTTTGAATATTTTTTTGTTTTGAAAATGTTCATTTTTGAAAAATTTTAAGCTTTATTCTCACATTTGGTCCAAACCTTTTATTGTGTTTTTGAAACCGGGATTTTGTGGGAATCATTTAGGCCAAAAATCAAGTTTTTTGAAAAATTTCAAATTTTAAGGTGCAGGAAGTCACGGGGCCCGCGGGAAAATCCACGCGGCCCGCGTAAGACTTTGTGCGGCCATCGTGCGGGTTACACGCGGCCCGCGCAGATTTCTGATTTTTTTGCCATTTTCAAGCTTCAAGTCCCGCGGCCTCCATGCGGCCAACCCGTGGCCCGCGTGAAAGGTCAGAAGAATCAGTGGGATTTTGAGAAAACTAGACGCGGCCAACACGTGGCCCGCGCCCCGCCCGCGCTGCATACTAAAACTCGATTTCCCAGAGATCTACCGGTCGGAATCCCGCGAGACCACCACCATTCCTCACCATTTTTCCCCCTCTACGAACCCCTATGATCTACCCAACCATCCAATTTAGGTCATTTCCGCCCTTTCCTTAAGCATTGAGGACAATGCTTGTTCTTAAGCTTGGGGTGGGGCATTTCCCTTGTCTTTTACCTTTTCATGCATTTTTAGTTAGGTTGCATAACATTTTAGTATTAAGCTAATTTTCATTCATTTTTTTATTTATTTAAAATTTCAAAAAGATTTTATTTTCTTCTTTTCCACTTTTTATTTTTGCATAACATTTAGCTTAAGGCATTAGCATTCATGCATTTTTATTGTCTGTTTATTCTCACCTCTCTTGGATGCCATGGAACAGGTTCACAGTTATTGAATCATTATTAGTCCAGGATCTTGTTGCTATCTCACCCATCGAACCGGGACCACTAGCTGCAGTTTGGGATTTCATACATGGGATCAGATGCTGGTAGCTTAAAGGGGTAAGTGATCATGGCCAGGTAGTTTCATGAAGAATTATGCATACAATACTAACAACTGTAGGATATACTATAGCAATGAGTGTTCTTAGCCTTGCGGTCACTACCGCGGAGAGGATCACACTTGATCATGTTTGAACTGTTAGGATGAAGCATTGGTGCTTGTCCCCGAGTAGAATCCATATCCGGTCTCTTTACATCACCATATCTTTTTGCGATATTCTTAGAATTTTAGAGAGTCTTTTAGTCCACATTTGGACATTTTCATTATCTTTGAAAAACCATAAGTTTGAAAAGGAGCTTACATTACATCTTTATGCTCCACACATGGTCGTTTTCACACTTAGGCCATTCAGATTATATCATTACCCTTTCGGTTCCACCTACACACCTTTGGGAACCAAATTTTGAGTCAAAGGGTTTTCTCATCAAAAAAAAATAAATAAAAAAAAATAACAAAAAACAAAAAAAACAAAAACAAAAACAAAATGAAGCACGCAAATTTTCAGTTACAACTATCTTAGATAGGTGGCCGGTTCAATTATTGAACAAATTTCCCAACATCTTGGTCACCCGACGTTTGATATTCATTTGTATAGGTCTGTTTTATTGTATATAGATCGAGTTGTTATTTTTTTTTTGTTTCTCACAAATTGGTGATGTTAGAGAGACTGTCGAGTCGGATACTACGGGAGGTTTAGGCCAACACTAAGTGAACTGATTCCTACAACGGTGCCTGAGCGATTAAACCTAGTTACACATGAGAGAAACCGGCAGATGTGAGATCAGAGTGTGCACTTAAAGAGGAGCTCCACCCGATCCCATCCAGTTGCTTTCTCCCTACTACAGATGTTCTTCATTGTATACATGTTCCATTGAGGCTGCGACTGCTCATCCCTCCTTACTCACCTAAAGGAGTTGTCCTGGCTGTGGTTTATGGTTCCATTGTCATTGGATGAAAAAGTTTTGAGATAACATCGAAATCAATTATGACCATGTTGACTAACGTCGAACAGGTTCCATGGTTCTATCCATTCTTTTTATTTCTAGGGTAGTTCATCCCAAGTTCATTTAGTCTTGTCTTACTTGAGGACAAGTAAGGTTTAAGCTTGGGGTGATTTGATAGCTTCATTTTATTTACTTCTTTTTATAGTTTATTTTAGTACATTTCATTCGCATTTTAGTTAACTTCCATGCATATTTTCCCTTTTTGTTATTTTTATGACCATTTCGGGGTACTTTCTAGTTTCTTGAGCATTATTGCAGATTTTTCTTGGAAACTAGCGGGGCGGCACTCTTGGGAGGCGATTGGGCTCGAAGGGAATTGTAGATTTCGTACTTGATGGCGATGAAGGTGATTCATGGGGTGGACTTGTCAATTGCTTGAAGGCTTGGAAGAATTGAGCTTTAAATTTGAAAGATGCAGGAGAATTCTTGAGTATGCAAGATCAATATTTGGGAGTTTGCGGAAGTTTTGAGTGATGTGGAAAGACAAATTGGGCTCAAATTGAAGAAACATTGAAGAAAAATGGGCTAGAAGCTGATTGGACTCGAACTGGGCCAAAGGATTAGCAATGGGGGCCCAAAACTAGAAGAAGCCCAAAATTCCCGTCAGTACCCGCGGCCCGCGTAAGATTCCCCGCGGCCCGCGTGGATTCCTGACAAGGGCAATTTCGGGATTTTGCTAAGAGCTCTATATTGGGAAGGTTGGTGTGCCTCTTTAGCACAATCTTGGAGGTTCGATTTTGAGCTTTTCTCTCTGGAGTTTGGAGCACTTTTGGAGGCCAAGAACACTTGAAGAACATCTTCTTTTCACCTCTTGAATCTTGTCAAATGTTTGGTACAATCTTATCTAACTTTGTTCATTTGAGTTTAGCCATGCTTGGCTAAACAACTCTTGGTTGACTTTTTGTTGAATCCTTTGAACTTTTGTTGGATGTTGAAGAATCTATGAACTTGTTCTTGAATCTTTATGGAAATGTTTTGTGTTTCATCATATTATCACTACTAGTATGTTTTTATTCATGAGTTTAAATATGTTTGTGGTGATTAGTTGGCTAATTTCTTGATTAAGTAAATGATCCTCAAATTAGCAAGCAACAAGTGATTTTTGTGTTGTTTTTGCTTCACACAATCATAAAAACATTTCCTCCAACATGGTGGTGAAAGCAATTGACTCCTCTTGGATTTGGTATTTTTTGGTTCTTAATGCTAGTTGACTTTCACTAATTACATGCTATTTGGAATTAGTGACTTTGACTAAGGAAATTGTTATGAGCTTTTCTAGCCATTTCAACAATTAAGAAAAGTCTAGGTAATCTCAAGCTTCTTGGATTACTATAACCAAATTAAGGATTTAAATCAAAGTATTGCACTATTAGATTCTAATGATATGTTCATCAAAAGTCAAAGTGAGGAAACTTTAAGTCAACCATCTCTCCCTTATTGATTTTACATCAAACTCTTATTTTTGTTGCATTTGTCTATTTAAATCATAGTTAACTCTAGTTCGTTTCAAGTATTTCAAAACACCAAACCCTCCATTTTATTTTTATTGTTATTTCACAAGTATTTTTACAAAGAGATTTTTCATAGAGTTATTAAATTGAACCAATCTCCATGGATTCGATCCCTTTACCACTATACACTATTTTAGTGTGTAATAATTAGGATTATTATTTGTGTTGGCCTCGATAACCACCAATATGGCGGATAGACTATGATCAACCTTCAAAACACTTAACGTTACGAGTGTCTTCACATTAATCTTTATCACCATCTACACCAATACCACACTCGTATCATCAAAAACATATCTTTAAATGTATAAAAACATTTAAAAATATATAAAAAAAGCTTATATTTACATGTATAAAACGTTTAAAAATGAATAAAAAAACTATCTTTACATTTATAAAAAAAAATGTTTGTAAATTTATTTATTTAAGTAGTTTTATGCGTATAAATATGTTTAAATGAAAAGAAAAAATTTAAAACTATTTCTTAAGGTGTAAAAATATATCAAAACGTTTTTATATATTTTGGGACAATTTACCAAATAGTTGCAATATTTTGGTTTTTCAAGAAAAATATAAATATTTTGAATCAATTTAATAGTTCCAAATTAATTTGTTACCGATTGAACCGGAAAAACGATCAAAATGCAATATATTTCCAATTTATAAGTTCTTTTAGCAAAAAAAAAAAATTTGGGACTATTCTATTAATTGACCCAAAATATTAAGAATTTTTTTAAGATTTTCCAAAAAAAAAAAAAAGGTAATTGTTAAGCCTTTGATTACACGGGATGGAGAATGGTTTTACCAATATTTTCTAACTTTATGACATATATGGTCCTCACCCTACTTTTACGTTTCAGTTTTTACTCCTTTTTTTCTTGGCTACTAATAAACATCTTTCTAGCAATTTTAACTTTTAAACCATATTTCATTTTTCATTGAAATTTTGGTTCAAATTTATTTAAAAACTTCTCCTAACCGTTTACCACTTTTTATATAATTTTTATACTTTATTCTTTTTATATAAAATAAACTTTTTTGCAATTTATTTTACATCATTTTCATTTTTAATTTAACACTTATATATATATATATATATATATATATATATATATATATATATATATATATATATATATATATATATATATTATAAAATCACATTTTTTGCAACTTATTTCATACTTTCTTTACATTTTTGGTTTTAAACATTTAATTTTTTATTACAAAGTTGATTAAAAAATATATTTTTTCTCTAAATAAAGTTTAACAAATTTTTCGTGTGATTTTTCTAAAACATAGTTTCTTACAAAGTTATCTTTTTAAAAGTTATTATATATCTTTTTACGGATTTATTTTTTAAAAATTTCCTTACAAGTCTGACTCCTAAGAAATAGTTTTCACGAAACTAACTTTTTTAAGAAAAAAGTTTTTTCTAATTTTATATATTCAGTTTTAGAAAAGCTTTTTGATATAATTTTTTTGTTATATTTTTTACATGTTCTTTTTTCATGTATTTATGGTTGTCAAAACATGTATAAAATTGGCTTTTTATATATTGGTTTTCACATACCATAAGTGCAATCTTATGTATAAATAGTTAAATGTATAAAATGTAATTTTTTTTAACCTTTTACATATTCATCTTTACAAACCATAGATACATACTACCATTACTATCATTGTTCAATGTTTATTGTTCATTTTTAACTTTTCAATTCTTTATTGTTCGGTTTTAACTATAAATATTTTTGTTTTTGATATGTGATACTTAATGCAAAGTATAATAATTTATTTTGTTTTAAATATCTTTTCATTGTTATAAGTTTCATCAAGTAATATATAATAAAAATAAAAATATTTAAGATCAAAGTTGAATAATAATTACTTAAAAACTCAAAAGAAGGCAACAAATATGGGACATAGAGAGTATAACACTGTTTTACATAGCACCTCGCTACATTGTGCGGGGTGCAAAACCTAATTACTAAGCAAATAAATTTTAAGTGAGAGAGAGAGAGGTGATAGCTTGGTTTATTGATGTTTATCAAAATAGAAAAATATAATTAGATTAAATCTAATAAGTTTTTTTAAATATTTAGATAAAAACTTAAGGATTTTCCTAAACTTAATTTTTTTTTCAAAACCCACCAATGATCATTTGACAATCATGAAAATATTAAATCAACTGCTGAAAGAAAAGAATTACAACTTCTGAAAACTTTGATTCTCATGCGAGATTGAAGGTGGATGAAAATGACATAAAGCTCCAAAGAAGAAGCTCTTTTTTAATTTATCCACTAAGCAAGGATCTACCACCAAAACATTCTAGTCTTCATTTATATTTAATTTTTCTTAAGCTATTAAGACTTATACCAAAAAATCCTTAAGGAGAAGCAGCTTATGCACCCTTAAATCTTACACCAAATTGCAAGACGAAGACGAGAAGGGAGAGCTTAGAAGCCTGTGGTCTTGACAACCAAGAGAAGAAGAAGAATGGTAGCAAAAACTAGCTAGTTTTTTCTTATTACTCTTCTTTATATACTCATTCACATATAAGAAACGACCATCCATAATTAAATGCAAGTAAGCTCTTTAGTAAGAAGGTATGAAGTGTAGGACAAAGTCAAACACACAATTTCATCCAATGTAGGGAATCTTCATCCTTCACAAGCAAGAAGGTCATATTTTGTGATCTTTACTAAAATTCCTAACTAGTAGTTACGTATGCTAAATAAATGGTAACTGAAAGTGCCAACTTATTTGCACATGACATTTATATTCATACCTTATGAATATAACTAGTTTTTGTTTTCTTTTATTATTATTTTCTAAAAACAATAATTCTCAATATGTTGGTAAAATACTATTTTCAGAAGAAAAAAAATTACAATTAAAAACAAGTGTTGATTATATTAATTAATAATCAAATTACTTTAATAAATAAATAATTAATAGATATATGATATGAGGTGTGACCATATAGGATCATATCTCACTAGTAACTATCATTCTTTAACGACCCTTGGGCATAAAAATCATTCAATCTCCTACCTGCACAAGAGTCATCATAGACTGATATAAATAGCAGTGAAAGTCTAGCAACATTTCATAACCCTCAATAATACTTGACGAAGAACGTCATTCATCAACATCCAATTCCCAAAAGCTCAAAGCTACAATTAATGTATAAGGTATGTTTATCAGTTATCACTTTGTTACAAACATCTTATTGAAAATGAGACTTTGTTACATACATCTTGTGTTCAACTTTATGTAATGCATATTAGATGTCTAGCTCTCAACACATAATATGAACAAATATGATCTTAACTACATAAGCCCCTTGTATAGTTTTATCACACCTGATAATAGCCTTTATAACTACATGTTTAAGGATCAACATTTAACCACATCAAAGTATATAATTCCCTACACTTAAGTCCCTATATGCATCATTGGTATTAAGGTTACAAAGATAGTGACATTTATTAAGTGTCACTCATCATAAAGATCTTTGATGTGATCTTGATGTAGGTCATGTTCAATACTAGTTCTACGACAAATACATATGCATCTTTGTTACAATCCATTACATAATTCAATCTTATGAGAGTCAATTAATGCAATTCATATTAGTCTTACTTTATAATTTCTCCCATAATTATAAACGACTATAAATTTTTAGAATAATTAGATTATTCCTGGACTAAAACATGTTAATATAGAACAATACAAGTATCGACGTGAAGATCATATCCCAATATATCAACACATTAGAATGCTTGTTGACTTAATGTTTCAATATCCAAATACTAATTTAAAATCTAATACCATTTCTAGAATAACAAAATCTTATAATTCATGTGTGACCATTCATGCTTAGCTTAAAAGAAAGATTTATTAATGGATCTGACTAAATTTAATTTCTGTGAAATTTTGAAAAATACCATCATCTCCATATTTAACTCTATTCTAAGCATAGTTAAATATCTTGGAGAATATGATTGGTGTTATGATGTGAAATATAGTTTCTTAGCTTGATTAAGTATAGTCTTGAAGTAAAAAAAAAAAATTTAGGTTATTCTTTAATGGAATGAGTCAACTTAGTTTTTCAATGCACTCATTCATCCAATCATATTTGATTACATCTTCTAAAGTAGAAATGCATTCTTATATTGTAAATAGACTTTGTTATTATGTTTTGATTGGACCCCATTCAAAGAAAAATTATTCTTCATCTATAATGCACTCATATACCAAATTATAATTCATAATTATATATATATATATATATATATATATATATATATATATATATATATATATATATATATATATATATATATATATTGTAACACCCCATGTTCGTCGATTATAGTCTCCAGGGATGGAAGGGTAAAGCCATGAAAAGCCTAAGGGCTAAACTGTAATTTTGGGACAAGGAGGAGTATGTTGTGCGTACATAAGGGTACGCCAAGCGTATTAGGGCACGCCCCAGTACACTGGGTGTACACTTGTGTACGATGGGCGTACTCATAAAGGATGAAAACCCTAATATCTCGGGTTAGGAGTTATATAAACATCCTTATGACTCATTTTCTCTCCTCCTTCTCAGCCTCCATCTTCTAGAAACGTTCCCAAACCCTAGTTCTTGTGTGAGAGAGTGAATTGGTGGGTATTTTGAGCTCTTCAAGAGGAGGCCATTGCAACAAATAGTTGACAAATGAGATTGGCTTGTAGACCTGAAGTTGTGTTGTGCTCTAGAAGCTCTATGACGTAAAAAGCTTCAAACTTTATGCTTTTAGGTCATAGATCTAGCCTTTCTATCATTATGGAACCATTTCTTGTCCCAAAAACCCCAATATGGTGCATGATGCATTTTGGACGAGATAAATTGTCCTTTCTGGACCTGGATGAGGTCTTAAGTGATAAAAATGAGGTCCTAATGGGTTTATATGTCCCATGCATGTAGTAGAAGGGTCTTAATGGATTAAGGCCTTGGATTAAGAGCTTTCTGGACATCCAAAATGATAAAGTTCGAGACTTTATGAGTCCTAGGCACATTTGGTCACTAGATCTGGAATTTAGGCTTAAGTGCTTAAGCCATTAAGCGCTTATTAGGATTTTGGTGAAACCCTCCGTACGCCCAATGTAAGGTTCTGTACGCCCAGCGTACTAAGTCAACGACCCGTTTTCCAGTCAACATGAAACCCATGTACGCCCCGCGTAGCCTTGGGGTACGCCCATCGTACGCCTTCAGGGGACTTTTGGTGATTTTGGGCTTTGGGTTGGGCTAATTTTTAGGCTAGTAGGGTTGGGCATTGTTGGACTTTCTGAGTAGACATGTTTTAGGCCAGTTGGTGGTAGTCAATCATGGGATTAGGCCTAATAAGGAGGTTAGGCCCAATTTAGTAAATTAGGCCTAATAAGGAGGTTGGACCCAATTTAGTAAATTGGTCCAATAGTGGATTTATGTATATGGACCATCAAGTTTAGGACTTAGTGTGGGGATTTGGCCCAACAAAAGGGAATGGAATTGATAAGTTATAAGGACACTTAAGCAAGGGAGTAATATTAGGTATTAACCTAGTATTTATTATTATAATGTGATAGTTCGGGATTCCCGATAGGACAACAGCCAGAGATATGCAGTATTTCAGCACTAGTTGTGAGGTGAGCTATCCTCACTGTGTTCAAGGGTCTAAGGTATCAAGGCCGACCCTTTGATTTTCTGATATGTTAGCTCGGTAACTTGCTAGATAGGATGGTTATATGCTAGTATGATCTGTTAGATTGGTATCCTGGTAGATCAGATGTGGTTATGCTTAGTGACCTATAGTTGGTCTGGCTATATATATATATATATATATATATATATATATATATATATATATATATATATATATATATATATATATGCTAGTAGGAGATTACCTGTTATGTGCACATGATTGATTGGTAGTTGAGGGTATTCCATAACAAGGATGAGAGGACCCTAGTATGTTGTCTTATATAATGTTATATGATTATCTAATATAGCTGCACATGTTTGAATGGTTATAGTATATTGGAATTCCAACCCGATGGTTGAGGGTCTAGGGTATTCCAACCCAATGGTTGATTGGACCCGTAGTATGTTGGCATTCTAACCCGATGGTTGAGGGCCTGGGGTAATCCAAACCGATGGTTGATTGGACCCTTAGTATGTTGGCATTCCAACCCGATGGTTGAGTGGCCTGGGGTGTTCCATCCCGATGGAAGATTGGACCCATAGTAGTTGTGATATATGTAGTGTGTCTGGGGATTCCAACCCAATGGTTGTGGGCCGAGAGTATTCCATACCGAGGATGATTGGACTCGTAGTATGTGGGCATTCCAACCTGATGGTTGAGGGCCTGGGGTATTCCATCCAGATGGATGATTGGACCCATAATATGTTGTTTGTTATTATATGTGTATTGTTGTGTGTATGTGTATTTTGGGGAGTAACTCACTAAGCTTTCGGGCTTACAGTTTCAGTTTATTGTTTCCGGTTCAGCAGATGATTATGGGAAGGAGAAGGTGTGACCGTACACTTCCTCGACTTATGATTGTGATTTCTAGGAACTTTGATGCTTAAAATATTTTGAAAACACTTTATAATAATTAATGGTATTTTGGATATTTAAAAAGTTTTAAATTGGCTTGAATTTTTATGGATGTTATATATATATATATATATATATATATATATATATATATATATATATATATATATATATTTATATATTGCAGCAATTTACATAAAAACATTCGTCTAAACTGATTAATGCATATACATTTTCTTAGATCTTCTTAAGTACTCTTAGAACGTGCTTATAGTCTGCTAATGACCTTCCATTTATCTAAATCGTTTCTTATGATATGTTCATAGCATGATCATATACGTGGTCTTGTGCATAATATGACATAAATGGTGGATTCATTTTCCAAGCAAATAGAATATAAATCATTTTATCTAGCTCAAACCTATGTGTTGGATCTCATAGACATAGATGTGTATGGACCCTTCAAATCTTCCACAAGGGACCATAAAGACTACTATGTTACGTTTACTGATAACTATAGTATATATGGATATATTTATTTGCTTAACCATAAGATAGATAATTTTGAAAAGTTCAAAGTTTCCCAAAACGAAGTAGAGAATCAATTCAGCAAGCAGAAAATGGTTCTTCAATCCGATAGGGGAGGAGAATACCTTAGTATTGATTTCAACGACCATCTTAAGAATTGAGGAATAGATTCACAATTGGCTTCTCCAAAATCCACCACAACTGAATGGTTTTTCTTAAAGGAAAAATCAAACCTTATTAGATATGGTTCTATCTATGTTGAGTCGTCCTTCTTTACTAATCATGTTTTTAGGCTATGCAATTGAGATTGGTGCCCAAGTCCTAAACCTCATTCCAATTAAGAAGGTTTTAAAGACACCTCATGAAATATGGACATGAAAAGTTCTTCTCTTAACCACATTAAGGTATAGGGTTGTGAGGTTTTCATTCGACATGAAATCCATGACAAACTGGAAACTAAAAATAAGAGATGTAACGTTTTCGGTTATCCACAAAAATCTTTTGGATAATTGTTTTACGGACACAATGAAAAATATGTTGTTTGTAGCTCAAAAGGAGTGTTCCTTGAAAGAGAACTTATATTTGAAAAAGTCAGTGGGAGTAAAATTATCCTTGAAGAACTGCATGATTCAACTGACAGTGAGACTATAGTCGACACTAGATCTCAACTAGAGGTTCAAAGGCTTGTTGAATCGAATGACATTTCCTTACCTCTTCGTAGATCCAATAGGGTTAGCCAACCAATCGAGTTTTTTGGTTTCCATATTGCTGTGGATGGAAACACGTCAATCAGTGATAGAACATTATTTAATGTGGATGAGATAGCTAAGTACAAGGAAGGCTTGCTAGGCCCTGAGGCTACTGTCACACCCCAAAACCTGAATGGCGGAATCGTTTGGGGTGGAGGACGTCATGTATAATATCACAACAATGCAAAGTAGTAAACAAGAAACAACATCATCCATTGCATTAATAACGTAACTTCATACAAGTATGTTCTGTCAAGTTATATCGACACCAAAAAGTACATCAAAATTAAATAAGAGTCTTGAACAAGCTCCATCTTCTCAAAAACCTGGCACCGGTACCTGTCTACTAGTGACCTGAGAATACAAGTTATTTTGAAAGCGAGTATCAGCTTTAAAGCTGGTGAGATCATAAGTATATTAGTGTCTGAGTTTGTATGAAAGCATTTGTAAGATGTAATGTATAAGTTTTGTAAAGTTTGTATTTATTTGAACTATCCTAGAAAACCCTATGTTTGCTACTAATAGTAGCCTTCTGCCAAGGCATCTAGTAACTGTGTGTATTTATTTGAACTATCCTACAACACACTAGGGTAGAAGCACTTACTAGTTAGTAGCTTGAAATGAGCTAAAAGTCCAAGAACACTAGTGTGTGTTCTTGGTGTTTTGGAAATCTAATCGAAACACGAAATTTGATGGATTAAATGATGTATAATCACTAGTTGTTACGATATAACAACAAATCAAGCTAAGAAGTACTTACGTTTTCGGGAAATCGGGTGAAAATCGGGATGGTAGTTGAGAGTCTTTGGAGTTTGCTCTTAAGGTTGCAAGTAAAAAATGTGGTAATTTGGGGAGTAAACTCATGCTTAAGGCATGAGTTTACAGTTTTGGAATAATTTTCGGCCCAAACATAAAAGTTTGGCCGGGAATTCCTTAACTACGTGGTGCTAGCGGTTTTGGAATTTCAACACTCGAGACGTCACTTTCTTTCACCCGTTCATTTAAAGAATAATTATTAAAATAATCAAATGAAATTTAAATTTGCTAAAAACAAATAAAAATGAACTTGACTTATCATTTGAAATGATTGACTTTAGGGTTTGACCAAATGAAAATTTCGGGTTGTCACATCTACTCAATGGAAAGAGGGTATGTACAACGAGATTCAGTCCATGATGGATAACCAAGTTTGGAATTTGGTTATCCAATGCTTGGTATTAAGACAGTAGGTTATACATGGATCTTTAAGAATAAGACCAACACGGATGGGAATTTTCACACATTCAAGGCTTGGTTGGTGGAAAAAGGTTACAATAAGACTCAAGGAATTGATTATTAGGAAAAATTCTCACCACTAGCCAAGATAAAGTCTATTTAGATACTACTCGCCATAGCTTCTTTTCATGACTATGAAATATGGAAAACGGATTTTAAAACAATGTTCCTTAACATAAAAAATTTCAAGGATGTGTACATGATAAAAATTGAAGGGTTTCAATATGCCAAGTATTCAAATAAAGTGTGTAAGCTTAAGAGGTCCATCTATGGAATTAAGCAAGCCTCAAAAGCTGGAATCTATGCTTCCATGAGAAAGTCAAAGTGTACGGCTTTACTAGAAGTCCAAATGAGTCTTGTGTATATGTCATAGAAAGTGTGAGTGTTGTAGTTTTCCTACTATTTTATGTATGTGACATACTAATCATAGGAAACAAGGTTCCTAAGACAGGAAGTGTAAAAGCTTGGCTCATGAAGTGTTTCACTATGTAAGACTTGGAAGAAGCAACATTCATACTTGGTATAAGGATTTACTGGGACAGACTGAAAAGTTTAATTGTACTTAGTTAGCATACATATGTGGATAAGATATTGAAGAGATTGAAAATGGAAATTCCAATAAATGAGCTATTCTTATGCATCATAGCGTGAAAGTGAGTAAGAGATAATTTCATAGTTCTAGTGATGAACTGGAAAGGATGAGTCGAGTCCCATATCCATCGGCTATATGATCAATCATGTATGCTATGATATGTTCTCGTCTTAATGAGATATATGTTTTGATCATGGTAAATTGATATAAAGAGAAACTAGGTCTGACTCATTGGACAACTATCAATAACATTCTTAACTATTTAAGAAATTTGAAAGACATGTTTCTTATGTATGGTAGAGAACCAGAACTTGTAGTGAAAATTGTATAGTGATGCCAATTTCCAAACAGATAAATATGATTTGAATTCACAGTCTGGATAGTATTTGTTTTGAATGATGGTAATGTGACTTAGAAAAGTTCCAAACAAGAGATGGCGGTAGAATCTATCTGTGCATCGGAATACATTGTTGCAAGTGAAACCTCCAAAGAAGTTGTTGAAGTTAGAAACTTCTAAGGAGACCTTGGAGTGGTTCCAAGTAAAAAGAGCCATTGTAGATTTTTTGTGATAATGAAGGTGCAATCACAATTACTAAAGAACCTAGGGATCACAGAAGGTCAAGACACATAATGAGAAACTTCCACTAGTTTTGAGATAAAAGTTGAGGGTAAAGATCTAAATGTAAGGCAAGTATCATTAAACCTAGCTGTTCCATTCACAAGAGGGGTGACCCAAAAAAGGTATAATGTGCATTCTAGGAGAATAAGCATGAGGGATTATGAAAAGTTTGGTAGTTAGTTGATTAGTTGAGACATTTAGAACAAAGAATGAATTTTGTAATTGTTATGGTTATTAAGTAATGGAGATTTATTTATATTCAAATGTGTTACGATTTACAATTAAATTTATATTGTGTTTCTTTTTTGCATGTTTAGATCCCCACTTCTAGAGTATTAATTTACTCAAACTCCATAATAGTTCATACTAATGGGAGTGAGTATTCAGTTAAGATTGGCGTGAAGTAATAGTAGATTATCTATAAGAATTATACATAGCATGGAGATCGCGACTAATGCTCATGAGTTCTTAGTAGAGATTTAAGTATTGGAGAAACCCACACTTGGAGAGATTACTTCATAGATTCAGTTATGAGTAATTCTGAGACAATAATAACTTTCATTCTTAAAATGGAAGGGTATTTGAGTTCTTTGGATATGAGTTGGTTGTGTATTAGTCTTATTCCAGTGCTATCTATAAGTGGTCGTCATAACTGATAGTTCTCGACATGATTTGTCTTATAGATAAGAGCTGTGTAGTAAAAGTTTATTTGTTCTCTTTTACCAAAAGTGAAAAGGCGATATCATGAGCCCCTTAGTGATTTAATGAAGATATTCATGTACTAGGCCTATCCCAAACTTAATTGATGTGTTCGATTACTAGCCTGACTTGATTTTCATATGTTAGAAATCTAGAAACATACCGATGGACTATTAGGTTGATTCATAATCCTAGAATCAATTCACAATGATATCTTGAAAGAAACGAAGGAATAATTGATCAATTATCTAAAAGGCTAATTCTTGATAAGATCAGAGTTCGGCAGTTGTTGTGGAAAGCATGCTTTGTTAGTTATATGAAGTGTATATCACCAATAAGAGTTGATAAATTGTATAAGTATGTGACTGCTAGAAATAGATGCCCAATATCATAACTAATTGGTATAACTTTAGGAATAATAGCTTAGTTTTTTTTGGGTTTCCCTCAAGAGTAAGAGTAGCTAGGAGTAGTTTTAGGAGATCAAGAAAATAATTTATTAATTCATTACATGTTAATAAATTAATTAATAACTAGTTAAAATTAATTATAATTAAATTAGAATTAATATGGTATTAATTGGAATTAATGTGGAGGTACAAATATTGAATGTTAATTGTCCAATAGTTGAACAAAGGGAACATTCTAGATCCTTAAGGTGGTGGACAATTTTTGGAGGCTTCCTCAATCAATTCAAGTAATAAATAAGGAAATGATTTGCATCTAGATTAAATCTTAATATTTAACTGATTCAAACCAAAAGTTATCTTGTTACCACCACAACTATATATAGGACCCTTGGGGTGTTCATATTTCCATCTCTCACACTCCACTTGAAACGATGAGAAATCGATTTCTCACCTCTCTCATATATTTATTCTTTAGTTTCTTGGGTTCTTGACTTTTGGGTATGAACAATTAGATGTATTGTACTTTGTGTACTAGTTTTTCCAATAAGAAACAAATGTAACAAAGAGATCAAACTACAAGTGACAAACTGATATTTCAAAAGGTTAGTGTTTGAATCCTTTCTCCTTTATCTTCTTAGGTTAGTTTTAAGAGTATATACATTTCTATAATAGTAAGACGTAGATCCTAGGGTGCATGTACATTTAAGATTATTTTTGATTGTTTTTGTTGCCTTAATCTAGTATATGGTTGCATATAAAACTCAACTAAATTATAATTCTATAATGAATCTTAGGCATAGAGATATTTCAAATATTTGGGTTCTTTGGAGTTGTTGAGTATTTATGTCTTGCGTCATTGGACTTTTTGCATTAGTCTAGTATGTATACGGTTTTGAGCCTGTGCAGCCGTTTATAAGTAGGGTTATAGTGTGTATATAGTGCAAGCATGAACCGTATTATGTCAATTGTAGATTTTTTTATTCTAAACATAATTGTAAACCTACCACACCTTTACAGTTGCAATTCTTCATAGAATTCTTCTGAGGTTGTGGCTTTTTAATCATTCGACAACATTTTGATTCATCTTGTGTTTCTGTTTAATTTACGTTCTTGGTTTACATGTTAACAATCTAATCAATCTTAAATACCTTTTAGTCTCATCAATTGGTATCAAAGTAGGAGGTTGTTTAATTAATGTGCATCTCTTCTGTTTGAAGAAAATTGTTAGGTTTTCTGCATTTATTGAATCTGTTGGAGCCGTCATCACTTTATTGACACTACTCCTTGATTTCGATTCTACCCTAACTCAATCTTTACAAGTCTGATTCTTGACAAGTAAGCAGATCAAGTCATTATGTCTCACGACGAGTCTCAAACCAATCCCATCAACATCTCCAACAACATTGGCTCAACAACAAGGATTCTGATTCTATATACTCATGAATATGAAGTTTGGACTCTTCATTTTGAAGACTATGTTCTCGGCTCAGAGGATAATGGATATTTAATTTGGGAGGCTATTACTTTGGGTCCTTTCGTTCATTCCGGAACCAATAGAACCATCAAGACATAGAAAGAGTACAATCAGCTAATGATAGACATAAAAGAAGTCCCTCAAGATGAGAAAGACAAACTGATTAGCAACGTAAAAGCAATGAGGATGATTAGATTCGCTATACAATCTGATACCTTTCGTCTGGTGAGTTCTTGCACCACTGCATATGAGATATGGGAAAGGCTTAAAGTGTTATATTCCACTGATGCAGATCTCGAGCATTCCATCCAAACTCTACTACTCTCGGAGTATGGCGACTTCAAGCAAAAACCTGAGGAAAGTCTTGTTGAAACATTCAATCGGCACAACCATCTTCTCAGTAACATGATTAAGCGCACAATTGGCAAAGAAGTGAACAAGCCAAAGGTCATGTTCATGAATGGTCTAAGACTTGAATGGATGGAGTTGGTTTCAACTGTTAAAGCTCATGAATAGTTCAAGGCTTACTCGTTGGCAAATCTTGTGGGGATTCTCAAGTCACATGAAAATGTCGTGACAAAAGAAGAGAAAGTAGTCTCGGGCATGGGATCCTTAGCACTTATCTCAAAGAGTAAGAATGTGGTTGAAGAAGAAGCAGAGTCAGATCTTTCTGAATGTGATTTGACTAGTGAAGAGTATGCTCTGATGGTGTCTAACCCCAACTGTTTCGCAAGGAAGAAATTCCCATCTGCCAAAAACCCAAACTAGCAAGGGAGTTACAGATTTGAGAAGGCGAAGGAAGAGAATAAATATACTCCTCAGAAGGAAGAAGAGAAGAAGGAAGGAAAGTTAGTTTGTATTTCTAGGTATGATTGCCACTAGTATAATGCGCATAATCATTTAGCGAAGGATTGCATGTTACGAAAGTTAAATGAGAAGAAAGATGGAGAGGATGAGGAGGCTTACCACATGTGTAAGCTAGAAGAGATCAAGAAGAAGAAAAATAATGAAAAATATATGTCTGCTTTAATTGTACAGGAAAATGTGGCTGATGATGAGTTCAGTGGTGTAGAAGTTTGGTCTACTGACTCGGAAGATGAAGAAGTTCGCAAGCCCACACATGGCAAGGCATTTGTTGCGAAGGAAGAATGTTCTGAGTGTGCTGGAAATTGTTTGATGGTGACAACTGGTGTGTCACAAATGAGAGGCCACACAACAGATGGAGGGTGTGAAGAAGCAAAGGAGAGGGAAGACAAATGCTTTACCGCGAAACAAGTCATAGAGCAGATCAATGAGTGTGATCAGTTGATCAAGAAGGTAAACTCCATCCTTGAATCTATTAAAATACCTGTTTCTAACTATGAAAACGAATTAAATGATTTAAAATTCACAATCTCTAGTTTAAGTGGTAGCCTAAAACAAACTCGCCTCACGACTTCTAACCTAAATGATCAAATCACCAGGGTGTCTTCCAAGAGTGAGGAATGAAGAATATGGATAGAGAAGAAGGAACTAGAGTTAGTTAGGGCGAGATATGAATTAATTTACATGCAACGTGACTATTTAAAGTTTTTGAAGCAAAGGAATATTTTTTGCTTGATTGCTAAATGTCTTTATTACAATATTACCCAGTTGCATTTAGATTGTGAGATTGGCAAAAGATCCAAAAAATGATTTTGCCTTTCCTTGAATTAAAGGAAGACGAAATAGATGCCGATTGCTATAATTGTGAATCAATTGTCTCATCAGAAGAAACCTCTGAAGCTACAGATTTGGACTAGACAAAATTGAGTCATTTATTAAGTCCAAAGACCACATGGACATGCTCAGAAACTTACTGGATGGAATGAAAAATTAAAAATAATGACCAAAACTGTACATAAATTTGATTCCTGGAGCTCTAAGTTGAGCTTAGATAACAAGATTAATGCTAAAAATACATCTGAATTTAATGAGGATAGTGCAATTAGTGAAATATCTGTAGAGGATGAAGCTGACTATTCTGAATTTATAAAAACCAAACATAAACCAACAAAAGTCCTTATATCTGAAAACTATGTTGAGTTCGCTAGACTGTCTAAAGACAAGATCAAAGGCGTGAAAGAGAAGGATGTGGTATATTAAAAGGTACAAACCGTACCAAATCAAGTGTACACTACTACTGGAGTTATCAAGGCTCAAACAGTTGAACTAACAACCTTGGTCAATGAAGACAATGCAGATGGATGTGATGATTATTTTTGGTCCGCCCTAATCGACAACCCGATGAAACAGTAGAACTATCAGAAAAAACCTCTTGGAGAATGAAAGGCCGTTATGCCGCAGAACCAATCAACAAGCCATCAAGCTTCGAGAAAGGCAGTATAAGCGGTACTATGGGAGTTCAAAGCGAAACCGAAAGTACAAGTGAATCTCAGTCAGCAATAAGCGAAACTAAAGCAAGGAAACCGAAACCGAATGCGAATATTCACAAATCATCCAAGCAATTCGTAGAGCAAAAACATCAGCGAAATAGGAGATATCAGAAAAATCTCAATGAGAGGAAGCAGTTTTGGCAATACCAAAACTCTAAATATGTGCGAAACGAAAAGGTCTTTAGTCAAAAAGTGAAAGCACATTCGCAAGTGAGACCCAAATAGTGTTCAGACTGTCATTCTTGTGCTTCATAGAAACAAAAGGATAGTTTCTCTCATAAGTCATCAGTTCCTAAAAGGTTCTATAAGGAACCCAATTATCCTCACTCTCATTCAAAGAAAACTCCTGTCAACGATGTTAAAGGAAAGGGAAAGCTCGTCTCGGATATGAAGTTCAAACAAAGAAGACCACCACTGACCCTAGGAAGGATAAGAGAGAATTTGTTAACAATCAACATAAATAAAAACAAACTGATTCAAACAAAACGAATAACAAAATCAAGGTTTTCATCATTAAAAGGAAAGACGAAACCACTTTAATAAAACAAATGTATTTAGTTGATCCTGCTATTACTTTTCCTTATTTTTTAAAAGGCTCACAAGGACCCAATCAACTTTGGGTTCCTAAATCTGCTTAATTTTTGAGGTTATACATGAGGAGCAATTTGACAATGAATGGTATATTGATAGTGGCTGCTCGCATCGCATGACAGGAAGAAAGGAAGAGTTGAGAGATTTTCGAGCTCTTAAAGATGGTGGATGTGTCAATTATGGAAATAATTCCTTTGGAACGATAAAGGGTTATGGGATGATTACAAATGGATATTTTCGATCCGAAACGTGGCTTACATGGAAGGATTACAACATAATCTGATTAGATTTTGACAATTAGTTATGGGGATTAGACTGAAAGTATCCTTTGACGACGAAGCATCTGAGATAATAAAGAAGAAAACGAAAGCAATTCTACTTAATTCGCAGTGAAAAAGGAAATGTATCCCTTAAACTTAAACCCGATAAGAAGGAAGCCTGCTATATGCCTGCTAACAAAAGCTCATTCTGATGATAGGTGGCTATGACACAGAAGACTTTCACACCTCAACTTCAAAGACATCAAAAAACTTGTTCTTTGTGCTGCATGCGAAATGGGAAAACAAAGCAGAAAAAGTCATCCAACTCGTGTAAACACGAATATCATCGAACCTCTTCAAATTCTACGCATCGACCTTTGTGGAACTTCCGCAATTGAAAGTGTTGGTGGTAGTAAGTACATACTAGTAATTGTTGATGATTTTTAACGTTTTGCTTGGGTGTATTTTATCAGATAGAAATCAGAGGCTACTCTAAAGCTAAAGATCTTTATAAAGCAAGTGGAAGTTCAGTTGCGAAAGTTGGTTTGCAACATTAGAAGCCATAATGGGCTAGAATTCAAAAACAATGTGTTTGAAGAATTCTTATGTAAAAAGGGAGTAACTCACAACTTCTCTGCTCCCTATACTCCACAATAGAATGGCATAGTTGAAAGACAAAACTATTCCTTGTATAAAGCAGCTCGGACCATGCTCAGTTTCGCATGCTTACCTCTATATTTTCTGGGCTGATGCTATCACCATTGCTTGCTACACTCAAAATAGATCATTCTTGAATAAGCAATTTACTCTTACTCTATATGAAATTTTAAATAATCGCAAACCTAACGTCAAGTTTTTCCATGTCATCAGTTCCAGGTGTTTCATCTTTAATTCTAAAGAAAACCGAAACAAGTTCGATGCGAAAACAAATGAAGGTATCTTTTTGGGTTATTTACTAACTTCCAAGGAATATAGGGTTCTTAACAAACACTCCGTGAAAATAGAAGAAACCTATTATGTCACGTTTGAAAATAATTATCAGAAAAAGCTTCAATCAAGCGAAGGTCAAATGTAGGAAATCTTTCCTAAGACTGGTCAAATTACAGTGCCCATATCCAATCTTTTCGAAGAATACATGCTACTTTTTGATGAGCCAGAGAAGGCTATCAACTCTGAAGCAAAAGCAACAGATAATAAAGTCGACGAAATAAAGAAGATAATCGATGATGCCATGAAAGAAATGGAAAGCGAACATCCTAATTCAAGTGAACCTCCAAACTCAAGTGAACCTTCAATCTCAAGCGAACCTCCAAAAGAAATCACTCCATTGAAGGGGGAGGGTTCGTCTACAACAAATAACACAAATTCAACTTTCCAGGGGGGGAGAACCCATCTCCAACCATGATGCATGAAATTCTACTCAAGGGGGAGGATTCTAAACCTAATGTCAAAACTGCCTCATCATTCGGGGGGTGGGGGGGGAATCAAAATACAAATGATGAAGAGGATGTTCAATCAGAATTCAAAGAGGAAGTCAATGCTGAAATGGATCCTACTTATGATCCAAACTACCCTCCGCTCAAAAAATGGACTAAAGATTATCCAACAACTCAAGTTATTGGTGAATCATCTAAGGGAATTCTTACACGCTCTCAACTAAAAACGAAGCACACTGCTTTATTCTCTCAAGTGTAATATTGCATGTTTAATTCGTTCATCTCCAAAATAGAACGGAAAATAGTTAATACTGCACTCGATCACTCTGATTGGGTACATGACATGCAGGATGAAATCAATGAGTTTGAACGAAACAAGGTTTGGAGATTGATTCCCACACCACATGATGCATCTGTGGCCAGTCTGAAACGGGTGTTTCACAATAAAATGGATAAAGAAAGCAACGTCATAAGGAGCAAAGCGAGACTTATTGTGAAAGGATATTATCAGGAAGAAGGGATAGACTATGAAGAAACCTTCGCACCTGTGGCGAGACTAGAATTGGTTCATATTTTTCTAGCATATGCAAAACACAAGAATCTTGAGGTGTTTCAAATGGATGTCAAATGTGCTTTCTTGAATGGTGAACTGGAAGAGACTGTATATGTCGAGCAACCACCGGGTTTCTTGAACGAGAAATTTCCCAATCACTGCTATGTTTTGGACAATGTCGTTTATGGTCTAAAGCAACCGCCAAGAGCCTGTTATGAAACTCTAGCTCGCTTTCTTAAATTGTATAAATTCAAACAAGGTTCGATTGACCCAACCTTCTTTCATAAGAAAGAGGGTGAGCATCTAATGATTGTCCAAATTTATGTCGATGACATCATATTTGGTTCTACGAATCCTAGCTTAACAGCTGAGTTTCGCAAGTTGATGGAGACTAAATTTGTGATGAGCTCAATGGGTCCAATTAACTATTTCCTTCAGTTAAATATTACACAGGGACAAGAAGGCATTTTTATCAATCAGGAGGCTTATACCAAAACTCTACGGGCGAAGTTTGGAATGGTGGGAGACTCTAGAGTGAAGGTTCTAATGGCAATCTCTGGATAAATGGGCTGCTGATATGACGCTCTATCGCCAAATGATAGGGTCTCTAATATATCTTACAACTAGTAGGCCATATATTATATTTTCTCTTTGTTACTGTTCCAGGTTTCAAGCCAATCCACGCGAACCTCATATGGTAGCAGTCAAGAACATTATCCGATACCTGAAGCGAACCTCATCTCTCGGCATATGGTATCCAACAAAGTCAGGATTTTTCGTTCAAGCATTCTCTAATGGTGATCTCAGAGGGTGTGGTCTAGATAGGAAAAGCACCACTGGTGGTAGTCAATTTCTGGATGGCAAAATCGTCAACTTTCAGTCCAAGAAACAAACGTGTGTATCCTTGTCCACAGCCGAAGCTGAATATATAGCTGCTTTATCTTGTGCTTTGCAGATCATTTGGATTCAAAGTTAGTTAATAGATTATGGCCTAAACATGAAGTGATTCCTACTCTACTGTGACTCTAAAAGCGCAATTCGAACATGTCACAACCTAATGCAACACTGAAAAACGGAACACATAGCACTGAGGTACCACTTTATTAAGGATCATGTGGAAGAAGGTAATGTTGAAATTCATTTTGTATGTTCCGCAGATCAATTGGATGACATATTCACGAAAGCCTTGCCTGAAGCAACCTTCAATAGAATACTCCAAGGCATAGGAATGATGGAAGCTGAATCAGTACCAACTCCCTCGCACTAATAAATAAGTGGTTGCGAACCATTGTGAACGCTCGCAGCCGCTCGCAATCAATTGTTCATCCTGTTTTCTTTATTGATGCGAATCAATGTGAACGATCGTAGGAGTTCATTATTCACTGTTCATTCGTAGTTTGGTCTCTTATATCCTTTTGTACTTTTTGTATATTTTTGTTTGTCTTTACTTCACTCCTTTTCTATTTTTTTTAATAAAAAAACCCAAAACCCAAAAATATTTTGTTCTTCTATATGTCTTTCTTTAATTTTTTTGAAAATTAAAACAACAAAAATATTTTCTTTTGTGTTTAGTTTTATTTCTTTTCTTTTTCACAAAAGTTTAAAATATCAAAAATAAATAACAAATCTCGTGACAACAAAAATCTAGATAAATTCTAATTCGCTTGATGGGGGCAGGTATCAACTTCATAATCTATGTATTAGCTAAGTGTCCCTAGAAGCATTTATTGTATGTTGTCCAAAACCTCACTTGACTCTATGTGAAGCCTTAATGAATCAAATCTACCATTTGTTTCTTCCTAATAAGGCTGTTAAATTCACATTAGTCATGAACTACCTTACTCTTATCACAATGAGTTAAGTGTTTTCTTCTTAGTCACTCTACCACAGCAGAGGTACATTCGCTTTCTCTGGAACCACCTCACTATTTCTCCATCAATTTTGTTTTCATCAATGTAACCCTCGAGACTCTCAATAATTACCACTGACATTTATCGTTAAGAAACATCTGTGTTGATGTTCTTAGCTTCGCATACCACAATCTAAGTGAAACCCACAATCCAACACACTTTAATGAATTGATGGTAAACATTTACAAGTTCTAGCTTTTCACCTACAAATTTACGAAATCCGTTGTATGTACCATCAAAACTATGTTACTTTTAGATCTTTATGAAGTGTTCTAACTCCAAGTCACTTCTTCCCAAAAGGATCATATTTTTATTTTTGTTTGAGATTTCAAAATATCATCCTGTGACTGCTATAACTACGAACCTTCTCGTTTAACTGACTAAACTAGTCACACGAGTAATCCATATGACATTTGTTCGTATATCAAGTTCATTCTATAGATTGGAGAGTAAGACACCCATTTAGGTAAAATAAAAGAACCCTTTCAGTGTTTCTTATAAGACATCTCATCGTATTTTAACAGGGAACCACACCAACACTTCTTTGTCTCTTGACTTCGAAGGAAGAAAATTTTTCCCGTGATTAATAGATTTATTTTATCACGATGACATCACACACTTCCCCAGATCTACTTGCTTTATTTCTTTATCTTTGACACTCTTGCACGAAGATCCTCGTGATTTTCCAAACGTCTTGTTCGTGGATCTCTATCATTTTTTCAGGTTTGCAGTTTAATCTAAGATTCTAAAAGGGCAAAGATTCATAAGAGTTGAACAACGAATATTTAACTGCGAAAGATGGATGATGACGAGGTAAATTTTGACGATAAGAATTCATAACAGTGTGTGGAGAATTTGAAACGGCCAGCTGTTTTTCTGTCGCATGACACACATGTCTGACATCTATAGTTGTCAAGTCGCGCTTTTTTAGGCGACGTTTCAGTACTTGATGCTTTCTCTCTCCGAAGTTTCCTCACAAATTAAATACTATATAATTATTTTGACGGTTCAAATCTCATTATCACTTTCAAAATCTTCTACAAAGATATTGGGCAAACAAATCGCTCTCTACTGTTCATTCTCTTATTCAAACCTGCAACAATGGCCACTTCATCATCTATTCAAGATCAAAGTGCTCATTCTTCTCTACTGGTGGTCAAACCTAATCAGAATCTTGTGATTGATCTAAATCCTTGCAAATATGAGCCGTATCTTCTATACATGATCGAGTGTGTCAAGTATTCACCATTATTCATGCTCTAACCAAAATGCAGGATGTTCTGATGTTTCTTCTATTAAAGGCATATTCTTCTACAAGCTAAATCAGTGCGGAGAACAAGATCATATTTGACATTCATGATCAAAAAACCTCCATCACCAAAGCCATATTTTGTTCCCTTCTAGGGCTTCCACAGTTAGAGGACATGGTTAATCAGAAACAATCTCCAGTGCTACTCTCCTGGAGATGTTTTATAAAATGAGATACAAGGAGTCCTTGTCTAGAGTTTCAAAATTCTGCAAGCCCAATCTTCCTCCTCAATGGATGCTTTATTCACGATCTTGTTTAAAAGCTTTTCTGAAAGAATTACCAGATCCGACTGTGCAAGTAAGTTATTCATGACTATTCTCTATGGACTTTACACAAGGATGAACATCGATTATGGAGCCGATCTATGGGCTCAGGTGGTTCAAAGCACTATCTCCTCGTCTTGTTATACGGAGATCTCTTGTGCAAGATTTTGGTCTCTAATAGCTCACAGGGCCATTGTCAAACATAATATTCCCTTGATACAGGATTCCGTCACATTCACAGTTTCCACCCTTCATACAACAGGGATTATTGTTGCTAATCCATCAAAGTTTGCATTTATTGGATCTATCGATGAGGTTATGTTTTGGGATGTTCCTGCTTCAACTAAACTCTTGGAGGGCTTTTGCAAAGTTACACCTTCGGGGTTTAGGCCACTTACTCCCGAGATGCAGGCAGTTCTGGATACCACTGACAAATCGAAAAAAGGCGGAAAGGGGTCAAAGAAAACGGTTAAGAAGGCTAGTGCTTCTAAGGGTCACTCTAGTGCCACAAAACCTTCTCGTCAAAAGCGAAAGGCACCTGAACTATCCACTACGACTGCTCTAAAAATAAGAAAACAAACCGCTTGTAAGCGAAAGGCTCCTACTCCCTTAGAAAGAGAAAACTCTGATTCTTAAATTGAGTCAGACCTTCATATTGAAACAACTCAACCAATTCCCAATGAGGAGGAAATATCGGTTCGTAATGAAGAGGCAGAGACAGTTCACAATCAAGAGCCTCCAGTTCATAATGAAGAAGATACTCCAAATTGAGAGGTACGTCCATTTGTTCATGACTCAGTTCCTTCTCCTCCTCTGTCTCCAACAACAACATCAGCCATTCCTATTACTATTGCACCCTATACACCACCTATTATCTCCTCTCAACCTACATCCATTCCCTTTTCAACACCCATCTTAACCACTTCAACTACCAATCCTATTACCTCAATGATTCATGACAGACAGTGAAGATGAAGACTTAGTTACGAAAGGTTAGTTAAAGGCTATTAATGAGAAGCTTGATCAACGGTTGTTAGCCTCCAAGGCTTCTTCTTCTTATGCATATTCAAAAGCAACAGTTGAATCCTTATTTGAGAGAATAATGAAGGCGCATGAAGAAAATGCAAAAAAGATGAATGCAACAGTTTCTGAATTTGCTGAAGTCTACAAATCCATGACCGAAAAAGTCGATAAAATAATTTCTGAAATGACCAATTTCATGGAGAATAATCGAACCACCTACAACAACAATACTGCCTCTATGAATGAATCCATTCAGAACATGGGGGCAATGTTCAAGAATTAGAAGCTAAACCTTGAAAAGATTCATCGTGGGCTGCAGCAAGACCATGCATCGTTCCAAACATATCTTACTTCGCAGTTACAAAGCTTCAAGAAGAATTGGTGATGGAAAGTAAAATCATGGATGCCCTTGCAAGGAAGACTGAAAAGGTCAATGTGTTAGATACAAAACTTCAACACTCTAAGAAACGGGTCTACTTTGTTATCAAAAAAAGGCAATAGTGTGAACTTGCATTACTGATGTTACCAGTTTTCTCTCTGATATCATTGAGACCAGGGACTCAATGATCTCTATTACGGTTCAAAAACACCTTGCTGAGAGGTTAAGCCCTGTCTTCACAATGTTATATCACCTGCAGGGTGTTTCTCCTTAGACTTCTGAACAGTAACAAGGGGGAGAAGGTGCATTAAAAGTTCAACCTTCGAAAGTCCTTGCCAATCCCATCATGAAGAACGAACCTAAGGGCAAGGAAAAACTGATTGAACATGAGCCAATCATTGATAATGAAGAAGATGAAGAGCCTGATGAAGCTGAACTTAAAAGGCGAAAGGCTCGCGATGCTGAAATTAATGAAACTCAGAGAATCGTCAAAGAGGTTAAACAAAAAGAAAAAGCAGAAAGGGAAGCTCAAGCCACTCTCAAGAGTAGAATGCTATTATTTCCAAAGTAGACCTTGAAGAAAATTTAGCATGATGTTGTGGAGCTGCCCAGCCAATATTGGTTAGATTCTATTGCATCTTTTGATCAAATACTCAGGATTTGCAACTTGATCTTCCAATCACTCCCAAAGCATTTAGGTTTCGTGCCTTTTGAAGGTTACGAATGTTCCTTTTACAGACATCAGTGCTGATCAGATGTTGTTCTCTTTTTACTTAAAGCATATGAAGCCCCAGTATGAAACCTGGAGTGCCCACAAAATCATTGATGTAAAGGTTATTGGCCCTATTGAAACTGAAAGCTTTCCGAATGCGAAGTTTAAGGTTGCGAGAGGATCAACATGTCAGACCTACGAATTCACTCTTGTAGACCTGCCTTGCTTGAATCCTAATGACTAGATCGTTCTCTACAACATGTTGCTGCGACAGAAGGATAAGTATGAACATGTAATGTCCTATCTTCAACTTATGATCAGATCGTATTTTCAAGAAGTTGGTTCAATAGATGTGGATATTGCCACAATTTTGAAGAAAAAGCCAATAGTTGTTCCCAAGGAAGCTCTGAAAGACTTGGAGAAGTTAAATCTAGTGAAGATATACAAGGAAGGATGGTTCGTGGTGTATCAGTCCATAAAACAAACGGGAGCAGACTTTCGCAAGTCATACTTCCATATTGAAGACAAACATATCTAGAACACTGCCTTTCTGGAATTTATATTGGACCTGATCACCAAGTTTAAGGGGAACCATCAATATGATGTCAAGTGCTTTTCATATATGCTTTTGTGGTACATCTATGTTCGCAAGTTGCTGCTGAGCTTCATTCCAAAAATTTACGAAGTAAAGAAGAGAATCACTGGCTGAAAGGCTACAGTTTCCATTGACGCAAATGGGGAGATTGATGAGTATTTACGTGTTGTGTCATTGGGCTTTTGCATTAGTCTAGTATGTATACGGTGTTGGGCATGTCCAGCCATTTATAATTAGTATTATAGTGTATATATAGTGCATGCATGCACCGTAGTAGGTCAACTGTTGATTTTTTTCGCTCTTAACATAATTCTAACCCTACCACACCTCTACAATTGCAATTCTTCATAGAGTTCTTCTGAGGTTGTGGCTTTTTAATCATTCAAAAAGAGTTTGATTCATCTTGTGTTCCTATTTAATTTGCGTTCTTGGTTTGCATGTTAAGAATCTAATCGATCTAAAAGACTTTTTAGTCTTATCAGGACTTATCGGAATGTTATCTTATTTCGTTAGTCTAATTCTAGGAAGCATTTCTTATTAGATTCCATTGTTGAAACTTCATTTTGTTGTTTTTTGTTTTGTAACTCTAAGTCTAGGATTCATTGGGTTTCAGGGTTGCAAAATTCACTTTTTCCTTAACATGTTAAGTAGCTAACTCCCAGCTAGGTTTTTCTTTTGTTTTGAAATTATTAACTATTTGAAACCTGAATTGCAACATTGATCGATTGTATGAAACCGTTAGTGCATAATTAATCGAATGAATGGAACATCTATCATGATTTAGAAGAAGCTTGTAAACCATCACAAGGATTTATCAGAAATGTTAGTAAACCACAACCCGACTGATCAGAATACAATTTAAAACTACACCTCGATTAGGAAGAATTCAAAATTCTCTTGTTTAGGTTTTAGATATGAAAAAAAAGAATGAAATCCATATACGTAATTAAATTCCACATCACCAAAACCATACATGTGTGACTGGCTCTAACAAGTATGAGTGCCCATAATGTTATTTTTTCTCAAAATTGGATGACTTACAAAAGAAATAAAAATCAATGGTTAAACCGATAAATTGTTAAAATATAGTGTTTTTATGTTATTTCTCTTTGAATTAAATAAAAAAATATTTTTCTCTACGGTCATAAATTTTATAGCTTTCTTAAATTTATTAAAAGTAACCGGAATGATTTATTATTATTTTTTTTGTTTATTTGGTTTATTATCATGATTCTTTTACGCTTAGGGTGTTAATCAGGTCAACCTGAATGGGATTCAAGTTAGTGTTGGAGCATGGAAATGCTTTACAAGTAATGAGTGATAGTTAGGTTGTATTTTTCCCTTTATGATATTGTTGGTGTATTACTCTCCCTCCTATATAAAAGGAGTGGTGGTCATTTTTTAAGTGTGCACTTTTCTAAAAATGTAAAATTCTAGAGAGAGAATTGGTGGGATCTCTCCCCCACCAAGGGAGAATCTTCTCCCCCTAGTTCTTTTCAGGTTCTTCTTCATGTTCTCTCTTTCTTTTCTTCTTTTCTTATCTATCTATGAATTCATATCATATGTTCTTCATGGTTATTTTGTGTATACAATAAATCTCGAGATATTATTTCTTTCACATCCACCGTTCGTATAGAAATGGGTTCTATCAATTGGTATCAGACCCGTACCTTGAAGGTTTAATTGACTAGTTCCAGGGAACGACTCTCGTTCGGTGATTATCTTGAAGTTTTTCTTGTTTTTGCAAGAATTTTCGGGTCCAAACCAAATTTTTTTTTGAGTTGTCTATTTTTTCTGGGTTGATTCAAGCTTAGAAGAATAATTTTGTTGCTGCTGCTCATTCGAATTTTCTACTAGAATTAATGTTCTTGATGTTCTTATTATTTTCCTGTTGAAGAAATCAAGAAAAATGGGAGAAGAAATTAATTTTTGTGGTCTTAAAAAGTTGAAGATTTGCTCAAAGCATTTTATTTATGCCTTGGAAATGAGACACACATTTTGGGCTTATTATTCAAGAATATGGATTTTCTCTGTGAAGACTATTTTTCCAGCATCTTCTTATGATCTTCATAAAAAGGTATCATGTTCATATCTTTCATCTCATAAGTTGCTGTGAATCTTTAACTTGTAGAGTTTTTGACGTAATATTGTGTTTTCATATAGCAACATGTCATTTTTGCTCTTTTGGGTAAAGAGTACTCCACTATTTACTTCCTCAAAAGACAAAACCATGTTACTTTGACCCTTCCCATTAACCTTTTGTCCCTTAAAACCCCCTACACATTTGTAATGCCTGTGTTTCTAGACTAAACATTAGTATAGTGATGTAATAGTCAGACTAAACCATTATAACTTATTTTGAAGTAATAAAGATGAATTATTTGAGTAATATGTGAATTATGTGAATTTATGTGCTCATTACTTGTTTATAATGATATAATAAATAAAGGATAAAAATAAGCATAAAAAATAAAGTGTTAGATAAACCCAATATCGATGAAGAAAGTTGTATTGGTCGTGACAAGGATTACGTACATATAATGAACGCCGAAATCCGAGTTATAACGAAGAAGTTATGACCTATTCAAGTTTCACGACAAAACCGTCATGACGCTGTGAGACATAAATAGTGAATTTATGATAGAGGACCTTTTGGCCTTAGTAATCTAAACCAAAGTTGTAGTATACATTAAACCGAGAGCGTGCATAAAAAGAACGCCCAAATCTGACTTCGTATGAGGAAGTTATGCATTTTCTAAGATTAGGCTTAGCAGTGCACAACCTAAAACTCGAATTTTAGATCAATCGGTTTTTAGCCTACGTGACCTAAATGAGAATTGAGGATCTCATTAATAAGAACTCAACGGTAAAAAGACAGACGAAAACAGAGTCCGTATATAGAAGTTATGAATTTTACGCGGACATTTAACAGTATAATCTCCTCGTACTCTTAAATTTATGATCGGTCGAGAATTAGCCGACAGAGTCAAAATGAAAGTTGTAGATCTTATTTTTATCTACGAGTGGATATAAAGAACATCAAAAAAGGAGCTCGTATGTGAATGTTACAGATTCTACAAGTCAGAAGTGTGCTGTGTAAAAATGGGTGATGTAACACAATCTTGGCCATTGCTTTCTCCCCAAGTCTTGCCACCAGATGGTGACATGTGGCACCAAGTTCAACCATATTTCAGCCTATAAAGAGAGCCTCTCCCACCCTCATTTTCTTCACACCTTTCCCATTTTTTTCTCTTTACTCTTTCTCTAGAACCTCTCTCTAGCCTGAAACCCCCCGAAAAACCAAGGGAACCTCTCTAGCACGAGGCGGAAGCCCGAAGTGCTCGATGGCTCTAAGAACAAGAGCTTTTCGACTTGAGAACGCTGCTCCAAGCAAATCCCGGTTTTCTTTAAAACCCGCTGTAAGTAAGCTACGCCTACACTATTTTTAATATAGCTTTTATTTAATTATAGTAACGTTATTAGGAACTTATAATAAGTACTTGGGCTATTATTATGGGTTATATAAGTATTTTTTAACATTTATATAAAAGTAATAATAGCTAGACTATTATTTAGTATCGGCGAATAATAGACTAAATTCTAGTGGTAATAATACTACGTTTCGTCGAAGGAAAGTATTTTTAAGAAGCGAAGCACTGTCTGAGTTCAGAATCACCACATTTTTAGGTGAGTGCAAAGTCACTTTCATCTTACACATAGATATTAAGTATTTTAAATAAATTATGTGCCATGTGTGCATATTATCTTTATACTTGCTATCTATGTTGGTTGAACGAATTTTATACATGTTTTAAATTATTTAAGCTGTATATGTATTTTATATTTACAAAAATGTTGGGGTAAAACATGGGTAGATGTAATAGATGATGTGTGATAAAATGATGAGAGGCCTCAATGTTGTTGTTGATTCTGTTATCAAGCGGAGTATGGATGATGACCACAGACTCTTTTAGACAGTCTAGTGGAACACTAGCAGGTTCACAACATGTAGGTGTTTGTGAACGATGTGTTCATTGGTGTACTCCATCCCCCTCATGGTTGCCTTAAGGACATTTATTGTTGAGGAATCCCCTTAGCATTAGTGTCCATCCCGATGTTGATCCTTAGTCTAGGTCCCTTATGATAGGTGTTTTATGGATGTAATGTGAGGATAACGAGAATGGGTAATCAGGTTATTATTGGTTGATGAAATTAATAAACTTCTTTATTATGGGTCGAAAACCCTACATGCTCACTAGGCTCCCAATCCTGACCCACTCAGTTTCATGTATTACAGGTAGTGGCGTTCAAGCATAAATGTGATGTCTTGGATGAGGGATTACAGATATAGGCATGTAGATATGAATAAATGTAGTAAGGCTTATATTGTACTCTTTATGCTTTTGATCTACATCAAACATGACATTCCGATGTTTTTAATGAAATAGATTTCTACGGAAATGCTTTGATAAATCTTTATCGTATTTTATTTTGGGAACAAATTGCGCAACACTTTTATTTAAAATTTTACTCTAATTTTTAAACAAAGCATAAATAAAATCGGTCTTTTCTGGCCGTGAAAATGGGGATGTCACAACACTTCTCTTTTTGCCTTCCCAAGACCTCTTTTTGATCCAAAATGCTTTAAAAATATTCTCCTCATTAAAAAAAATGAATAAATGGCCTTTTTGGCATCATTTTTCTATGAAAAATAGCATTTTTCGTCATCTGTTCAGCCTTTCTCGGACCCCCGAACCGCAGCCAAAAACTACCTATCGGAGCCTTCTCAAAAGACTCCTCGCAGCCCTTATTAGGTCTTGGTCCGCAACCTCTTAACCCATCGGAGGATCCGAAGTCTTCCCTTCCTGACTGTAGTCCTCTTCTCTTGGTCGGACAGCAGCCTCGAACCAAAGTCCTGATCCGCAGGCACTCGCCCACTTCACTTCGGTCCGCTGTCATTCCTCCACTGCAGTCTCGGACCGCATCCACTGACTGCAACCATTTTGACCGCATTTCGCTTGCTTCTTAACCTATCGCGGTCTCGCACCGCAACCTCTCCATTCGCCAGCTCCATCCACACCCTCCTCCCACCGCAACCTCCTTCCATCAGTAGTCACCTCTGACCCTCAATTCCCTTCTCCTCCCTCCGGCCCTCCTTAACTTTAACCCTCCTTCCTCTCACTCCTTTAACCCTCCTACCTTCTCTTTCTTCCTCCCTCCTTTCACCTTTCTCCTCCCCCTCCTCCCTTCTTCTCTTCTTCCTCTTTCCCCCCTTTCTTCTTCTCTACCTCCCTTTTTTTTAACCCATTTTTTAAACTCCATTTTTTCTGTTCAGCCAATTATTATTATTATTATTATTATTATTATTATTATTATTATTATTATTATTATTTCTTATTAATTATTTTTTTAACAACAATTATTTTTATTTAGCCGATTATTTTTTTAACATCAATTTTTTATTTAGCCAAATTTTATTATTAAAATCAATTTTTTTTAAAATACCAATTTTTTCCACAACTGAACCTTGGATAATCACATTGGTTTACATAATGCCAATTATTTTGGAAGATTACTCTATACCGCAGTCGGATTTCCTATTATTTTTTGTGACGTTTGCACTGCAACGGCGATTAATCAATAAAGTTGTTTCGCGTTCTTCACTTTATGGGATTTTATGACTTGGCGCTCTTGATCTTAGGTTGAAGAATCATGTATCTTGAGCATATGGACTTTATTTTCTATTGAAGACCACTTCGAGAGTTTCGGCATCGCAGTTTGGGTATTTCGGAATATTTTCGGCACAACAGAGATTATTTTTCATGTAGTGATTCTTCTTTCTATGGTATTTGTTCGTGCAACTTCAGCAATCAAATCACCCATATTCTCATGACCACATAGTTTCTCTTTTACTCTATTTCTCATGTCTTATTGAGACCCTTCATACATCTAGGGAGAGCTTTTTTAGCTCATGGTATCCGATGCTCTCCATCCCGATGATTCGTTGATCTTTGATATCCGAATTTGATTCTTATGACTGTTTGAGTTTGGATTTTTAAAGACTTCTGCAGACGATGGTTTATTTAGTTGTGCGATGTGGCACTTATTTTTGGTCTTCACTGATCAAATTTTTGCATTACTAGATGTTTGCCGGTTCCAGATTATTTATTATCCGGACTCTATCACAGGATGATTTTGTGTTCACATTTGGTTCAAATCTTATGATTTTCGAGTTTGGATTTGTGATATTTTGAACACAAATATTATTTTGGCGATGTGACGTGGTCCGCAACCTATTAGCCCATCCGAGTCTATTTGATTTATCCATATCACGTAAAATCATCTCTACTTCTCGATTATCCACATGTTCGTTTGTATAGATAATGATAGACTTAGGTGTTGTTTGTTTTTCTGAAGCCAAAAGGTCTGCAGTTTGCGGACCACATCTGCAAGCATTTGCAGCTGAAGAGGTGGACCAAACGTCTGCAGTCTACAATAGAAAGACTGTTTGTTTTTTAACGTCTGCAGGCTGCTGAAATAAACTGAATTTTAAATAAAATGATTTTACAAACTTAAATGATTTTTCAACACAAAAATTTTAATAATAATAGTCATACAACACTTAAAATAAAATTCATGCAACTAAATTAGTAATACAATAAAAAAATGGTTTTACAATAACAATTCATATTAGAATCGAAATGCAATGCTTTTATAAATACAAAAATTATTAATGGCTTATATAATTCAAATTAGAATCAAAATGCAATGCTTTTATAAATACTTTAATATAACTCATTGTTTTGGTCTTAAACAATAGACATATCACATTTTTTTTTTAATTCTAATCGCACATCATAAAAGTAGAAACATGGTTTTAATGTTCTATTTTTTTCTTTTAATATTATTGAAAAAAAATCAATAAACAGATATATACATTAATAATTAAATAAACATAAAATAAAAAAGTTATAATCACTTATATTTTCAATATGATGGATAAGGAGGTGCCGAAAGAAAAAAAAATGTGTATGGTTTTTTTATTTGTTTTGGTTTCGGTTTATTGGACTTGTGAAGACCTTAGAAGACATTGGTTCATGTCTGCGCCAAGAAGACCTCGCGTAGACGTTTTTAGGTCTGCGCACTTTCAAAAAACAAACGGTCTGCGAGGACATATGTTTGCACGTGGTCTGCGCAACGCAGACAGAAGTGGTCACGCAGATCTGCAGACAAAAAACAAACAACACCTTAGTCTATTTGAATTTGTATTCCTTCTTATTGTAACATATCCTAATATCTAGGATCTCTTGTGTATACGTACCTATTATCAACTGAATGAAATTATCTTTCTATTCATTCTCTTATATGGTATCAACAAAGAAGACCTACATTTCCAAATTATCAACCACTATGTCTTCTAGTTTGAGTTCCTCATCCACTGTAATCCCCACACTCCCTCTCAGTACAACCATCATTAGTTCTTGTTTAATTCCCACCTTCCCTAAAACTCTCCTCCACAAGCTATCTCACTTGGAAAACTCAATTTGAAGCTATTCTTCATGGCCTGGATCTTTATAAATATATCAATGACATCTTCCCCTCTCCAAAAACGACAATTAAAAATGGTATATCCACTCCCCATGCAGACTTTCCTCCTTGGTTTCGTCAAGACAAGCTACTATTTGGAGCTCTTGTTGGTACTCTCTCCCTAACCATTGTTCCCCTAGTCACGAATGCATTATCTTCACTTGAGGTCTAGAACATCCTTTCAAAAACATATGTACATCCCTCTTGTGGAAACATCAATCCAATACAACATTGCCTAAAATAATCAACAAAACCAACAACCAAACCATTACAAATTATATGTAATCTATTAATACCCCTGTTGTTGAACTCAACATTCTGGGGAAGATGACAGATGAAGAAGATATCACCAACACAATCTTAAATGGTCTCGATTCTACGACTTACAAAGCAATCATCAATGTTGTTCATGCCTGAGATACGCCTATTTCCTTTCATGAACTACACGGAAAACTCATCAATCATAAGCTTTCTCTTATCCAAAAACGTATACGACCAATACACTTCACCAACTAGTGACTGACTTTGCAACAAAAAAATGACCACAAAACAAATCACGGCAGAATCAGTCTTCCAATCACTCATCTCTTGCTCTACTTCTCACCCCACACCCAATGGCACAACCCTTCAATTCGTTGCCAAATGTCATTTCTGCTTAATCAAAGGACACTCACTCATCTCTTGTTACACATTCAAGAACAAATATCCACACGTTAACTTACCCCCTGTTCCAAGGAACAATTACAACAACACACATCCACAAGCCTACCTGATGAATACCTCCCCAACTCAACTCGAGACTGGCTCTTCGACAACGGTGCTTCCCAACACATAACCAATGATCTCAATGCACTCAAATTTCACACACCATATGACGGGATCGATGAACTTGTCATCAGATATGGTTTGTCTCTTACTGACACACCCTCGAACAAGATGGCGGAAACGTCTGAGCGCTCGTGTGACTATCAATTGAAATATCATCTCAATGAATATACATGAAACATCACATAGCCATCACCATGCATTACATATTACAACCGACATTGTTCACATCAAGTACATTGTTTTACAGTACACATTCTAAAACATAAATTGTACGGAGATTAACACATCATAATAAATTATCCAAAAATACTCTTGACGATTTCTTCGGCTTAACGATTACCTGAGAATACAAGTTATTTTGAAAAGGGTCAACATATATAATGTTGGTAAGTTCATAAGCATGTTTTACTGAAAGATTTTGTATTATTTGTATAACATAGAAAATCTGATATTTTCTTTAAATTATATGAAAATGATGAAATGCTCAAGTATAAACACATGTGTGATTTCCATTGTAAAAACACGTATAAGTAAGCAATTCAAAATTTTCCTTGTATTGAATCTATTGTAAGTAGAAGGTAATGAATAATAGTGTTTCCCAAGAAAATCCGATATTTTCTTATTTAGAAATGTGTCGTGGTCCTTGTATTGTCATAGGACTTGTTCTCGTTTTATTATGATTTAAGCACTTTGATTCCCGTAATGTATCAAAGCTCATTATAACCATGCATAATAATGACTAATTCGTCTGTCATGGCATTTTCCAACACCAATTTTGATCAAGATTTGTCACCCTAGAGTGGCCGAATCTAACTCTAGCGAACAGCTCAAGTGTGGGGGAGTCACCCTCGTATAGATCTATACACAAACTCTCGCTCTCCCTCCAGGAGACTCTGATTATAACTACAGGCTACGGCCAAACACTCAATGGTGTCAACCAATAGTTCTCACTAGATCCTAATGATTGTCACATAAATATGTTTAAATGTTGAATGCATTTTGATTTACAAACACCTGATGATACTTGAATTTGAAATACACAGCCCAACAAACATGAATACGGACAGTTGTGTCCCATTAGACATGTAAGTTATTTGTAGGCTTGACGGCATGCAAATGGACACGTTGAAGCCCATTAAGCATATAATAAATCTCTCCAGGCTAAATTAGCATGTGAATGGGCCACTAAGGCCCAATAACATGTTAAATTAATTTAGGCCCGTTGAGCATGCCATTGGGTCATTAAGGCCCAATTGATATGGATTGAATATATTGGGCCCAATAAACATGCAAACAGATCACGAAGGCCCAATAAGCATATATAAGAAGTATTAGGCCCAATATTCATACAATTGTTCTATTTTTGTGTATTTTTTGTGGTATAGTGTTTCTAGACGAAGCATTAATTTGTGATGTTATAAAATATCAAAATTTTGATTTATAATGATATATTTTAGTTTATGTATAAAAATACTATTTTAAAAAACCCTTATGTTAGAAAAATTTATATCTTTGGTCCAGTTGTTCAATAATTGACATATTTCACCCAAAATATTTATTTGACCATTTCAGCCCCTTTTCACCGAAAAAAATTTCATTTTCAACCCTCATTTGAATAAAATGACATTTTGGACCTTTTTGGTGTAAATAACATTTTTAGCCCGTTAAATCTTTAAACTTAGCATTTCCGTCATAATTATAAATAAAATTACAATTTCAACCCCGAAATACCATTATTGACCTTTCCAGACCTCATTTGGTAAAAGTTCACATTTTTGAACCATTTTCGGAAAATTTTACATTTTTTGACCAAATTTCAATAACTTTGCATTTTTAGCCCAATTTAGAAAGAAGTTGCATTTTTAACCCTTATTTTGGTTTACTTATTTTTTGGCTCAATATTTTGATCAAATAACAATTTTAATCCCCAAAGGTCACATTTTCGTAATTTGGGCCCAAAACCGTAAGGCACAAGAACTTAAGCCCATTATGCTAAAATTCACATCTTTGGTCCTTTAAAAAGGGTGTGTATCATAAAAACACAATTTTATGCAATTATGACGTTTTGGATCCATAGAAAACCGAAAATGTCACAATTTTTCCTCATCTTATGTTTATTTGTCAAAAATGATCCTTAAAGTATATTTTTGTTTTGTTTTGTACATCTTGGACATGCAATACACTTCTATCTTTGTAGTATGATGTATAAAGTCTTTTAGTTTATGAATTTTACCCATTATATCTCAATATTTGTCAAGATCTAACACATATTCACAACATAAATCAAGGAAATCACACATAACATGTATAAGCACATAGATCTACACATAATGCTTGTATTCTGCCCTAAAAACATGTAAAAACCTAAAACAAGGGGGTATAAACTCACCTTGCTTCTTTATTCTCGGTTTGGTGAAGAAAATAGTGAGGTTTCAACCCTAGCAAGCTTTCCTTGACTAGATATTGAGCTCTAAGATGTTCTAAGAACATTATTTATGAGAACAAGAGTGTAAGAGCAGTAAAGATGTTTAAAGATTAAGTAATACACTTAGGTTTGCAAGATCTTACCACAATGGATAAGTTCTTGATGAAGAATTCCTCTTGTAACACCTTAAAGTCTCGAAATTTAGAGAATAATGAGGAAGTTCATGATAGGTTTTGGAAGGAGTTGTAATTTGAAAATGAGTGAAGTGAGGGGAGGGGCTCGGCCGAGAGGGAGAAAAAAGAGAAGTAAAGGAGAGAGTTTAGATGTGATCGAAGCCTTGATGCATGAGATTTGTGTTTGCTTGGAGGATATTTAGCATGGAAATCCTAAATGTAAAAATGTGGTGTCATTGCTAAATAATCCATCCTTAATCTATTTTTTTATATATGGGATCAATTTCTTGGCTTTGCTCGGATTTCCTAGTCCCAACATTAGTGTTCTGCCCCTTGGGACCTTAGGATGGTCCATGGGCCATTTGAATAAAAGAGATGGAGTTTATGGCTCATTAAAGCCCATTAGGGTTAGAATGCATCATTCTAGGCCCAAATTGTCCAAAATGTTATAGATTTATGAATTGGGTCCATTTACGGTCAAAATTGGGTTTCTAAGCCCAATATAGTCAAATTGAATGTTTATTAGTCCATTAGGCCCAATAAGAAAAGCCTAGTCGATATAGAACTTGTACCGGAATTTTTAGTGTTTTCAACTCTGAATCGACTTTCTGAAATATTTTGCATACAATTTAGAATTTCAATTGTAAATCTTGACTAAGTGTGTTGTCATAGAATAAATATAGTGCATAATCTCAAGTTAGGACTACAAGTATTATCATGGATGATGTTTACCTGATTATAGAACTTCCTTGCCAAATTGCCAGTTGTGACATCATCCCCCCATTAGAGGGAATTTCATCCTGAAATTCTTTTGAAAACTAGGATTATGAGGGAAAGAATAAATGAGGGTAGTTCTGCTTCATTTGGTTCTTGCGTTCCCATGTGAATTCCGGTCCATGCTTTGCATTCCATCGAACCTTCACAATTGGAATGCGACTTTGCTTCGTACACTTTACCTCCCTATCCATAATCTTAACCGGTTCTTCGATGAACAGAAGATTCTCGTTTATCTCGATCTCTTCCAAAGTAACAAAAAGAGTTTCATATGATAGACACTTTTTCAGATTCGAGACATGGAACACGGGATGTACGCTATTGAGCTCGGTAGGTAACTACAGCTTGTAAGCCACTGCACTAATCAGGACAAGAATCTCGAATGGTCCGATGTGTCGTGCGTTTAGTTTTCCCTGTTTCCCAAAGCAGATCATTTCTTTCCATGGAGAGACCTTCAATAACACTCGGTCCCCAACCTGAAATTCTAATGGCTTTTGCTGCTTGTCTGCGTAGCTCTTCTGTCGGTCCCGCGAGGCTTGAAGTCGAGCTTTGATTTGAACTACTTTTCAGTCATTTCACGGATTATTTCTGGTCCTATGAGAGCAGTGACTATTGATTTCCCTTTTGCTAGTTGGGTGTCACCCACCTCAACCCAACATAGAGGCGATATGCATTTACGATCATAAGGTGCCTCGAAAGGTGCAACCTTGATGCTTGTGTGATAACTGCTATTGTATGAGAATTTGATCAAAGGAAACTGGGTATCCCACGACTTGCCAAAATCAATCACACATGCTCGGAGCATATCTTCAAGCGTTTGGATGGTTCGCTCACTTTGACCATATGTCTGTTGGTGGTAGGCAGTTCTCGTATCTAGTTATGTTCCCATTTCCTTCTAAAGAGATTGCCAAAATCTTGAAGTGAATATACTATCTCGGTCAGAGATAATAGATACAGGTACTCCACGAAGTCTTAAAATTTCCTTTATCAAGATTCTAGTCAATCTTTCTATCTTGTAAGATTCTTGAATTGGTAGGAAATGAGCGGATTTTGTTAATCTATCGAGAATGACCCATATAGCGTCCAACCTATCAGTTGTCTTGGGTAACTTAGTTACAAAGTCCATAGTAATCCTTTCCCATTTCCACTCGGGTATCACAGGCTGTTGTAATAATCCCAAGGGCCTTTGATATTCCATCTTCACTTTAGCGCAAGTGAGACACTTGCCCACGTAAGTGGCAATTTCTGCCTTCATATTTGGCCACTAATAGTGTTGTTTGATATCTCGATACATCTTATCTGACCAAGGATGAATAGAGTATCGCGTTATGTGGGCTTCATGCATGACTACATCTCTTAATCCCCCAATCTTAGGAACCCATATTCTATTCATGAAGTAGTGAGTTCGGTCCTCTTTAACTTCTAATTCCTTATCCATTCCCTGTAGTGATTCACTAGCGACATTCTTCGGTTTTAATGCGTCCAATTAGGCTTCCTTGATTTGTGAGTTTAGGTGAGATTAAATGGTGATTGTTAAAGTCTTCACGTGATGACTTGAATACTCCTTTCGGCTCAGGGCATCAACTACCACATTAGCCTTTCCTGGGTGGTACTAGATCTCACACTCGTAATCATTTAGCAGCTCAACCCATCTTCACTGCCTCATGTTTAACTCTTTTCGATTCAGAATGTGCTAGAGGCTTTTGTGGTTGGTGAAAATGGTGCACTTGGTACCATAAAGGTAGTGCCTCCAAATCTTCAAGGCGAAGACCACAACTCCCAGCTCGATATAATGGGTGGTGTAATTTACTTCATGAGTATTTAGTTTCCTGGATGCGTACATAATTACCTTACCATGTTGCATAAGGATACAACCTAAACCTTGATTCAAAACATCACAGTAGACTACGAAGTCTTTAGTTCCCTTTGGTAAGGATAACACCGATGCACTACAGAGGGCTTGCTTCAAGGTTTGGAAGGCAATCTCTTGCTTTTCCGTCAGTTGAAAAGTACACCTTTTTGTGTCAATATGGTGAGATGTTTGGCTATCTTGGAGAAGCTCTGAATGAACCTTTAGTAGTAGCCTGCAAGACCCAAAAATTGGCAAATTTATGTCGGTGTTGTCGGGATCGCCCAGCTCTCGATTGCGTTGATCTTATAAGGATCTACATGTATCTCGTCCTTGCTGACAACATGTCCCAAGAAATTTACATTGCAGAGCGAAAACTCACACATGGAGAGCTTCGTAGATAATTTCTTAGCTCGTAGGGTCTCAAAGATTTGTCGGAGATGATGATTATGGTCTTCTTCGCTTCATGGATATACGAGGATATCATCAATGAAGACGATTACGGAGTTATCAAGGACTGGGTGAAAAACTCGATTCATGAGGTCTATAAATGCAGTGGGGTCATTTGTTAGACCGAAGGGTATTACGAAAAATTTGTAATGGTCGTACCGTGTTCGAGAGGCGGTTTTCGGAATATCCTCCTCCCAGACTCGGAGTTGGTGATAACCAGATCTCAGATCTATTTTGGAGAAATAACTAGCACCTTGAAGCTGGTCAAATACATCATCAATTCGTGGAAATGGATATTGGTTTTTGATAGTGAGTTTGTTCAGTTCCGTATAGTCGTTACACATTATGAAGGATCCATATTTCTTCTTGACAAAAAGGACCGAAGCTCCCCATGGAGAGAAACTTGGTCTTATAAATCCTTTATTTAGGAGTTCACTCAGTTGGCCTGATAATTCTCGCATTTCAGTGGAGCCAACCTATAGGGTGATTTGGCGATTGGCGTGGCTCCAGGCACGAGGTCGATTCGAAATTTAACTTGTCTCTCTAGGGGTATTTCTGGAAGATCATCAGGAAATATATCCGGAAAATCGCATGCCACTGATTCGGTAAATCGATTTGTATATCTAAGTGATTGTTGGGTACTTGATGTTACGTCTTGGGCTCGCTTCCTAGCCCATCTAGTATACGGCATGGGCCTGTCCATCCGTATCTTGTTTTACTAGGGTTTGTGTATTAATAGATGCTTGCATGCATCTTTTTGACAACTGATAGATCGTTTGTTTTACGTGTAATTAAGAAGATCTCTTTTGTAACCCTAGAATCCTCTACAACGGAAGTTCTTTATCGAGCTCTGCTGAGGATTGAACGTTCTAATCATTCGACTCATTCAAATCCATTCTTGAGTATTGTTTCATTGTTTTACTTTCATTATTTACCTGTTGCAAAGATCTAATCGATCAAAGAGTTCTTATATCTCATCAATTGGTATCAGAGCAGGAGGCTGTGTAATTCATACACATCTCTTCTGTGAAAGAAGCTATTAGGGTTTATTCCGCATTAACTAATATTTATTGAGCCGTCACTCCATAATTAACGTATCTCATTTCTTATTAGTTTTGCCCTAATATTATATATTATAAGTCTGATCTTTTAAACAGGTTAAACGATCAAGCATGGACGATTCTCAATCAAATCCTATCAACATCTCAAATAGTATTGGGTCAACAACAAAGATTCCTATCCTTTACACCCATGATTACGAAGTCTGGGCACATCACTTTGAAGATTATATCATTGGATCTGAGGACAATGGATATCTTATTTGGGAAGCAATCGTGTCTGGACCATTCGCTCATTCAACAACGTCAAGAATCATTAAAACTTGGAAAGAGTATAATGATCTGTTGAAAGACGTAAAAGATGTTGCCCAAGACGAAAAGGATAAATTTCAGTGCAATATTAAAGCATTGAGACTAATCAGATTCGCTCTTCAATCTGACACTTTCAGGCTGGTGAGTTCATCCAGCACTGCTAAAGAAATATTGGATAGGCTGCGAGAGCTATATTCCACAGATGAAGATCTCGAGCATTCAATTCAAACCTTACTTTTGTCTGAGTTTGGTGAATTTAAGCAGAATCCGGAAGAAACTGTTACTCAGACATTTGATCGCTTCAATCATCTTCTTAGTAAGATGATTAAACACGATATTGAAAGGAAGTTGATTGAACAAAAGGTTACGTTTTTAAACGAGCTTAGATCTGAGTGGAGAACGGTTGTGTCTACTGTTAAAGCACATGAGCAATTCAAATCTTACTCATTGGCAAAGCTGGTAGGGATTTTGAAATCCCAAGAAAAGATTGTCTTGCAGGAGAAAAACGTGGTTTCGAGCTTAGGATCATTGGCCCTTCTGTCCAAAAGCAAAGGTGTGGTGGAAGATGAAGACGTTAACTTAGAAGACTATGACCTTACCTCTGAAGACTATGCAATGATGGTGTCAAACCCGAAGAGGTTCATCAAGAAAAGGTTCCCTACCAATAAGAATCGAAATTGGCAGGGAAGTTATAGTTCTGAAAAGGTCAGGGAAGAACCGAAGGCAGAAGAACCAAAGAAAGAACCGAAAGCTGAAGAAGATTCGGGAGTGAACTGCTACTATTGTGGAGGAAAGAACCACTATGCCAAAGACTGTGTCCTAAAGAAAATGGCAGAAAAGGATGAGGAGAAAGATGAAGAAGCTATGTTAATTAAAAACATGGAAGAGATAAAGAGAAAGAAAACTATCACTAACCCTTCAATAAATGCTTTGATTGTACAGGGTTCTGTAGCGGATTATGAGTTCAGTGGCGTGGAGGTCTGGTCAACCGACTCTGAGGATGATGAAGTCAGGAAGCCATCTCATGGAAAGGCTTATGTTGCAGGAAGCAGTGGAAAGTGCTTGATGGTGTCGGATGTATCCCAAATGAGGGGATACAACACAGACAGTGGGAATAGAGACATGAAGGAGCGAGAGGACTTGTGTTTCACAGCAAAACCTCTCCGCATGCAATTCAATGAGCTTGATGAATTAATCAAGAAGGTACAGTCTATTTTTGTTTCATTCAAAGTCCCACAAAACTCATATGAAAAGGAATTAAAAAATGTAAATTCAAGAATCTCTCATCTAGATAACCTAACTGACCAAATAAGCAGGGTCTCTTCAAAGAGTGAAGAACGGAGGATGTGGATAGAGCTGAAGGAGGCAGAGCTGATCAAATCTAAAGATGAAAACATTTATTTGCGAAGAGATAATTTGAAACTTTTGAAACAAAGAAATGTGTTTTGTTTGATTGCTAAGCATCTTTATTCTAACATTACTCAACTTCATCTTAACTGTGAAATACGACAGAAAATTCATCGCATGATTTTGCCCTTCCTTGAGTTTCAGGAAGATGAAATCGACGCTGAAGCATACAATTGCGAAAGTGTAGTTTCATCTGAGGATGTAAATCCGACTTACATGTATGGCCTAGACAAAATCGAATCTTTCATAAAGTCCAAGGACCATAAGGACATGCTGAAAAACCTTTTGGATGAAAATGACAAACTGAATCTAAGGACCGAAACCATACAAAAGTTTGACTCATTGAATGCCAATTTGAGCTCAGAAAATAAAATTAATGTTGAAAATGCATCTGAGCTTAATGAGGATGACGATATGAGTGAAATTTTTGTAGAGGATGAAGTTGACTGTTCTGAGTTTGTCAAGAGCGAACCCGAAAACCACAAAAATCTTATCTCAGAAAATTCTGTGGAGTTTGCTCGCTTGTCCAAACAAAAGTCCCCGAACCTTGAAGAAAAGGCTGTTGTTTACCAAAAGGTAAGGACAACACCAAATCAGGTGTATAAGGTCACAGGTGTAACCGAACATCAGACAGTTGAACTCACAGCCATTGTAAACGAAGATAATGCTGATGGTTGTGATGAGTTCTTCTGGTCTGCCCCTATCGACAATGCTGATGAAACAGTTGGTCTATCAGAGCGAACATCCTGGAAAACAAAAGCAAGATATATTCCAGAGCCACTGAACAAGCCTGATAACTTTGATGTGCCAAGCACTAGTGGCACTAAAGAAATCCCATTAGATGAAGTCACCCCTTCTACCGAAAAGTCATCTACAACAAACGAACCTGTTGTTCAAAAGCCAAAACAAAAGGCAAATATTCACAGGCAACCTAAACAGGTGAAAAACCAAAAGCAACAGAGGAATCTGAGATACAAGAAGAATCTCTCAGAACGAAAACAGTTCTGGCAATCTCAAAATGATCATTTCTTTGATCATAATAGGAAGTCAGAGAAAAGGGAAGTTAGATCGCAAGAAGGTATTCACAGCCGAAATCATAGGTTCAGCTCAGAACACACAAACAACCGAAAGCATCGGTTCGACCCAGAGCACTCAAGCAACTGAAGGCACAGGTTCGGTCCCGAGAGCACAGGTGATCAAGGCTCAAGGTTCGGTCTATCCCATGACCACCAACAAAAAGGTCACCTAGAATATCAAGTCAAGCAAAATTCTCAAGCTAAATTCTCTCCTTATAACTCTTCTCAACCCCATTCTAAATCCAATTCTGTTCGAACTCAGAATCCAAAATCTTTAACATATTTGAAAGGAAAATCGAAGGTTTCCTCGGTCAAGAGTGATCAAAAGAATTCCAAAGTTCAAACACCTGAACCGAAAATCAAACCAATTGCAACAAATCCCAATAAAATTAAAGTTTACACCATTCAAAAGAAAAATGAAACAACGTTAATAAAAAGAACATATTTCGTTGATATCTCTCTCACTATTCCTGTTCCTGTGAAAGGCTCACGTGGACCCAAGAAACTTTGGGATTCTAAATCTGCTTAATTCTTGTAGGTTATCAGTGATGAGCAGTTCAACCAAGAATGGTATATTGAGAGTGGATGCTCGCGTCACATGACATGAATGAAAGAAGAGCTTAGGGAATTTCGATCTCTTTCAAATGGTGGCAATGTCAAGTTTGGGAACAACTCGTTTGGCACGATTAAAGGTTATGGTATGATAACGAATGGAGACTTCACAATAAGAAAGGTTGCATATGTTGAAGGACTGCAGCATAATCTCATCAGTGTGTCTCAGCTTGTTGGAGGTACGGGTCTTAAAGTTTCGTTTGATGATGAGGGTTCGGAAATCATAGAGAAGAAGACAAAAAGGGTAATACTCAAATCGGAGTGCAAAGGCGAAATGTTTCCTCTTAATCTCAAACCTATCAAAGGAAACCCAACTATTTGTCTGTTATCTAAAGCACATTCTGATGAAAGCTGTTTGTGGCACCGAAGGCTCTCTTATCTCAATTTCAAGGATATTAATAAACTCGTCACAGGAGGTCATGTTAGGGGTCTTCCATTGCTTAAGTTTGATCGAGAACATTTGTGTGCTGCATGTGAAATGGGGAAGCAAAGTCGTCAAAGTCACCCATCCATCATAAACACAAAGGTCGTTGAACCACTTGAGTTAATTCACATTGACTTGTGTGGTCCATCTTCTATTGAAAGCATAGGCAGTAACAAGTATATTCTTGTTATTGTCGATGACTTTTCACGTTTTACATGGGTGTTCTTTCTGAAGCACAAATCTGAGGCAACTCACAAGCTGAAGCTGTTTATCAAGCAAGTTGAAGTGCAGCTGAAGAAAGTTGTACGGAACATCAGAAGCGACAATGGGTTGGAGTTCAAAAATAAAGAATTTGAAGAATTTCTAGCAGATAAAGGAATCAGTCACAACTTCTCAACACCCTACACCCCTCAATAAAATGGAATTGTCGAAAGACGAAACTGATCTTTGTGTGAGGCAGCTAGAACCATGTTAAGTTTCGCTTCCTTACCATTATATTTCTGGGCTGATGCTATTTCTGCAGCTTGTTTTATACAAAACAGGTCCTATCTCAATAAGTGTTTCACTCTCACCCCTTATGAGATCATCAACAATAGAAAACCGAATGTCAAATTCTTTCACGTGTTCGGCTCACGATGCTTTATCTTCAATTCTAAAGAACATCGTAACAAGTTTGACGTAAAAGCCGATGAAGGAATTTTTCTGGGATATTCTCTAACTTCAAAAGCATATAGGGTCTTAAACAAGCGTTCAAGGAAGATTGAAGAGACATATTATGTGACTTTCGATGACAGCTTCGTCAAAAGGATAAACGCTACTGAAGAAGCAATTGGAGAAATTTTCACTCAGACAAGTCATGTTACGGCCTCAATTGCTAATTTGTTTGAGCAGTTTGTGGAGTTATTAGATGAACCTGAGAAAGCTACTCTCTCTGAAGCCAAGGCAGCGGACAACAAAATCAATCATCTGAAGCAAATCGTTGATGGAGAATCAACTCCAAATGAAACTTCTCAGCACACTGCACCAGTTGAGGGGGAGCACTCTGATCCTGTAGCACCCGAAGGTACTGTAGCACCCGAACGCTCCACAGCACCCGAAGGTACTGTAGCTCACGAACACTCCACAACATTTGAAGGTACAGTAGCATCCGAACACTTCACTACACCCGAAAGTCCCACTGCGCCAGAAAGCTCATCATTTGAGGGGGAGAATGCCAATACGTTTTATGACGAAGATAGTCAATCAGAATTAGAAGAATTAGTGAAACACTGAATTGGATCCTTCCTATGATCCAAATTACCCTCCACTTGTCAAATGGACTAGAGATCATCCGGTTTCACAGGTTGTGGGTGATGTCTCTGAAAAGGTGTTGACCAGATCTCAACTGAAGACAAAACAAACTTCTTTATTTTCCAAAGTTGAGTTCTGCATGTTTAATTCTTTCGTCTCAAAGGTTGAACCAAAGACGGTAAACACTGCTCTTGATCACTTTGATTGGGTTCAAGCTATGCAAGACGAACTTAATGAGTTCGAAAGAAATAAAGTTTGGCGTCTCATTCCAAATCCTCAAGATGCCTTCGTTGTTGGTCTCAAATGGGTCTTTAGAAATAAAATGGATAAGGAAGGTAACGTAATAAGGAACAAAGCTCGTTTAGTGGTGAAATGATATTGCCAGGAAGAAGGAATTGATTATGAAGAGACTTTCGCTCCAGTTGCAAGGCTGGAATCTGTTTGAATATTTTTTGCCTGTGCAGCGCACAAAAACTTCGAGGTGTACCAAATGGACGTGAAATGCGCTTTTCTGAATGGAGAACTCGAAGAAACAGTCTACGTGGAGCAACCTCCTGGTTTTTTCAAAGAGAAGTTCCCAAATCACTGCTATATTCTGGACAAGGCGGTTTATGGTCTGAAACAAGCACCTAGGGACTGGTATGAAACGCTAACTAAGTTTTTAAATATGTCCAAATTCAAATAAGGTTCGGTTGACCCAACCTTCTTTTGTAAGAAGGAAGGTAACCACCTTATGATTGTACAAATTTATGTCAATGATATCATCTTTGGCTCAACGAATCCCAGCTTAACAACTGAATTCAGAAAGCTGATGGAGACTAAATTTGAAATGAGCTCCATGGGTCCGATTAATTTTTTCCTTGGAGTAAATATTAGACAGGGACCCGAAGGCATCTTTATCAACCAGGAAGCATACACCAAAACTCTTCTAGCCAAATTTGGTATGATGGGAGACTCAAAGGTCAAAGTTCCAATGGCATTCGGCACCAAACTCACACCTTCGCTGGAGAAACCGGCAGTTGACATTACGCTATACCGCCAGATGATTGGGTCCTTAATGTATCTTACTGCTAGCAGGCCTGATATCATGTTTTCCGTATGTTATTGTGCTAGGTTCCAGGCGAACCCACGAGAACCACATATGCTTGAAGTGAAAATTATACTTAGGTATCTGAAGCGAACTACCTCTCTCGGTCTATGGTATCCATCCAACTCAGGCTTCTTCGTTCAAGCCTTCTCTGATGCAGATCTTGGAGGATGTGGTTTAGACAGGAAAAGCACCATAGGGGGTTGCCAATTCCTTGATGGGAAGTTGGTCAGCTGGCAGTCAAAGAAGCAAACCTATGTTTCCCTTTCTACAGCCGAAGCAAAGTACATCGCAGCCGCCTCTTGCACATCTCAAGTCATATGGATCCAAATCCAGCTCAGAGATTATGGACTCAACATGAAAAAGATCCCACTATATTGCGATTCAGAAAGTGCAATTAGGATCTGTCATAACCCAGTGCAACACTCTAAGACCAAGCATATAGCACTGAGGTATCACTTCATTAAGGATCATGTGGAGGATGGAAATGTCGAAATTCACTTTGTTCGAACCACTGATCAACTGGCTGATATCTTCACCAAAGCCCTACCTGAAGCAAGTTTCAATAAAATCACTCAAGGTCTAGGAATGATGGAATCAGAATCGGTTCCAAAAACACCATCTCAAAGTTAAAAGTTAGAAGCGAAATGAACCAAACGCTCGGTCTATTTCGGGTTCGGTTCACATGGGAACCGAAATGAACCGAACGCTCGGTCTATTTCGGGTTCGGTTCCATTGCACATATTTTCGCTCAATCTCAAAAAGGTGTTGTCTATGGTTGTAAACTTTTGTAAAGCTGTTTTCCAAAAAAAAATCCAAAAATATTTTTTAGGAACCGAAATGAACCGAGCGTTCGGTCCATTTCGGGTTCGGTTTAATTTTTTTTATTATTTATTCAGTTTGGTTTTTCTCTTTTCAAAAACTTAAAATCTCCAAAAATATTTTTTTTTCTTTCTTCTTTCATTCTTGTTTAAATATCGATGGGCCAGGTTTCGCTCTCACATTTTTTAATAGTTAAGCGTCCCTAGAAGCATGCTGCTGCATGTTGTCCAAAGCCTCAACTGATTTTGAATAAAAGGCTTAATGACTAGGTATATACAAACCTTATCTTCCCAATAAGGATGCTCCATTTATTCTAATCCTGAGCTACCTTACTCTTTTCTCATATGGGTTAAGAGTTTACTGCTTGGTCACTATTTTTAGCAGAGGTACTATCGTTTCTCTTCACCACCTCAATATTTTTCTCCATCATATTTCGGTCTCATATCGTAACCCTTGAGACTCTCAGAATTAACCACTGAGTTTTATGGTTACACAATCTCTAAGTTTATGATCTAAGCCTCATGTCACTATGAGCTTAGTGAAACCCAAAATCCAATACCTAACATGAATTGACGGTAAACATGAAATCTCTTTTTGGTTGTGAGATTCTTATGAAATTGTTATTTACCATAGCATTTCTTCCCTTAGAATCCAGTTTATTTTTTTTTCTTTGAGATTTCACCATCACACATCTTCAATAAGTCACTATATACACAATCCAGCCTACTTGTTCAACAGACCACATCGGTCTCACAGGTACTTCATTTAGTCTCGGTCTTATGTCAAGGTTCGGGATTCTAAACTGAAGCGAAAGCCACCCTTTTAAGCCTTATAAAAAGATGCCTTTCAACACTTCTTAGAAAGTGATTGATCGTAATTCAACGGGAATCCATACAGACACTTTACGGTCTCTCTTGCCCTTGAAGAAAGTGATTCGTGCCCGGGATCAATTGTTTTGTGTCTATATTGACATCACAAATTCCCACATATATCTCGCTTTATTTCCTTATGTTTCACACTCTATGCACGAAAATATTTGATTTTCCAAAAATCTCGTTCGGTTCCATTATAATCTTATGTTTGGATGACAACTATTTAACAGATAAGATGCTGACTCAGCCGACAGAGTAACAGCTTCAATAGTGAGGTGACGGGCACGCGTGCAAAACGGAACAGTTTTTCTCTCTCATGCGTAATCATCGGGGGTGCCAACCATCGCGTTTCTGTCACATCTGAAACCGTTTCGTGTATCAAGAAGATTTGTGGGATGATTTTTCTCTTTCCTCTACCCACAGTATAAAAGGAACACCTCTGCTTCATTCCATACTTACAGGATTCAAAAATCAATCGAGCAATATAAGGCGATTTATACTCTACTGTTCATCATCTTCCACATTCAACAATGGCGGACTCTTCCTCTGTTCAGGAAACCTCTTCCCGCACCAACATTCTTCCCATCCGCGCTCAACAAAGTCTGGTGATCGATTTAAACCCTAAAGCTTACGAGAATTATATGTATCCCATGGTGGAGTGTCTCAAATACTCTCCATTGGTGCTAGCTCTTTCCAAGGTCGAGATTGTGCCCATGGAATGCCTTTCCCAGGTCTTCTCCACTGCCCATTATGATAGATCAGTGGATCGAATCTACTTTTACCTTCATTCTCACAAGACCTCCATCTCCAAGCAACGATTTTGTTGGCTCCTAGGTTTTGAAGCCGATGAATCTAGGGTTAATCTCGATTCCATCATAGTAGGACAATTATTTTCGATGTTCTACAACATGGGCTACACGGAGATTCTCACGACGGTCACTAAGTTCAAGAAGTCGTGTCTTCCTCCTCCATGGAATGGTTTCTTCACCATTCTGTTCAAAGGGCTCTCTAAGTGCAGTTCTGGTTCTGATGTGGCCAGCAAGTTGTTCATGACCATTCTCTATGGTCTATCTCATGGCATCAACCTCGACTACGGCTCGGTTCTCTGGCAACAACTCATTCAGAGCCTAGCCTCCTCCTCTCGCCACACTGAGGTGTCCTACGCCAGATTTTGGATGCTAATCACCAAGTGGGTCATGGATAAACTTCATGTTCCAACAGTTGCAGGTTCCCTTCTCCCCTCCATCAGTGTCTTCCACACCACCAAGATCATTGTTACCGATCCGACCAAGTTTTTCTTCGTTGGATCCATTCCGGATTCTATGTCCGCTGGGGTGTCCAAGGAGAGCATTATAATGAAGGCCTACAAGGACTTTCGTCCTTCGGGTCCACGGGAACTTTCTGCGGAAATGGTTCAGTCCATCAATGATGCAGATAAACCAGCTGCTAGAGGGAAGAAACCCGAGAAAGGGAAGATCAAGAATGCAGCAAAGGGGGAAAAGGGTCCTTCTCCTAAGAAGCGAAAACCCTCAAAGACAGATCTTCCCCCCCCCCAGCGAAGAAGAAGAAAGTTCAGCCGAAGAGGAAACTTATTCTTTCTTCTTCATCCAGTGATTCAAAAGATAACCATTCTGACTCAGATGAGTCGGCTAGAGGCGAAACTCCTCCTCACTCGCCGGCTCATGAGGTACCTGTTTCATCAAAACCTCCTTCCCCTTCTCCTATATCCACCTCTTCCATTCCCACCATAACCTCTTCCATTCCCATCATAACCTCCTCCATTTCCATTCCCTCCATATCTAACCCTATTTCTATTCCCCCTATAACTACCTCTACTACTCTTTCAACCACAACAACTTCCATTCCCCCACCACTCTTCACAGAAGCCACCAAAACTACCACCAGTGAGGTTCCAACCAACGTATCTGATACGGGGGGTTCCAACTTCACAACCTGAACCCACTTCTGTTCCCGAACCCACTACCACTACCGAATCACCTACCGCACCCTTATCTCCCACTCCATCTGCTGAAATCGAAACCTTTTTGGGAGGGGATGATACGGTTTTTGATTCCATCTACTACAGCCCCTACCAACTTCAAAGTGATCATGATGATGATGCTCCAGTTACTAAAAAGCACATCAAGGAACTCCACGAGAAGATTGACAATCTTGTGGCTTCTTCCTCTTCCTCAACATCTCACTTTTCGGATGCTGCCATTCAGGGAATGGTGGAATCTCTCTCCAAAGCACATGAAGCCTCCATCAGCTCAGCTGCTGCTGCTATTAATAAATCGACAAAGGCTAGTGTTGTTGCGACCGAAAAAGTCGAAAAACTATTTCAAGACGCCCAGATCTAGCTGGAGTCTTTGCATGCGTCAGAAACAAACACCAAGAAGATTCGCACTGTTGTGGAGAAGCTGGTCCATTCTTTCGAAACCGAAAAAGACCAATTTGCCAGCTTCCGCCAGAAACTCAAAGAAGACAATCAATCTTTTCAAACTTCGGTTGCGGATCGTCTTCTTTCCTTTCAAGCCACTCTTTCCGCTGAATCCACCACAAAGGACGAGCTTGCTCGAAAATATTCCGAGCTTACTCTAGCAACTCATCAGCTCTCCCATGCCGAGAAGGAGATCGATTCTCTTCGGTCTGAGAAAGCTGTGGTCAGGAGTTCTATTTCAGATGTCCACGGAGCTTTGTCTAATATTATCGAAGCCCATGATCCGATCCTTAACTATTCGGTGAGGCGTACTCTTGCAGAGAAGCTCGCTCCTGCTCTTGCCCTGCTTAGCCGTATTGAAGGCATTCCTGAGCAGGAAGACCATCCGAAACAAGGGGGAGAAAAGAAGCCCACAGCTCAATCAAAACCCCCTCCAAGTTCCAAAGCTCAATCACTTCCATTTTCATCACTTGTCCCTCCGAAAGCACCCAAACCAACACTTGTTCCTGCATCAGGTTTGAGTGCTCAAAGCAAAGCCAAACAAATTGTTGACGATAGTGATGAAAGTGATGATCAAGAACCGATTGTCAGCTTAGTGAGGAAATAGACCATAGAGAAGGAGTTGGATGAAAACGCTCGCATCGTCAGGGAAGCCGAGGCCAAGAAGAGGAAGATAAAGGAGGCTCATGATCTCCTTGAAAGCAGAAAAACTTTATTTCCTCCTTGGACTCTCGAAGTTCTTATCAAAGAAGCCATTGAGTCCCCCTGCACTCTTTGGTTAGAACCGGTCATCTCCTTAGACCGTGTCAATTCGGTCGATTCCCAGTTTGACATGCCCCTGACCCGAAAAGCCTTTATCTTCCATGCATTCGCTCATATAGCTGAAGTTCCCCATCCTCACCCGAAGGTTGATAGGGAGCTTGTAGACTATTATCTGAGGACCGCTCAACCTCAGTATTAGACATGGAGCGCACAGAAGATAACCAATGTTCGGGTTCTCAAACCTGTTCGTGAAGGCACTTTCGACAAACACTTCTTGCTATCATCCCCTTCCTGTTAAAGACGATAAAGAAAGCCAGTGTCGCGGGGGTAAGCAAGCTGGAGTGAGGTCTCACCCCAATTGACGCAAAGGGGGAGATTGTTGGGAACTTGATGTTGCGTCTTGGGCTCGCTTCCTAGCCCATCTTGTATACGGCATGGGCTTGTCCATCTGTATCCTGTTTTACTAGGTTTTGTGTATTAATAGATGCTTGCATGCATCTTTTTGACAACTGATAGATCGTTTGTTTTACGTGTAATTAAGAAGATCTCTTTTGTAACCCTAGAATCCTCTACAGCGGAAGTTCTTTATCGAGCTCTGCTGAGGATTGAACGTTCTAATCATTCGACTCATTCAAATCCATTCTTGAGTATTGTTTCATTGTTTTACTTTCATTATTTACCTGTTGCAAAGATCTAATCGATCAAAGAGTTCTTATATCTCATCAGTGATTCCATGTATCAACATAACAAGTAAAAACACATAGCAGATAACAATATCACGAATAAACATGGAGCATTTCCATTCATAATAATCGTTTTTAATACATGAAAATTTTGCCAGAAGGCATACAATACATAAGAGTATAATATCCGACAGCATGACGACCCTATAAGTAGTGTAGTCACTTAAACATAAGGTCGAAAGTACATATCATAGAACACATAAAGGAAATATAATACTAGCGAAAGACACGGCCGGTCCTAGTCATGGTGGGATGTGCCAGGGGGTGGTGCTGAGGAAGTGGATGCTCCCTGAAGGCGAGCCACTTGTCACTCTGCATCTCGAATTCGGGCCTCCCACATCACATGCCTCATGTGGAATTCCTGGATAACTTCCCGCGTTTCCTGCTCTGCCCTCGCAACACTTGCTCGCATCTGGTGTATCTGGTTGGCTGTGCTCTCGGCCAGATCGCCAGTATCCCTCAATCATCTCACCATGACCAAAAGTGCTCCATCAGCTGGTCCTCTATCCCTCAGGTCATAGAATTCCCTCGCCATACCAAACAGGGGTCATTGTCCCTATTGTCTGCTCCACTTCCAAATATCGATACCCCAGAAAGGTGTAGGGCCACTAGGGCCCATTCGGTGAGCTGGCACCCTCACTGGGAATGGTGGATTGATGACTACGGACTCCGTGTCCGAATCATCATCGTTGTCGTCACCAGAATCTTCTCCTCCATCATCTGCCACAGGTTCTACAGGTCCATCTTCTATTTCTTCCTTTTCCTCTTCTTCCCCGGGGTCCTCTTCAGGTTCTTCCAGCCATCCGTTATTTCCCTGATTGGGAAAATAAGGATCTCTGGGGTGGTGAAAACCAGCCATGCTGACTACACGAGAGCGTATAAATCATATTTAGACTATCCATATAGTATAATTTAATCATTTAAGTTTCGGTTCCCTGGAGTAATTTGAAGATGAGGTAGGCTTCTAGATTCATTTCCTGCTATAATTACCCCCAAACACATGTTGGTCATATTGTGAATAAATATAGTTAATCAGGCTATATTTACCCCCAATATAACTACATAACTGTCCGGGTTTAATCACAGTGTTCCATTTCTTCTAGAGACTTTAATGTTATTGTTTTAGTGTATCTACTTTATTCAGAGCGTTTTAGTCCCATTGCATTTATAGTTGCATATCTTGTATTATTAGATATGCAAGTTCACTATAAACAATGCTCTGATACCAACCTGTCACACGCTCGAACCAGACAGCGGACACATCAGAGGGATCGTGTGAATGACAATTGAAATATCATCACAATGAATATACATGAAACATCACATAACCATCACCATGCATTACATATTACAACCAACAATGTTCACATCAAGTACATTGTTTTACAGTACACATTCCAAAACATAAATTGTAAGAAGATTAACACATCATAATAAAAATTACAAAAATACTCTTGACGATTTCTCTATCTTAACGATTACCTGAGAATACAAGTTATTTTGAAAATTGTCAACATATATAATGTTGGTAAGTTCATAAGCATGTTTTACTGAAAGATTTTGTATTGTTTGTATAACCCAGAAAATTCAAAATTTTCTATAAATTTTATGAAAATGATGAAATGATCAAGTATAAATGCATGTGTGATTTCCATTGTAAAAACATGTATAAGTAAGCAATTAAAAAATTTCCTTGTATTGTATCTGTTGTAAGTAGAAGGTAATGAATAATAGTATTTCTCTGGAAAATCTGATATTTTCTGATTTATAAATGTGTTGTGGTCATTTTATTACCGTACGACTTGTTCTCGTTTTATTATGATTTAAGCACTTTGATTCCCATAATGTATCGATGGTAATGGATATCTATGTGAGTCGTTATAACCATGCATAATAATGACTAATTCGTCTGTCTTGGCATTTTCCAACACCGGTTTTAATCAAGATTTTGTCACCCTAGACTAACCGAGTCTAACTGTAGCGAACAACTCAGGTGTGGGGGAGTCACCCCCATATAGATCTATACATAAACTCTCACTCTCCCTCTAGGAGATTCTGATTATAACTACAAGCTACGGCCAAACACTAAATGGTGTCAACCGATAGTTCTCACTAGATCCCAATGATTGTGACATGAATATGTTTAAATGCTGAATGTATTTTGATTTACAAACACCTGATGATACTTGAATTTGAAAGACACGGCCCAACAAACATGAATAAGGAAACTTGTGGCCCATTAGACATGTAAGTTATTTGTAGGCTTGATGGCATGCAAATGGACACGTTGAAGCCCATTAAGCATATAATGAATCTCTCATGGCTAAATTAGCATGTGAATGGGCCACTAAGGCCCAATAACATGTTAAATTAATTTAGGCCCGTTGAGCATGCCATTGGGTCATTAAGGCCCAATAGACATGGATTGAATATATTAGGCCCAATGAACATGCAAACATGTCATGAAGGCCCAATAAGCATATATAGGAAGTATTAGGCCCAATATTCATACCATTGTTCTACTTTTGTGAATTTGTTGTGGTATAGTATTTCTAGACGAAGCATTAATTCGTGATGTTATAAAATATCAAATGTTTGATTTATAACGATATATTTTAGTTTATATATAAAAATACTATTTTAAAAACCCTTATCTTATAAAAATTTATATCTTTGGTCCAGATGTTCATTAATTGGCATATTTGTTCCAAAATATTTATTTGACCATTTCAGCTCATTTTTCACCGAAAAATTTCATTTTCAACCCTTATTTGAATAAAATGACACTTTGGGTGTAAATCACATTTTTAGACCATTAAATCATTAAACTTAGCATTTTCGGCCCAATTGTAAATTAAATTAAAATTTCAGCCCCAAAATACTATTATTGACATTTCCTACCCTTATTTGGTAAAAGTTAACATTTTGACCCATTTTCGGTAAATTTTACATTTTTGGACCAAATTTCAAAAACCTTGCATTTTTAGCCCAATTTAGAAACAAGTGTCATTTTTAACCCTTATTTTGGTTTACTTATGTTTTTGGCTCAATATTTTGATCAAATAACATTTTTAATCCCTACTGTTCACATTTTTCACAATTTAGGCCCAAAACTGTAAGGCACAAAAGCTTAAGCCCATTATGCTAAAATTCACATATTTGGTCGTTTAAAAAGGGTGTTTATCATATAAACACAATTTTATGCAATTGTGACCTTTTTGATCCTTAGAAAACCGAAAATGTCACAATTTTTCCTCATCTTTTGTTTATTTGTCAAAAATGATCCTTAAAGAATATTTTTGTTTTGTTTTGTACATCTTGGACATGCAATACACTTTTATCTTTGTAGTATGATGTATAAAGTGTGTCACTTTATGGATTTTACCCATTATTGTTAAAGATCTCGATATTTGTAAATGATCTAAGATATATTGACAACATAAATCAACGAAATCACACATAAAATGTATAAGCACATAGCTCTACACATAATGCTTGTATTCTCCCCTTAAAAACATGTAAAAACAAAAAACAAGGGGGTATGAACTCACCTTGCTTCTTTATTCTCGGTTTAGTGAAGAAAAGAGAGAGGTTTCGGGCCTAGCAAGCTTTCCTTAAGTAGATCTTGAGCTCTAAGATGTTCTAAGAACATTATTAATGAGAACAATAGTGTAAGAGGAGTAAAGATGTTTAGAGATGGAGTAATACACTTAGGTTTGCAAGATCTTACCATAATGGATAAGTTATTGATGAAGAATTCCTCTTGAAACACCTTAAAGTCTCAAAATTTAGAGAATAATGAGGAAGATCTTGAGATATTTTGGAAGGAGTTGTAATTTGAAAATGAGTGAAGTGAGGGGAGGGGCTCGACCAAAATGGAGAAAAGATAGAAAGAGAGGATAGAGGTTAGATGTGATGGAAGCCTTGACGCATGAGATTTGTATTTGCTTGGAGGATATTTAGCATGGAAATCCTATATGTAAAAATGAGGTGTCATTGTTAAATAATCCTTCCTTAATCTCTTTATATATATATATATATATATATATATATATATATATATATATATATATATATATGGGCCGAGAATAGGACTAATGGAAAGAAGGAAAATGGTGTTAGGCTCAATTTCGTGGCTTTGTTCAGATTTCCTAGGCCCAACATTAGTTTTCGGCCCCTTGGGCCCTTAGGATGGTCCACGACCCATTTGAATAAAAGAGATGGAGTTTATGGCTCATTAAGTGCCATCAGGGTTAGGATACATCATTCTGGGCCCAAATGGTCCAAAATATTATAGATTTATGAATTGGGTCCCTTTAGGATCCAAATAGGGTTTCTAAGCCCAATATAGTCAAATTGAATGCTTATTGGTCCATTAGGTCCAATAAGAAAATCCTAGTCCACATAGAACTAGAACAGGGATTTTTAGGGTTTTCAACTCCCAATTGACTTTCAAAAATGCTTTGCATAGAGTTCTGAATTTAATTGTAAATCTTGACCAAGTGTGTTGTCATAGAATAAATATAGTGTATAATCTTAAATTAGAGGAGGAAGTTTGAAGGACTTTCGAGGCCCAACAAGAAAAGTTAATTCTCGAAGTCTGGTTCGAAAGGAGGAGGAGGAGAAGCGAAATGGTGTGACAAGTGTAAGAAGAAGCATGCTAGGAAAAGTGTAGAGAATATCAAATGCTTTAAATGTGGAAAGCCTGGGCACTATGCCAATGAATGCACCCTCATCAAGAAAATTTCCTATGGGTGTGGTGAGGAAGGTCACATCTCAAGGGACTGCAGAAAGAAGAAAGGGGAAGCAAGGCCCAATCTCCCACCAAAGCCAAATGTCAGATCCTTCCAAATGACACTTGGAGGTGCAAAAGAGGAATTGGATGTCGATTTAGGTACTTTTCTCGTAAACGAATTGTCTGCCCAAATTTTGTTTGATTTTGGAGCCAACTACTCCTTTATTTCGCATGAATTTGGTAGAAAACTAGTTTTGCCAGTTGATAGACTAGATAATGCTTTAATAGTCGAGGTTTCTAGTGGCAAGTGTATACCTGTTAGCCATCGCATGAAAAACATCTTCATAGACTTGAATGGGAATAAGTTCCATGAGGAATTATTGCCTGTTAAGTTAAATGGTTTCGACATTGTGCTGGGAATGGATTGGCTTAGCGCCAATGATGCTGAAATATTGTTTAGGAAGAAGATAGTAAAAGCAAACCCGCAAGGGAAAGAGTCATTTATAGTGTATGGGGACAAACACATAGTGAGTTCTGGAAACATTTCCATAATGAAAGCCAGAAAGTGTTTGGCCTAGGGATGTACATTATATCTAGTGTTTGTGATTGATGCTAAAAAGGAAAAGAAGGAGGTGCAGGAGATACCAGTGGTGTGTGACTTTATGGAAGTATTTCCCGAAGATCTTTCCGGATTACCTTCTGATAGACAAGTAGAGTTTAGAATAGACTTGTTACCAGGAACAACACCAATAGCAAAAGCACCATACTGATTAGCGCCAACAGAAATGAAAGAGCTTATGACGCAACTTCAGGAGTTATTGGACAAAGGTTTCATTAGACCTAGTTCATAGACCTGGGGAGCTCCGGTCTTATTAGTAAATAAGGAGGATTTGAGCATGAGAATGTGTATAGATTACAGAGAGCTGAACAAGGCAACAATAAAGAACAAGTACCCGTTGCCATGGATTGATGACATGTTTGATCAGTTGCAAGGTTTGAGTTATTTCTCGAAGATCGATCCAAGGTCAGGATATCATCAGCTAGAGGTGAGAGAGCAGGATATTGAGAAGACTGCTTTTAGAACCAGATATTGACACTATGAGTTTTTGGTTATGTTATTTGGACTAACCAATGCTCCAGTAGCCTTCATGGATTTGATGAATAGGGTTTGTAAACCATTCCTCAATAAATATATGATAGTGTTCATAGATGACATTCTAATTTACTCGAAAAGCCAAGAAGAGCATAGTAAACACTTACGAGAAGTGTTAGAAGTATTGAAAAACGAGAAGTTGTATGCTAAGTTCTCCAAATGTGATTTTTGGATCTAGGAAGTCCAATTCTTGGGTCATGTGGTCAATCATGATGGAATAACGGTTGATCCAGAAAAAATTGAAGTTGTAATGAAGTGGGAACAATCAAAAACTCCCACGGAGATTCGAAGCTTTTTGGGATTAGCTGGGTATTACCGAAGGTTTATCCAAGGCTTTTCTTTGATCGGTACTCCATTGACAACTTTGAACCACAAAGGAGCTACTTATACCTAGAGTGACAAGCACAAAGAAGAATTTGAGTTGCTAAAGAAGAAATTATGTGAAGCACCAATTCTTTCTTTGTTAGAAGGAGTTGAAGACTTTGCAGTTTATAGTGATGCATCTAGAGTTGGGTTAGGTTGTGTTCTGACCCAGCGGGATAAGGTGATAGCATATGCATCGAGACAACTGAAAGAGCACGAAAAGAACAACCGCACTCATGATTTGGAGTTGGAAACAGTAGTATTCACCCTAAAGATATGGTAGCATTATCTTTATGGCACAAAGTGCAAAATTTTCACTGATTATAAGAGTCTCCAATATCTCTTTAATCAGAAAGAATTGAATATGAGGCAACGACGCTGGCTGGAACTGCTTAAGGACTACGACTGTGAGATACTTTACCACCCCAATAAAGCCAATGTTGTCGCTGATGCTCTCAGTCGAAAGGTAAACCTTGAAAAGAAAAGGCCAAGAGCATTGAGAATTGAAGTTGTCCTGACCATTATGGAGAGTATAAAGAAAGCTTAGGAAAAAGTTTCAGAGAAGAGTGACCGAAAGGGAGAACGTTTGGGAAAAATGTTAGTCTTCAGTATAAACAGTCAAGGTCTGAAGGTATTCCAAGATCGAATTTAGGTGAGGAATAAGAGATCTTCTAATGGAAAAAGCTCACAAGACCATGTACTGGATTCATCCCGGTAGCACTAACATGTATAGGGATCTGAAACCTTACTATTGGTGACCGACGATGAAGTTCGATGTTGCAAAGTATGTGGCCGAGTGTGTAACATGTGCGAGAGTTAAAGCACAACATCAGAAATCGTATGAGAGTTTAGAACCTTTACATGTACCCATGGGTAAATGGGAAGACATCACTATGGATTTTGTTACTAAACTACCCAGAACGAAGAATGGTCTTGACATGATTTGGGTGGTCGTTGATCGACTTATGAAAGGTGCACACTTCATAGCAGCCAACAAGAAATGGTCTATGAATAAACTTGCTAATCCTTACGTGAAGGAGATAGTAAGACTTCACAGTGTGCCTTTAACTATTCTATCAGATCGTGATAGCCATTTCACGTCGAGGTTTTGGAAAAGTCTACAAGAGGAATTGGGTACGAAATTGTGTCTGAGTACAACTTACCAACCGCAGACCGATGGTCAGAGTGAGCGAACGATTCAAACCCTAGAGGATATGTTGAGAGCATGCACACTGGAATTCCAAGGTAACTAGGATGAACATTTACATTTGGTAGAATTTTCCTACAATAACAGTTTCCACTCAAGCATCAAGATGGCACCTTATCATGCTTTGTATGGGCAGAAGTTTCGAACGCCGTCATGTTGGCTTGAAGCTGGGGAAAAGCAGTTTATGGGACCTGAAATAGTCCATCATTCTATTGAAAAGTTGAAAGTGATTAGGGAAAGGATGTTAGCAGCTCAAGATCGTCAAAAGAGTTATGGTGACAAGAAAAGACAACAGATATCATTCGAAGTTGGTGATTCGGTTTTTCTTAAAGTCTCGCCGTGGAAGGGACTTATAAGATTTTGTAAAAGTGGAAAGTTGAGTCCAAGGTTTGTTAGACCGTTTAAAGTTCTTCAGAGGATTGGGAATCAAGCTTACAAGCTAGAACTACCAGAAGAATTAGATGGTATTCATAACACTTTCCATGTGTGTTATTTGAGGAAGTTCACGGGAGATGTTCCTGACATATTTCCAATTTCTGAGTTAAGGTTGGACGAAAGCAAGAGGCTAATCGAAGAACCAGAGGCAATCGTTCTCCATAAGACTAAAAAGCTGCGACGCAAGATGGTCGATTTAGTGCTTGTGTAATGGAAACATACGAATGGGCCAAATCTCACCTGGGAAATGGAGAGTGACATGATGAGTCGCTACTCGCATTTGTTTGCTGATGTGTGATTCCAGGGACGGAATCATCCTAAGGGGAGAGAATTGTAACGCCCGTGTTTCTTGCTTGACATCATTATAAAGTTTGTATTTATATCGGTCGACGATTGTAACCTTTTAAGAATAAGTGAAATGTAATTATTCGAGTATATGTTATATGCATGGATATTTGAAAAATATTATATGTATATAATATTTGTCTAAAAAAATATTATTTAAAAAAAAACTTAATAAATATGGCTAGAACAAACGTTAAAAATAAAACTATTATTTAGAATAAATATTCTTAACGAAAATTATAACGGTCATAAAATCTCAAACTATATAAGACGTATTTTGTCTAAATACATTAAAAAGTGAACCCAAATGATGAAACGATATTTTTGTGTTATACCCGTTTTTCAAAAATATATGTCGAAATATATTTTATAACGGTAATTATCAGTTATTAAAATTAAACAAATCAAACGATAACATTTATTATATATTTAACGATATTTCGGATTCATATAATATTGTTTTGAAACTCAATAAAATTATAAGTTATGATTTTTGTTATTTTGACAAATTAATACTTTATTATAAAATAAACATTTGTGCATATTTTCAAATTATTGTACTTAAAACTTATATACGTAATCTAGTTTTCGTGGTTTTAAAACAAGATATATATTAAAACTATTTATGCTAAATTGGTTATTAATATGTGATATATTCATAAAGTGTAAATGTTCATTTGGATAAATTGCATGTTACTCAAATTATAGCTAGTGAAACGTGTAGTTATAAGAATCAATCTTATCTTCTTCTAATTGGTGTAAGTATTGAGACTAATGTGTTCAATTTCAAAGGTGTCACGACAATCGCAGATCATTTAGACGTATCTTATGGCGGTTTAATTTTCTTTTAGCATAAATAGGACCGTTTGTTTGAATAAGCTTTATCGCATAATCCATTGAAAAAAAGAGTTATTTTTGTAGGAAGACAGCTTCAAATATCTATTCGAAAAGGAATAACTGTGAGGATTATTCAGAAAGTGAAAAGTACTTCCATTGTATCAGGTGAGTGTATAGTCACTTTTATCTTACACATAGATATTAAGTATTTTATATAAATACGTGCTATGTGTATATAGATTGATTATTTATTTAAGATGGTTATTAAATGAATGTTTTATACAAGTTTTAAAATGATTTACAATACATATATATATATATATATATATATATATATATATATATATATATATATTATCTACAAATATGTTGGGTATAACATGGGTAGATGAAATAGTTGGTGTCTGATAAAATGATGAGAGGCCTCGATGTTGTTGTTCCAGTCATCTAGCGGAGTATGGATGATGACCACGGACATATGTGGCTGAGGAATCCCCTTAGCAGTAAAGTCCATCCCGATGATAAAATCCTTAGACTAGGTCCTTGTATAGGTGTTTAGGGACGTAAAGTGAGGATAACGAGAATGGGTAATAAGGGTTATCGTTGGTTTGATGAAATTAATAAATTATTGTTGGTCGTTGAAATTAATAAATTTATTATTAATTGTGGGTTGAAAATCATATGTGCTCACCAGGCTCCCAAGCCTGACCCACTCAGTTTCATGTATTACAGGTAGTGGCGTTCGAGCATAGATGTGATGTTTTGGATGACGGATTACGGATATAGGCATGTAGATATGAAATAATGTAGTAAGGCTTATATTTTATTGTTTATGCTTTTGATCTATATCAAACTTGACATCCCGAGTCTTTTAATGTAATACATTTCTTTGGAAATGCTTTTGATAAATCATTATCATATTTTGTTTTGGGACAAATTCCGCAACACTTTTATTTAAAATGTTACTCTGATTTTCAAACAAGCATAAACAAAATCGGTCTTTTCTGGCCGTGAAAATAGGGATGTCACACCTTCTTGGCCCACTTACCAACACAATATACACCTCGTAACATGTTTATTTTGTTGAAACATCCTTTCCATAGTTAACACTCACTAAAACTCAGATACCACCATCTCATAATCCCAACACCTAGCCACATATACAACTTCTTGCCACCACTTAATCACCTACCACTCCATAAATAACTTCACCTTCTCCCAATAATAACCCTCTATCGTCAACGTATCATCTAAACATCCCCCATCCTCTCCAAATACCCCCTCCCCCCCCCCCCCCCATCATCAACATCATCATTCGACAACTTTACACCTCCATAATCCCCCCAAAACAATCCTTCCCCACCTTTACCCAGATCACAGATAAACTTGCAAACCAAATCCAAAATACCATGATACAGACTTCATCCTCTATCAGTCTGTTACCTAACCGCACGATGAACCATAAATTATAACTCAAGCACTTAAACAACCTAATTGTCGCAATGCCATTCAAGAAGAGTGTGATACCATCATTCGTAACTAAAAATGGACACTAGTTCTACATGATTTTACCCTCAATCTTGTTGGTTGCAATATGTCTTTCGAACCAAATACAAAACTGATGGCACCATTGATCACCTAAAAGCTTGACTAGTTGCTAAGGGATTCCAACAACGACCTAAACTTGATTACATTGAAACTTTCAGTCCTATCATCAAACCTGCCTCCCTACACATTCGATTCTTTTTCTTGCCACCTCTGATAATTTGTATCTTCGCCAATTGGACATCAATAATGCAATTTTTCAAGAAAACCTTACTAAATACGTTTACATGTCTAAACCTCTTGGTTTCTCTAATCCATCCCTTTCTCACCATGTTTGCAAACTCAAAAAAATCCATTTACAGGCTCAAGCAGGCATCAAGAGTTTGGTATAATAAATTAAAATCACTAGCCAATCCAAAACATCTTCCATTTATATTCTTGTTTATGTTGATGACATCATAATCACTAGAACCAAATTCCTCCCTTATCTCTTCCTTTATCATCACTCATGCAAACAGGTTCTCACTTAAAGACTTTGGAAATCTCTCTGACTTTCTTGGCATCAAAGTTATACCTCACTCTAAAGGTCTATTTCTCTTTCAAAGAAAATACATTCTTGACCTCATAATAAAAGCCAACATGAGTGACTGTAAGCCGAACTCCACTCCAATGCCCACAAGCAATTTACCTCTAGATGATGAAACCCCACTTCCTAATACTAATGATTTTAGATCCTTCGTTGGAGCACTACAATACCTCTCCCATACATGCCCTCTCTGATGTTGCTTTTGTTGTAAAAAAATTATCTCAGTTAATGCATTGACCAAATGACATTCATTGGGATTCTCTGAAAATATTATTAAGATATCTACACAGTATAATTCATCATGGCTTACTTATATGACGTGACTCTCCACTACATCTACATGCATTTATGGATGTAGACTAGGCAGGAGACAAACAAATATATTGTAATACAACCGGCTACATCGTTTATCTTGGTTCCAATCCAATAACATAGACATCAAAACGTCAACCTACCTTATCTGGATCATTAACTGAAGCACGGGTCATAACCTCTACTACAATTGAAGTTCAAGGGATCATTTCTCTACTCACTGAACTTGGCTACAAATCGAACATCACCCGCACCATATATTGTGACAAACTAAGTGCCACTCATTATTTTGCCAACCTTTTTTTTCACTCATGCATGAAACATTTCGCTTTAGATTTCCATTTTGTTGTTGAAAAAAAAATACAATAGTGATCCATACGTGTCATTCATATCAATGGAGATGATCAACTGGCATATGCTGTTACTAAACCTCTTCTCAATCAACGTTTTCATACTCCAATGTCCAAGATTGGACTTCTCTCCGGGTCGTCCATCTTTAGGGACCCTACTAACACATAGCACGTTTTATATTTGCATATATTATTCGCATGTTCATTTATATTGATAATGATAGATTTAGTCTATTTGAATTTGTATTCCTTCCGGTTGTAATAGATCCTAATATCTAGGATTTCTTGTGTATACGTATCTATTATCAATTGAATAAAATTATCTTCCATGTATTCTCTTATGGGGTTAATCAGGTTATTCAGGTTAATGATTAAATATCCATATAGTGAAGTTGAGTGTTAACCAAAATTATAATGATAAATTAACATTATGTTGAAGTGGGGATGAAACATCCCAAAATACGACCCAAAATTTTTTTGTTTAAAATTACTAAAAGTACTAAAATAATATCACAAGTAAAACCCATACGTCAATGTTTCAAAACAGTAAATAATAGTTATGTAGAACTGTATCAAAACTGTATCAATCACATTCATGAAAAACTAAAAACATCTCCCAGGACAACCGAAACTGTGGTGTATGCGATGCCATCAACCCGAGCTCTTCCCTTTACTTGCGGAAGTACCTGAAACCAAAACTGAAACTGTAAGCACGAAGCTTAGTGAGCTCCCCCAAACTATCACATACCATACAATACATATAAACACATATTGGGCCTTGCCCACTGCATCGGACTGAAGTCCGGAAACTGCATCGGACCGAAGTCCGGAACTAGCCAAGGCCTTGCCCTCTGCATCGGACCGAAGTCCGAAACTACTGAGGCCTTGCCTCCTGCATCGGACCGAAGTCCGGAACTGACTGCATCGGACCGAAGTCCGGAACTAACTCCATCAGACCAAAGTCCGGAACTGACTGCATCGGACATAAGTCCGGAACTACTGATCATAGCATAACACAAACATATCAACTAGCATGAACACATAAATAGCATACTGCATCGGGCTGTAACCTAAAACATATAACACATAATCCTGTCTGAGCCACGAAGGCTTCAAACATAATAAAATATGCATCGGACCGAAGTCCGGAAACTACTACTAGCTATACGGGTCGGCATTGTAGCCTTAGACCCGTTCCTATTGAAAGGAAACTCACCTCGTGATCTGGCTGCTGAGTGTATGGCTCTGGAAGCTATTTGTTGCTGCTTCGGTATCTCCCCGGCTACAATTCCACAAATACACTCAATCAAAATACTAATAACTGCATTGGGGTAAAATGACTCTTTTATCCCTGGCTAAGTCAACTCTCCTGGTCAAGGTCAACTCTTCTGGACAAAGTCAACTTACAGTTGACCTGACTCGCCGAGTTGGGCTGCCAACTCGCCGTGTCCCTACTCTCATTTCTTAACCCTACTTGCTGCTACTCGTCGAGTATGGCTTTAACTCGACGAGTTCCCATTTGATTCTAAAACTCAAACTATCTGCATCCGACTCGCCGAGTTGTATGAACAACTCGACGAGTTGTTCTTGAAATTATGAAGATTGCCTTAGCCTCGCCGAATTGTATGAACAACTCGCCGAGTCCTTCCGTTACTGAGTCTAACCTCCGACTCACTGAGTCCATTCCACTACTCACTGGTCTCCACTCGGAATCACTCAAAGGGGAAGGATCGGGGACTCGCAACTCGACTCGCCGAGTCTGAAGAATGACTCGTCGAGTCACATGCATGCAATTACTAAAAACTCGATTCTGATCAAAACCACTACATACAATACATAGATCTGAGTTCCTAAGGCTGGTTTACCACGTAAACTTTCCAACTTTACGTGTACAAATGCATACAAAAGGATATAAAGGCTAAAAAGGCACTTGGAAGAGTAGATCTAGGGTTATCATGCAAAATGGCTTCATAAAGTTGATAGATCTACGTTTTTGGAACTGAAACATGGCTAGATCCGAAAGGTAATCCATCCAATATGATTTATCTACTAAGAACAAGCTAAAGAATTGGCTAAATATGCTTATAAAGGAGAATCAATCATCAAAACTGGAAGAAACCGATTATTACCTCAAGATACTCTGAAATAGGTGCAAAAACTTGGATCTTCTTCTTCTCCTTTGGATCTAGCCTCATTCTTCTCTTCAAAACTTCAAGATTTAGAGAAGAAAAGCTCAAATACTCAATGGAATGGTTAGGGTTTGCCAAATAATGCTTTAAGGGTGAAGGAGACGAGTTTGGGGGCTCATAAGATGGTTTAAATAGGGTACAAACCCCTGGATTTAGGGTTTCAACCTGGCAGGCCGACTCACCGAGTCCCAAATATGGACTCGCCGAGTCGCCGATCTATACGCTGTCCAAGATCACGACCCTACTCGACGAATCGGGCCATAGACTCGTCAAGTCCCTCTACAAACTTCTAAAATAAATACTATAAAAGCAACATACCAGAGACGGGTCGTTACAGGGGAAAAGATAACACAAGTTGCTTGTTTTAATTTTTCTATTGAATATACTGCAAAACCCTTTTAGTCTTTGGTGGCAATCACATCTACATTGCTCATGGTTTGATATGTCAATTGGTTATGGTAATTGGCTACACACTAAATAATAAATTATGTATAGTTGAATATTAGGACGTAAAAAAAGGATATTATGAAACTAATATTATTTTGTATTTGTTTATGTGTTTAATAAGCTATATATGTAAGCAATAAATAAAAGAGAAAATTACAAATTTAGCCAAATACATTAATGATTTTATGGACAAATAGCCATAAACACTCAAATTACAAAAATAACCCTTAAAATCGCAGATGGATTAAACCCGTCTGCGATTTTGACTTCCATCTGTGAATATACAGGTACCTAAAGCACAAATGTGATTTAGACACTTGTGCGTTTGCAGATGGAAAAGTCCATCTGTGATTTTGTGAAGTCCATCCGCAATTTCGTGGGATTTAGTATAAAAACGTTTTTCATTTCTTTATTTTTCTCTCTCTCTCTCTCTCTCTCTCTCTCTCTCTCTCTCTCTCTCTCTCTCTCTCTCTCTCTCTCTCTCTCTCTCTCTCTCTCTCTCTGCGATTTTCTTATTGCTATCATGGATGATATCATGAACGATTTCCTTAGAGATGTTTAAAACAAATTTTCCAAAAAAATAACAACAAAAATGATAATTTATTGAAAACATTTATATATAATAAGGTTGTTTTGTAGTCAAACCTATCAATTTCATAGTCAAAATTAAAAAAAAAAAAAAAAACAGAAAAAAAATTCACTAAATCGCAATTTAAAATGAGAGGAAATCGCAGATGGACATAGTCCATCTGTGATTTTAGGCTGAAAAAGGGGTGTATATATATATATATATATATATATATATATATATATATATATATATATATATATCGGAAAAAAAAACTAACTGCGAACGTAAAAGCGGCTAACGCACGTCTGTGCTTTAGCAACTTGTACGTTCACAGATGGTATGGTGAGATCGCAGATGAATTATACCCATCTGCCATTTTAGTGGCTAAAAATGCAATTTTCATTTTTTTTTTGCTATTTTCCACAAAGTAATTAATATATTTGGCTAAATTTGTAATTTTTTTTAAATAAAATATCATTTAGTAAAATTAATTAATTTGAAAAACATGCGTTTGAAAAAAAAAAGGATATTTTGAAGCTAATATTATATATATATATATATATATATATATATATATATATATATATATATATATATATATATATATATATATATATATATATAATATTAGCTTCAAATTTTTTTTTTCAAACGCATGTTTTTCAAATTAATTAATTTTACTAATTGATATTTGATTTAGAGAAAATTACAAATTTAGAAATTAATATGTTTGTAGAATGGATTAATAATTTGTATTTGGGTTAACCCGAACCCGAAATAAATCATATAAATACTCTCGAAATGCGACCATATATGTATACCGGGTTTGTCGGGTTAACCGGATTTTATTTTTTACCTTATTGAACTTGACACTATTTGTCTTATTCAGGTTTGGATCGGATCGAATTAGTGGGGTTTGACCATTTTGATAGTTCAACTTATGCTTAGTTTTTAAGTCCCATTTAACAAGATAAGTGAATGGGAAAAGATGAAACGGAGAAGAAAGAAGAAAAAATGAGAAAAAGTGGACGTTCACGAGTGTATTTTTGATTTAAAATTTTGGAAAGATGAAAAAATAGAGAAGATATAATACTTTATCCTAAACTTTTCTTTATATTTGAAAGAATTTGAAGAGAAAACAATTCAACCTTGAAAATAAGTATTGAATATAAGTTTTTTCTTTTATTCTTTTCAACCCCACAACACATAAATTAATACTTAATTATTTTTCATTTTCTTCCAACCGTGAGCATATAAATACAAATTTCTTTCATTCATCTTCCCTTCCTTTCTCTATTTTTTTTATTTGCTAAAACTCGGAACTAAGCACTAATTCAAATAAATAAAAATTAAGTTTTTATACAGAATAAATAATTCTAATATTTTAATGAATGTATTTAAGGTAAATACATAGAAATACGCTACCAAGAAAAACCTATAATTTATATAAAATTCACTAAAAATATGTAAGACCAACCTCAAGAAGCTCATTTTATCACCCAGTCTCTTACACTTGATGTAGGGGAGGAAGGATCTACAAGACATTGACTCTCTTACCCGTCAAGTAGGGGAGGAAGGATCTAGAAGACATTGACTCTCTTACCCCTAGTCATAATCATATACGGATGTGTTCCCATTTGTTATTACAATGTGTTGTAGCTTCTACAACTTGGAGACTACTTAGTATGTGGTTGGACATCTTGTATCCTTCAGTCCTGGATGCGGCGATCTTGACTAGCTATTTTATGGGTTATTTAGAACTTCTGAAATTCATTAATGTTTAGGACACAACAACAAAACAAGGACACAATATTTGGTTGGTTAATATGAATTCTAAACGAAGTCAAATAAGTTTCTTGATCACAGAATCCGAAATAAGACTATTTCCTCTTTATGCTTGTATCTTTTTCTCTAGCTGCTTACTACATGATATAAATTTTCTTTTCTTAAAAAAATTCATTATTTAACTTTGGTTTAGTTAATAATCCGTCAACAAACAAATTAAATAAATGGAATTACGTTTTTTAAACCCTACAAAGAACCATTGACACATTTTGCGTCTACCAGATCGGACTTCTACGTCGATAATCGAAGATGTGGGACCTCAAATTTCAGATATTTTTTAATTAGGCTTTTTAAAATTTATTTCACTTGACCAAGTTAATGTGTCTTTGAATTTTTTTTTTTATCAATATTATGTAAATGTCATTTTCAGTTCATATAAAATTACTACAGTTTAAATAAAACTACGAGAAGTCTATTGGTAACGATTTTGCTCGGTATTTTCCAAGTAATTATCCGCCATTTTCAACAAAGAAAAGTTAAAATCTTTTCATGTCTAAAATGTATTTAGAAAAAAAGAAAATTGTAATCAGTTATAATATCTAATAGATGAATTTTATCTTTTTTTTTTATATAAATAAATGCAAGGGTTTAGGTAAAAAAAATAACACCATATTTTTATTATTATTCCAATATAGGTTATTAAACATTATAAATATATACAAAATGTAACTTACATTTCCTCTCACAAATTTACTGTAGCTAAAAGTGCTACATAAACTGCATAGCGTACAAGCCTGATTTGCTGTTCAAATATGTTGTCCCACTCGCCACACATCTTTCAATTGTATTGAATTGATCTTACAGAATTGGTTCTTACAGTTTTATATTTTATTCTTAAATTATCCAACTTTTCCATTTTCTTTCAATTTTTACCTATACAACCAACTCAACTTGCCATTTGCAACATTTTTTTTATTCGTTTTTTATCCTTATAATCCATAAGTTATTACTCACAATACCCTTTTTATTTTTTTACTTGACATTTGCCTCATTATAACTTTTTTTTTTTTTCATGAAATAATAGATTTCGTCTCCCTTGATCTTTAAGTTCTTTTCCATTCCCCTCAAAGCTTCATCCTACATGTTCTTTGGTTGTGAGGCTTCCAGTTGAGCCTCTATGATCTGAACGGATAGATGAGAATGGATGATCATTGTCAATGCCTTCACTCTGCGACCTGAGTACTGTTTCCGGATGAGGGCGTCTACTGCCACATTGGCCTTGTCTGGATGATAGTTTATTTCACACTCATAATTATTGAGTAGCTCCACCCATCGCCGTTGCCTCATGTTCAATTTCTTCTGATCGAAAAATGTGTTGTAAGCTCTTATGGTCGGTGAAGAAAGTGCACTTGGTTCCGTAAAGATAATGTCTACATATCTTTAATGCCAAGACCACTGCTCCCAACTCCAGATTATGAGTTGCATAATTGACTTCGTGTGCGTTCAACTATCTCGAGGCATAAACAATGACTTTTCCTCTCTACATGAGCACACAGCCTAGGCCCTGATTGGACGCATCACAGTAGAGAACAAAGTCCTCTGTCCCTTCTTGCAGAGACTGGCTAAGTGTGTTGTATAAGGCCCACTTCAATGTTTGAAACATAGTGTCTTGCTTTTCTCTCCAATTAAAGGGCACACCTTTATGAGTCAGGGTGGTCAAAGGCTTAGCAATCCTGGAGAAATTCTAGATAAACCTACGATAGTAGCCAGCAAGACCCAAGAATTGACGGATCTCTGTGGGAGTCTTCGGTGCTGACAAATTCTCAATCGCCTTAATTTTGGAAGGGTCCACGTGTATGCCTTTGCCGCTAACCACGTGACCACGGAAAGTTACCTTCTGATCCAGAATTCACACTTAGAAAATTTTGCATACATTTTCTCCGCCCGTAATGTCTCTAGCACTAGCCTCAAGTGCTCTCTATGGTCTTCCTCGCTTCGGGAATAGACAAGTGTATCATCAATAAATACTATCACGAACTTGTCTAGGAAGGGGCGGCACACCCGATTCATCAGATCCATGAATACCGCCATTGTGTTGGTCAGACCAAAGGGCATCACTACAAAGTCGTAGTGACCAAACCGAGTCTGAAATGTTGTCTTAGGAATATCACCCTCATAGACTCGTAATTGATGGTACCCTAGTCTTAGGTCTATCTTTGAGGAGTAAGTGGCTCCCTGTAGTTGATCGAAAAGGTCGTCTATTCTGGGGAGAGGATGGTGATTCTTGATGGTGAGCTTGATGAGTTCGCGATAATCTATACACATCCGAAAGGATCCATCCTGCTTTTTCACAAACAAGATCGGGCCTCCTCAAGGTGAGAAGCTCGGTCTAATGAATCCTTTGCTGAGCAGCTCATTGCGCTGGCTGGATAACTCTTGCATTTCTGCCGGCGCTAGACGACATCGGGATTTGGGTATAGGGGTAGCTCCGGGAATTAAGTCAATTCTGAACTCGACATGGTGCTCGGGAGGGATTCCGGTGAGGTCTTCGGGGAAGATATCAGGAAGGTTGTAGACTTCGGGGATGCTCTTGAGATCTTTAACTTCCTGCTTTTCACTAATGACATGGGCTAGGAATGGCACTCTTTTTGAAGATATTTTTGGGCTTTGATGCATGATATGATACGAAGGTTTTTGTTGAGTTTATCACCATAAATGATGAGGGCTTCGCCATTAGACAGATTGAGGCGAATGGCTTTCTTGAAACATAGAATATTGGCACGATGAAGACTTAACCAGTCCATGTCGATAATTACATCGAAGCTTTTAATGGAGACCAGCATAAGATCGATGGGAAAGGAATAATCATTTAGGGTAAGGGTACAACCTATGAATACGTCGTCAGTGCTCTCTTTCTTACCATTAGCCATCTCGACAGTAAAGGTTTTTGTTAGGGGTTGGGATTTATGCTTGAGTAGATGCTTGAATGCATGACTAACAAAACTTCTATCCACACCACTATAAAAAAGAATGCATCCATAAGAGTTGTGGAGGAGGAACGTACCTAAAACTATGGTGGGATCAGCGACCGCTTCATCCTGGCCCAAGCTAGCACTTTCCCCATGTTAACTGCTATTGACTTTGGGAAATTCCTCTTGTAATGCTCGGTTTCACCACATCCATAACAGGCTTGGCTTACTCCAGCTCCAGGAGCCTGATTAGTCGGTTGGACTTGTGTCTTGCAAAAATGACCTGTGTGCCCCTTCTTGCCACAATTACTGCATAAAAATTCACGGCACGGCTCGTAGTGGTGGAAGTTACACTTGTCACACCTTCGGAGGCTTCCAACATATCTACTTCCAGGTGCTTGAGTTATGTGGGCAGCGGCAGGAGTAGTAGCGGCATGCACTGACACTACTTCTTGCTTCTTGGAGGGCTCCTATAGAGACTTGACCTTGCCCTTGTTCCATAACTTTTTCTTTCCACTGCTCTCCTTGGGTGGTTCGTTGGCGGATGACACGGGATCTTGATGATCTCCATGATCAGTCAAAGTCAGCATCAATCATTTGGCACTATCAAATGTCAACGGTCTTGCAGCCAGGAAATTCCCCTGAGTTGGGTGTGTTAATCCCCAAACGTATCTTTCTACTTTCTTGCTCTCCGAGGTAACCATTACCAGGCAGAGAAGAGCAAGATCATTGACTCTCTAAGTGTAAGTAGTAATGCCGAAGCCTTTCATATTTAAATTCCAGAGCTCCTCCTCCAGCTTCTGCATCTCGCCTTGTGGGCAGTACTCAGCGAGCATCGGTTCTTTTAGATCCTACCAACTCATGGCATTAGCCACAGGAAGAGTTAGGCATTAGCCATACCACTGGCGTTGATCTGGGACATTGCAGCATCCACGATGGTTGTCACAGCTGTTTGGAAGACAGTTGGGTCATACTGAGGAGATGGTGGCGTCGGATCTGTTCGGCGGATTGTTGTTGTCATTGTTGGGTCTTTTCCTTAGAGGCATCTTAATCTAAAAGAATCAATAACAAGATGATGGTAAGTCACCTCGAATCAAGTGATATGGAACAAGACATATCTCAACCTGATAGATAACTTGTTCTACTAAGTGATATAAAAAGAAAAGCTACCAATACAAGTTATTATCGCTAGAAAGAAATAAGTAGCAACACTTGGAATTAATCTCTACACTACGTTCGGCTCTAGATAAAATACTCCTATTGTATTTTAAAGTTGTGTGTTTTGTTCTATAGATCTCTTGTTATATATAACTTGGTAACTTTTAAGCTTGTTGCAACACCACATTCACTGCCAAACACATGTTGGTCGTGTCTCAAATAAATATAGTTGATCAAGCTATATTGATTCCAAACATGATTACATAACTATCCAGGTTTAATTGCAGTGTCCAACATCCAAATACTTTTTTTTGTTCTACTTGCGATACAGATTCTTGTATGCATATATACTTGTATACTTCTTATAAGATACATATATTTTAAAAGTATACTTTTAGTTCAGAGCACTTTGGCCCCTTAGCGTTTATATTTGTATACCATGTAAGGTTCGGTATACTTAGTTCCCTATAAAAATAGCTCTGATACCAATTTGTCACACCCCCAAACCGAAACGGCAGAAACGTTCATGGGTGGAGGACGTCATTTACAGTATCACAACAATTGCATCATAGTAATAAAAGTAAACACAACCATTACATTGAAATATAGGTATAGACATTTATTTGTTACATAGTTAGTACACATCAAAAGTATAACAAAATATAAAAGATGTGACTCTATACGCCCCGTCTTCTCAAAAGCCTACGAAAGTACCTGTCTACTGATTTCCTGAGAATACAAGCGATTTTGAAAAAGTATCAACATTAAGTTGGTGAGTTCAAAAAGATGTTTTTGTAGCTAAAACCTATCATTGAATCTTGTAAAAATGTTTGTATGCTCCCAAAAAAATCTTATATTTTCTAACATATATGTTTGTTACTGTGTTCTGTAGTAGTGTATAATGTACTAGTTCATATGCCTAGTTATCACCAACTGTATTGTATGTCGTTGTTTTGAATGAAAACCCTGGCAATCACCAATATTGTATAGAATGTTCTATTTGAAAACCCTAGTTAGCACCAGTATGTATAGTAGTTTCATTACTTAAAATAAAACCGTGAATTGTATCCCCTTGAATCTTATATTGTAATGTAAAGTAGTTCTATTAATTAAAATAAAACTATAAAGAATGAAATCCCATAAATAAGGGTTAATTTATACTACTGTGAGTCGTATAACCATGCTTGATATGACCTAGTGACCTATATGATGTTCTTCAGGCGTCGGACGTTACGACATTTGTCACCCTAATCATGCCTGCCTAACTGTAGCTAGCAGTTCAGGAGTGGGATAGTCAGTCCCGAATATATCTATTCAAAAATCTCACGCTCTCCCTCCAGGAGACTCTGGTTATATTAAGATGAGATTTAGCCAACACCACCCTAAAGGGTACAACTGAAGTTGTGTCTCACAACCCTGTGTTAACTAGTTTACATGTGGTTCTGTATTGTTCTCTCGTAATTGATCCGTTTGTATACCTTGTAGTGTAAAAATAATTACACTTAAATAATTATCTAATGTTGTACTCTTGAAATCTGAAAGTAGTAATGTAAATCATAAACTAAGACTGTCATAGTTTAAATGGTTGTTAGTGTATAAGCTCTGAATTTGTAAAACTGTGTATTGCAATCCCAAACTATACCTATTATAGTTTGCATGCATGTTATGTACTTGGTTCGTATATTGATCTAAAAACTATGCAATTGTGATTGTAAGTTGAAAACATCCCTTATGCTCAACATGTTACAAAAGGGATAAAATATCTAAATATTTTATAAAATGTGGAGATAGTTTGTTTGTATAAATTACATAAGTTTTAAACATGTTGAAATTATTTTGTATAAGTTCACAAAATCATTTGTGGTTGGCTTGTATTCCCCTTGAAAATGTTAAAAATTGTAAAATCATAGGGGTATGAACTCACTGTTAGTTGCATGAAAGTGTCAAACTGTGAAACTGAATGAGGGCCTTTAAGTTGGTGTAAAAGAAATTAATGGAATCCTAATAATAATTAAACACATATACGCATAATATTAGCGAAACCATTAATTATAGTGTTGGAAAACACTTGCTTTTAGTTTAGGAATGTTACCGGGACTTGATTGAATCGGAAAAAGCGGTTTTTCAGCCAAGTTCACGAGTTGGAGAGGTTTACGGCTGTGAACTGATTTCGGCCGTGAGCAGCCCCTTGCATTGTTTACAACTGTGATTGGTTGTTCTTGAAGAAAATATGAAGGTTTGAAGGGGTTCACGACAATGAACTGATTATGGACTTTGCAGATTTGAAGGGTTTGCGGCTATGACTCAAGAACACAATGCTTGATTTGATGAAAAACTCATTTTTAGAGGCTCAACAACAACAACCAAATGTGATTTTTGATGATTTTCGGAAGAAAATGGGGTATTCTTGAGTTTGCGATTGAGAGGTTAGAGAGAGAATGGGTGAGTTTCGGCCAAAAAAGTGTAAATGAGGGGTAGGAGCACACACACACACACACACACACACACATATATATATATATATATATATATATATATATATATATATATATATATATATATATATATATATATAGGGTGGGTTCATGGTTAGTAGTGGGGTCCACTAATCATGAACGGGTTTATGGTCGTGATCGGGTTCATGGTCTTGAACACTAGTTAGGCTGGTTTTTCCTTGTTTTCGAAGAAACTCGTGTTTTTGCGTGATTTTCCTTCCGAATCTTCTATAAAATTTAATTATATAACTTAAATGATTTTCGAAACCACGAGAATTTGACAGAACTAAATATAAATTCAAATTTATTTAAAGAAATTGACTAACGTTAACGGAAAAAGGGTTCAGGTTGTCACTACACTGTTCAGGTCTACCACAAAGAACGATAAGACTATTCGTTATGGTTTACTAAAGTTCGTAAATATGGTTATGCTTACAAGGTTATGTATAATTCTGAGTCATTGAATAGTCTCAATGTAAAGCAGAACGAATAAGAAAAATCAAAGTCGGTAGAAAGATAATAGTTTCTCCAATCTGAAAAGATGGGAGAGTACTTTAGTATTATGTTTTATGATCATCTTAATGATTATGAAAACCATATCACAATTTGATCCTCTTAGGATGCGTTAATGCATTTTATTGGCTAAGTAGTGGAATCAGGAAGTGTTGAAATGGTTAAATTAACTAAGATGAATTATACTTTGTTCCAAAATCAAATTTTAGTGTCATACTCCAAGATTGCATATTGAGTGACATATCAACAAATGTAGAGTAAAATATTTTCTACTCTTGTACATTTGAAATTGGTATGTTGTAATGTTTTAGATAAAACGAAGATGAACTAAGACCGATTGTCAAAAGTGTTTGTCTTAATAAGAAATCGCACTAACTCTTGAATATTTGATTGTCAAGTAATGTTTCTTGATAGAGACAAAATTATATGTCAAGAGGTCAGTAGGAGTCTTAAAGATCTTGAAAAGTTTTAAGAACTAATCAAGAGTCAACCTATTGTTAATCACTAGCATACAACTTGAGGTTTGTAACCTATCAGGTTGACATATTCTTGTTTTTGTGCTTATTCCAGTTAAGGTTGACTATGCACATGAGTTCTTGTTTTTGTGCTTATTCCAGTTAAGGTTGACTGTTTGCATAAGGCTAAGCACCTTGATTAGTGAAAGTTCATTGATCAGTAAGGGTGAGCTGCTCAATAACTCGGAAGCCATGGTAGGCCCTTGTGCTACTGAGTGGCAAATAATTAAGATTAGATAGGTTCAGTTCATATGAGTTTGGATTTGTCACTAACCTTGTCTTAAGATTATGGTTATGACAAATTCACATGGATAGGAACACATACACCATAAAAAATCTAAGTGTCATAAGGTTTCTCTCCAATTCATGAAAATGATTGTAAGGAAACACTTTCACTAAGTAGATTTTAAAGAGTTAGCAATTGTGATATTTGCATTCTCAAATTCGATTATGACTACGACATCCCTCTTCATAGTTCGAATTATGAGAAATCACAAAAGGTCTAAACATTTGAGACCTATTGATGTAATTTCTAAAATTGTTTATACACACATGAGCTTTCTGATAAAAGGTGTGTAAGCTTAGATAAAGGCTTATCAAAGCATCTCGTTTCAGAAATCTAAAATTTTGTAACAAAGTCAATAAAGTATTGACTTCTAGAAGCCCAACTGATTTCTGGATTTATGACACAGCTAGTGGGAGCATAAATGTTATGCAAGTAACAAAATCATTGTTATGCTAGTGAGAGCATAATTATTATGGTAAGTTTTGCAAGCTTGAAATTTTAATTATAGAAAACAAAGTTTTCTATTCGCAAAGTTGCAAGGTTGAAAAGTTGTTTTGCAATAAGTAAGGGAGATGAACTTATACATCATTACAATTCTAAAGGTTTAGATTGAGATTTTAATCAAATTTAGTCAAGGATTTATACGAATACGATGTTAAAATGCTTCAACATTGGATATTCTATATATGGAAATATTATGACAAAAGACTAATCAATTATCATGTATTTATGTAACACGTTATGAATTATATCTCATATGCTTCGGGTTTAGGATCGATTCATATGATATAATATCCATGTGTTCTAATTTTCCAAATGTGTAGGGCATTAAGAGGGAAAAAGGTCTAGAAATGGAAATGACTAAAGTTATTAAACAACTACTAAGAACAATCTAAGGATTGGTTGCTTATGTGTAGTTGGAAGTATAGTAATGGATGGAACATATTGACATTATTATGAATAGATCGGGTTCTATTAACAATGAGTTATCATATGACAAATATAGAAATGTTTCCATAATGTGAGTCGGATATTAAGAATCTATGAGAAAGTTAGAAACTTTTATGCAAGAAGGATGTTCAAAGGAATGTGCTTTGAATATGAGACTTCGGATCTATGGAATTGTCTTGCAACAATATCCAATGGAAAGTTTTGTAATTGAGAAAGTCTCTGTGACTTGTATACATAGTCCTTACAAAAGGATCAATAAGTTTAGAATCTAACAAATTTCATTAAGTGGCAAGAACTTGGTATTATTACACTTACGATAAGGATTTGAAATTGTTAAATGAGTATCATTGGAAATGTTTACAACTGATCTGTTTCACAAAGCAAGGACCGTAGGTAAATATAGTGTGCATGCCTGGTGCATGTGATATCTATTGTTTGAATTCAAGTATAAGTTGATAAATCAAAACAATATACAATGAATAATGTTTAATCAATATGGTGATTAAATAAAAGGTGTTTTATTTATACTCAAAAGTTTTGGGACCTTATAGGATTAGTATTATTCTTGTGTTTCACTTTGCATGCTTTGACTTCACAAATAATAAGATAATTCAAACCATCCACAGTCGATCATACTTTCGAAGTAGGTAATGAGGCAAGACTGTCATGAGTTGGCTTGTAGATTGTCTAAGGCATTAGACATAGTAAAAATATGCTATACCATTCGTGAGTACTCCTGAAATAAGATTTGAGTATTGGATTAACCCACGGTCACCTGAATCACTCCATGGAATTTATCACGAGTGACTGTGAGACGATAATATCATATAATCTTCAATCTAAGATATATGAATTGTTGACTACGAGTTGGTTTTGCATTGATGATACGAAAATGCATCAGTAACTTGATGTTATAAAACGTATCGTTGTGCATGACTTAATGAGTAGTTAGTACAAGCATATAATGTCGAAGTTGTTGGGTTTTGAGCATTCTAACACTCCTATGGTGTACATGAAACCCTAAGTACCTTGGATCTATGTTTTCTCTATTATACATGCAAATATGAACTTTCCAAGGTATTACCCTATCTAGCATACAATCTTTGATACTTGGGTAATAAAATAGATAGAATACATACCTTTTGATGTAACTTGTCTTCATGAAGCTTGAGTTCCTAGTGCCCCAAGTGTGACACCTCAAATGGTTCACACAACACCATGAACACTTGGAATAACCCTGAGAATAAGGATACTTTGGTTCTCTTTAGTGAAATCGGCCTTGCCCTTTTGTGTACACACACTAGTGCCAATTTCACTAACCAAGGACATATTTATATAGTGTGGAGATTAGGGTTAAACCCATGAACCTTCATTTCATATGATCCATGGGTTAAACACTCCATGGACTATCCATGAAAGCTTAGCCCAACCTAAATGAATTTGGCCCATCACACATTTATATCTAAGAGTCCATATTTAATTAGTTCCTTTTGATCACTTAATTCAATACTAATTAAATAATATGATTATATATTAATATATTAGAACTTATAATATATTAATATAAATCACTAGTATCCTTTTTCCTCATCTTGTCTATCTAGTTGTCGCGATTCCATGCAACCCAAATGGACCATGCCGGGTCGGGTCAAGTCTTACCAATTATAGTTATGGACTTAGACATTAATCCAACAGTCTCCCACTTGGATAAGTCTAAAACTATTATTGATTATGACTTCGAAACCCAGCAATCGTAGCTCTCCAATGCTTCTGTCGAACTCTGATGTGTTAACTGATGTCTGATCTTGTCAATGACTTGTCCATTAGATAAGGGATCATATATTCCTCCATTTTAGATATCATATGGTCTGAGACATGGATTGTAACGTATTCTCTCTGTCCATTTTTTGTTTCCCAATTTCCGATTCATGATGATTGACTGATTGACCAAATAAAATTTGTACTGGCTTGGCCAAGCACTCACATGTATCATCATTAAATCATCGAGGGGCCCACATATATCGCTTTTATCCCGAAGGTAAAAGGAATGGATTAACTTCGACTCATATGGCTTGTTCTACTAGTTGTTGAATCATACACAAAGGCACAATTTATAACATCGAGTTACCAATACGTTTTCGTGCTATCAATGTTTAACCAACTCATAGTAACAACTCATATCTGTAGGTTTGAAGAATATAAGATATTATCGTCTCATGATCACTCGTGATAAAATCCACGAAGTGATTCCAATGAGTGTGGGTTGAATCCAATACTCAGAACTTATGAGCACTCATGAGTGTTGTAGCACCACTTTCTCCAACAACTTAGACCTCTACAAGCCAACCCATGACAGTCTTGATTTATATCTTCTTCCAACATATGGCCGACTATGGATGATTTAAATAACTTAGTCATTCAGGAAGAACGACCTAGTTATTCTAGAAGTCAAAACATGCAAAGAGAAACACAAGAATAATCGAATCCAATATGGCTTCAAAACTTAAGAATATAAATAAAAAATCTTTTATTTATAACCATATTGATTACCCATCATTCATTGCATACTGTTTCAAACTATCAACTTTATACTTGAATTAAAAAACACTAGTTGTCCCATGCTCCATGCATGTACACTATGTTTTTCTAAACAATAGCTTTGCCATACACTAAGTATGCACTCTATGTTTGTCTATGATCCTTACTTTGTGAAATAAACCAATTGAACATAATTTCGATGATTCTAATTTCACACTCCCAAATCCTTATCGAAAATGTAAAAACTCCAAATTCCTATCATTTATCGAAATCTTTTAGATTTTAAACTTATATGCACATATCCTCTCGTAATGACTATGTACAAAGTCACAAAGACTTGTCAAAATACATTACTATGCATTCCAAAGGAGATAAACTCCTTGGAAACATCCTTCTTGCATTAGGTTTCCGAATATTACACAAATTTATTGAACAACTTCCACCTTCCCATATTCCCATTTTGACTATCACTTATGAACAAGAGTTTCCTATTTTTAGAATATGTCAATGTGGTCCTTCCAAAAAAAATAACATTATACTCGTTATTATCCCTGAGCAACCAATCTTTAGTAAACCTTAGATTTTCCTAGACAATTGCTTAATGCTTTTAGTCATATCCAATTCTAGACCTTTTCCCTTCTTAATGCCCTAGCATCTGGAAAGTTTTAGAAATGATGAATATTATAGCACATGCAATCGATCCTATATCTAAAGCATATGTGAATCGACTCATGATGTCTCACATAAAGACATGATACTAGACCAGTCCTTTTGCTATAATATTTCTATTTGGCAAGTTCTCATAATTCAGATTATGAAAAGGGATGTCGTAATCATAATCGAATTTTAGAATGCAAATATCTACCCATATATAGAATTTCCTTATGTTGGGTCATTCCAATACCACAAATTGAAACTTTTGTTTTCTATAATTAACATTGCTAACTTGCAACCTTTATCATAATTATCATGCTCCCACTAACATGATGATTATTAGTATAACACTTATGCTCCCACTAGCTTTGACATGTACTCAGAAATCAGTTGGACTACTAGAAGTCAATACTTTACTCACTTTCTTACCAAAGTTCAGATTTCTGAGATGAGATTGCCTTGATAAGACTTTATCAAAATCATACAACTTATATTAGATAGCTCACAAGTGTGTCTAAACAATTTTAGAACTATGAAAAGGGATGTCATAATCATAGTCTCAATTGTTAAGATCTTTGCTATCTGCTTTAAATCTACTTGGTGGAAGTGTTTCCTCACCATCATTTACATGAATCGGAGAGAAACCTTACGACCCTTACATTTTATGGTGTATGTTTTCTTATCCATGTTAATTGTCAAAACCATTGTCACAAGCCAAGGATAATGACAAATCCAAACTCATATGGACTGAACTCAATCTTAATTTCTTGCCACCTGGCAGCTCAAGGGCCTACCATTGCTTCCAAGTTGTTATGCAACCAATTAAGAACAATAAGAACTCATATGCAAAGCCAACTTTAACTAGAATCGGCACAGAAATGGTAATATGTCAACACGATAGGTTATAAACCTCACGTCGTGTGCTAGTGTTAAACTACAAGTTTTTTTTTATTCTTAATTAGATTCTTTTCAGGATGTTTAAGACTCCCACTGTCCTCTTGACATATAAGAATATCTTGCCAAATATTCAAGAGATAGTGCAGATTCTTTATCAAGACAAGCACTTCACACAATTGGCCTTAGTTGGTCTTTGTTTTATCCAAAACATCACAACTTACCAATTTCAACTGTACTACAGTATGATACTTTTACTCTTAAATTTGACTGGTGTTAAGAAACCTTCTTTTAAGATATGTCACTCAAATTACAATCTTGGAGTATGACTCTAAGAATTGTTTTTGGAACGAGGTATGAACCATCTTCTTTATTTGACCACTACAATAATTCATAGCTCCTCTTCTTAGCTATCATAATGCACTTAGAGGGTGAATTGTGATAAGTTATCTTAATCATTAAGATGATCATATAACATGATACTAAAGTAATCTCCCATCTTTTCAAATTTGAGAAACTCTTATCCTTCTGCCTAATTTGATTTTTCTCATTCGATCTGCCATACATCGAAAATTTTCCAATGTATCAGAATTAAACTTAAACTTGTAAGTGTAACCATATTTACTAAACTTTAGTAAATCATGATGAATAGTATTATATATCTTTTTTGGTGGACTTCACCAGTGCACAATAATGTGTACTCAATTTCTTAGTCGTTCACTTGACTCACATATAAATGTGAAAAAGGAACTAGTCTTAATTTTCCAAGCTGAATGTTTTTCATTCATCATACTGTACAACTTGTATGATTCCAAGTTTCTATCCAACTAAATACTTTGGGTGATGAGAAGCTTTCTTTATTTGGTAAATTTAGATACTACCACAAAAGAAAGAATCAAATTCATATTTCCAATATTGCTAGAAACATACAAACATCAAGTTTTCATAAATGTCATTGCAAGGAGATATAAAATAAAACAAAACAAACTTTTATTTATTTATAAAATGCAAAATTTTTTTTGCCTTATAGTGCAACTTTAATTGAAAACTATACTATTACATGTTTCCTAGCAATCTATCATAACTCCTAAGAGTAGCTTAAGAATCCGATCTCCAATCAAGCGATAGAAATCCATCTTCGCGGTCAGATGCAACATACTCTTTCTTTAGTTTCCTTCACTTTTCCCTTGATTCTGAAAACATCAACATGTGACCCAGTCACATCATGTAATAAGAATCTCAGAATAGAAACTTAATTGAGTTAGATAGTGGACTTTACCTGAAGTAAAGTAAAACTTATTGACTTTACCAGCCTTATGATCTTTCAGGTAAAATTGGCATCTTCGCAACAAATTCCCTTTCCTTTTGGCAATAGAACCATATGGACCCTTTGGGATTTGGCACATGAGACAATCTCAGACTTAGCCTTTCTCTTTACCATTTAGTGAACCGAGTTGACTATGGCCAATCCATTTCCATTGGGATGAGAAGGCTTTTACTCGGTATCTAATGCAACCATTGTCAATGTCCATTGAAGGTTTGGAAAATTGATCTACTAATCAAATTTTCTTTACCAAAGCTCCAAATTAATGTTGATTCAGCATTACCAGGCAAATAGATAAGATCATTAAGGGTCATGTCATAGTCCATTTTATAGTAGTCCCAAAGGTAAGTCTCTATGTGACTTATAAAGTGTTTGAACATCCAACTTTCTTAAGACTTTGACACCCAACTCTCCCGGCTTGTCAATATGCGACTTCATCTCCAAGATGCGATCACACATAGACCTTGCTTGCCAATAGGGCTTGAGTGACCTTGAACTTGTGGGTTAAGGATAATAATTAGAGGAGGTGGAGGAAGTGAAGTTCCAAGAGATTTGGGAAGATCATAGATGTCTGAACTAAACATCTTTTGGGAGATATTCAAGATAGTTGATCTAAAGTCCTTAATATAACACCCAATATGAAATATTAAGGCTAGGACCCAACACAATCTTTTATAACTTGGAAGAGGGATGCCGTAATCCAAGCTATAGAATATTTGAAGGTAAGTGAATGACGATTCACCAATTTCCACCATGAAAACGAAATAATTTAATTAGCTTTTTTAATTGGATTTGAAACTCCTAGATATTTTGAGATTCATTGAACTGTTCAATGGCATGTTTCAATCTCGAGTGTGCCCTTCAGGTTTTGTGACTAGGATATCGAGGATCACAAAAGAAGGCGTGAATAACCATGCAAATATACTTGGTACCCTTAATTTTCAACCCTCATCGATGTGTCGGTTAACCACACACACTCCACCAATACTATGATAAACATTAAGTTACCCTTGGCCTACCTTGTTAAATCAAGCTAGTGTGCCGGTTAACCACACACACTCCACTAACCGACTTAAGCAAAGTGCAAAGTGTAATTTCATGGGTAAGCACCAAATTCACATTTTCCTAAGTAACTAAGATTGGGTATTACTAAGAGTTTAGTTACTTAGTATTTATAACTAATACTTCTAATGAAGGGAGAATTATAGTCCTTGTCCTACTCGTTCGGCTAACGACCCTCCACTAGTCAACGAAGCGGTGGGTGAGAGTGGACACCCATTAAACTGCCATTTTATAGGCAATAAATTTATACCCCCTTATAGACCGGCTTCGTGAATGAGGCCTCGTGTGTGTGTGTATATTGTTAAATTATAATATTATAAAGTATAAGGGTTGAATTTTAACTTTTAAAATTCTAAGGGCTAAACTTGGAATTAAAGTATTCATGGGAAAACATTACAAATTCTAAAACTTTAGGGCAAGTTTTTGAAACTATTCAAAACTTTTCATTTCATAACTTATGAGTTTAATGGTTCATTAAAATGAAGATTCTTCATTTTTTTATGTAACCTCTTATTCTTTAATCACACTTTTAAAGAAGCGACTCTTAAACATCCATAACTTCAGGACAACTTATCGAGTCATAATACTATTTAATGAAAAAAAAAACTCATCATTTTTATGTAACCAATGACACTTTTATGAGTTTTAAGATTCATAAATGTGACCTTTTATGTAACTTGAGGACAAGTTACAAAAACACATTTTATGAACTACCTCTAGATTAATTAGGATTGAAAACAAATAAAACATAATTTTTTTTTTCCATTAATCTAAACTAACTCATAAATCAGGGAAACATAAAACTTTTGGTAATCCACAACATATGGAGTTCAATGCTTGTTTTATGATGAAACTTTTCATGTTCCGTAACTTAAGAATAAGTTATGGAATTCTTTTAAAACATTAACACCAGATTTTGTAACTCCATAAAAACTTTGAATCAATTTTTGTTAAAAATAGCTTCATATCCACTACTTATGGAGGTTTCAAAAACAAAAAAAAAAAAAAAAAAAAAAAAAAAAAAAACTCTTTAGATCAAACATTTAAAACTAATAAAATAATCATATCATTTTATCTTTTATTAAATTTAACCTAATTCAACTCATATAGCAAATGATTCAAATTTTACAAATAATTAGCTTTTCACAAAAACAAGTAATTATATTAAAATTTGACAAATGTCATGTTTTTATTTCCTTTTTTTTCCAACTTTGAAAATAAAACATTCGCATCAATATAACAGAAAAAACAACCCATGGCTCTGATACAACTGTTGGGTTTTGAGCATTCTAACACTCCTATGGTGTACATGCAACCCTAAAATACCTTGGATCTATGTTTTCTCTATTATAAATGCAAATATGAACTTTCCAAGGTATTACCCTATCTAGCATACAATATTTGATACTTGGGTAATAAAATAGATAGAATACATACCTGTGACAACCCCAAATATATTGCGGTTACAAACCCTAATTTTCACTAACGGAATGCGTCAACATACGTTATTTTATGTAATATTTGGAATCGTCAGTATCCGAATATCTAATTATATGCATGTCTTAATATCATCATAAGCAATATAACTCGTACGTGTTAACCCAATTTAACCTAATAGAGTTGTATTACTGTTTCAACCACTTCACCCGGGTAAAAAGTTTTAACCCAGTTAACTTTAAACATCGGGTAGCCGTGTATCGGGTACGATACCCGAGACATATGAAATGGGTGTGCACAACATTTGAATACTCTTTTACCACACACCCACTTTCTCTTTCTACTTTCTCTCTCTAGACTCGAAACCGGCCCCGAATCCGCTAATTTCCGACTTCCAAACGTAAGTACTCATCCTCTATCTTAATCTAGTCATGCTTCATTGAATTTAGGGGCCAAAATCATAGAAATCAAGGACCATAAAGGAGTTTACGGCCTAAGAAGCTCCTTAGGCCGTAAACCCCCAAAATCATGCCAAAGATCAAGTTTTTCCTTATTTTAAGCTAGTATACTAATTAAGGCATGTATCTAGAAGAGTTTGGAAACTAAAACACAAGACTTTGACATGTAAAAAGGAGTTTACGGCCCAAGCTTGTGCTTAGGCCGTAAACACCTCAAAGACCCCATAAATCTATGTTTAAAGCCCCAAAAACTCTTCTAAGATGTTTGGTAAATTGGACTTACCTCCATGGGACACTTAAATGCATCAAACAACTCCATTTGAGGACAAATTGAAGAGTTTACGGCCTAGCTTAAGCTTGGGCCGTAAACACCCAAAAATTTGTGTCAAACAAGTCCCTAAACTACTCTAGTGCTTGTAAGGAATTTAGCTAAGGCCTTTGGAAGTGTGTTGTACCATTTAACTTCACATTTGGATACAAAATGAAGAGTTTACGGCCAAGGATGTTCTTGGGCCGTAAACTCCCCAAAAGTGCATGCCAAATTGTCCCAAAACTCACTATAGGGCCTTCTAGGATTTATCTAAGGTGTATGAGACCATGTTGTACCATTAAAACATACATCTTGAAGGATTTATTTGAGTTTACGGCCCAAGAACAAATCTTGGCAGTAAACTCCCCAAAAATGTCACAAATTATGATGTTTAATCCCTCCCTATTAGTCCAAGACACATACCATTAAATTAAGGAAGTGAAGTAAGGCCCTAATCATACATTTTGGAGTGTCACAAGAGTTTACGGCCAAGCCTAGGGGGCTTACGGCCGTAAACTCCCAAAGGATGGCCTTTGGGCTATAAACTCCAAGGGAGTGAGCTCATGGACCCTCCCGTAAATCATTCATGACCTTGTACCACTCCCGGGAACCCTTTCTAGGCCTTAAAACCCCGAAAACGATGCTAGAATGTCCAAATACTATAATGAAAAGCATAAGATGATTAACTTCTTGTAAAATACATATTTCATATGATATTAGGGTCCTAAGAGGTGCTCAAGTGGTTATTTGGTACCAAACGCTCAATCGACACTTTTACCCGATTCACCCGATTTCCGCGATTTCAGGTGAGTTCATACCCCTTTAATGAACCTTTCAAATGTTTTAGATGTTTTAGGGGGGAGATACAAGTTGAATATACATGTTTATGAAAAGTTATACAAGACAATTTTTCATATTACAGAATTAATCACATGTGATTCACAACCTGTAGTTCAAATCACATGTGATTTATCACTATGCTTTATAAATAAATCAATTGTTTTCAAAACTATCTTGGATAAACAAACAAGTTTTAAATGTTTCGTTCGTACAACACTTTGGTTTAATAGAACTCCTTATAAGAATGTAACCATACTAATATATTTATATAAGTAAGACTTGAAGGACTTAGGACCGATAGCTCGCCTTATTTCCTGTTTCTTGTTTGATTGTGAGCTTAGGGTAGTGGTTATCCGTCCAACTGTCATTGATTTCTTAGTTATATATCTCGTATATTAGTACGGATTACGAGTACTTCTTATTTCATTAGATTCCTAAATCACTAACCTGATTAGAACCACACACACTAATTTAACTATAATAGGTATAGTTAAGGACTCTATCCCTTGTTTCAACTACTATTCTACACTACTATAATTCTCTCTAATATGAAGCAATACACTAATAAGAGAATACCATACAAGTTATACAAAAGACTACTACACTATAATACAAGAGAATGTACTAATCATGAAATAATTCATTAATCCACTACGAGATACTCTATATGCTACACACTACGCCCGAAGTTTTCCGATAGGAAGACAACACTATATGTATAGATCTATACGGGGCAGACGCTATTACATCCCGACTGATAACTTTAGTCCGAGCCGCTCAGGCCCAGGGATGCCTTTACTCTACCACACTATGCATGACTGGGAAGGTCATGAGGGTCCGCTACTCACACTATTGGTAACATACAAGAAAGACACTATAACCGCACTAAAATACTAAAAGAAAGATGAAGTAATATCCCGAAGAAAATAAGTATCTAATACTAAAGGATGCTGCACCACTATTATGTACTCCAAGAATAACTCACTATATTGCCTTACTTAATGGTGAGTCACTATTACACTTCTATGATAAATGGCTTTCAAAGATAGAAACGACATATTTCTTAAAGATTTTCATTTACTATACAGTTCTGGGAAATACAGGATTTTCTAGGTTTTACCACTACTCATGATTACAAACTTCAGTTTTCATACTAATCATTCTAATGCTTTTTATTCAAGTACTCACACTAAACTCTTATGAACTCACCAGCTTTATGCTGATATTCTTTTCAAAATAACTTGTATCTTCAGGTCAAAGATAGACAGGTACAGCTGCAGCATTTTTGGAGAGGATGGAGTATGCAAGACCCATCTTTTTTTTTTTGTTTACTTTTGGTGTTTGTCAAACATTACAAAACACACTTGTAAATACACTTACTATGTAAATGAAATGGTTGTATGTTTCTTGCTTTTACTATTATACAATTGTGATGATACTGTACACTACGTCATCCACCCCGAAACGTATTCCGCCGTTATCGGTTTTGGGGTGTGACAGATTGGTATCAGAGCATTGTTTATAGTGAATCAAGGATATTAACCTATAAAAGATATACGAATTATAAACACTTCGGGACTAAAACACTCTGACCAAGAATATATACTGTTAAGTATCTAAAAGATTTAACTAAGTATATATATACACACATCACTATAAAACACAGAAGTCAGTATCATCCTAGAACAAAACAAAAGTATTAACATTGTTGGATAGCACAATTGGGTTTAGAGACATATAGTCACATTTAGGGGGATGTAGCCTGATCAACTACGTTTTCCTGGGAGTGACTAGCATGTGCCTAAGCTTGGTTATGGTGTTACAACAAGTCTAAAACTTACCAACACTACCACAATAACGTTAACATTAGAATACTATAGGAGTATTCTGTACCTCTAAAAACATACATCTGTGAAAAACTAAAAAGGGTCGTTACTGATGGAGCAATAGTTGCTAAATGGATACTTTCCGGTTACATGTGACTAGGGCGTTATAGACTTAGAATCTGTGATCTTTGCTTTACTTCCTGTTCCTTGTTTGGTTGTGGATTTAGAGTTAGGGTCACTTATTCGACGAACTATCCTGCCCCAATCACATGTAATTAGTATACATTATGCAAGTATTGGTACCACTCGTGACGACCATCTTATAAATAATTTAGGTTAGCACCCCTATTAATTCTTCTTTTCCCCTTTTTCTCGCATAGATACCATGGCTGGCTTCCACCCTCCTGGCGACCCGTACTACCCAAACCAAGGTAATGGGGGATGGCTCAGTGAAGAGTCGGACGATGATCACCCAATCCCTTTGGATGACCACCGAGCAGAAGGCTTTCCGGATAACTCCGACTCCGAGCTAGAAGTTAATAACCTACCCCCCGGAGTTCCGAACCCTAACCCCCGTTCGACATTTCAGGGTCCCACTCCTATGTGGGCCATACCCTTGCACAGGTGGAGCGAAGAACAGGGTCAGCCCATGCCATACAATGGAGACCGAAGCTTCTACAACGTAAACGAAGGAGGATCAGCAGATCGGGTCCTACCCATCATGATCCGAAGGATTTCCAGGAACGTCGAGCAGGGTCAAGCTGCTATAGGTCGAGTTGTAGAAGTGGATGCCAACTCAAATCTCAACACAGTTCGCATCCGCCAACTCGAAGAAGCCATGAGCAGGACAAGGAGGACCAATGAGGCTCTGCAGCACCAGCTGGTTGCATCTCGAGCCGAAGTTGGAGAACTCCGTGCACGCTAAAGGATTCATGATCGACACCTTCAAGAAGTTATACGTTAGCTAGCAGATCTGAGGATTCGCCCAACAAGCAACCGTCGCCAGTAGAAGACGTCTAGTTACTTCAATCTTTTGTTAATGGATTAACCTTTTCACTCTATGTTCCGTAGACCTACTATCTGTAAACATTCCTAGCTTGAAAGCACTCTAGTTAAACCTCTAAACTGCCAACATTTTCTCTATGGTATGATGTAAGACCTATTGCTAGGTCAAATTTTCATGAACTTGTGTTGCATCATGAATACCAATATATTGGCAGTTGATTTCTCTATTGCTATAACTCTCATCTTGATCTTGGATTATGTTGATTTAGTCCACAAAACACTCTATTTATATTCGCAATAGGCTCTTACTATTGCTATCATTTCTATAATTCTTCCAGTAAAGGATGCCTCCACGAAAGCGTCCCGATAGAGGAAGGCCTGCAACTCAAACCCCTACTCCACCACCTCCTCCTCCACAGATCGATCCGGTGCTATTCCAAACAGCGGTGACTGCGGCCGTGACGGCAGCCATGGCCCAAATGAATTATGGGGATGCGAGCGGTGGTAACTCCAGGTTCGGTGAAGTCCATCATCGGGTGCAGGGATGTACTTATAAGGATTTCATGAACTGTAAACCTACCTTCTTCGACGGTACCGGAGGAATTCTAGCATTATCCCAATGGTTCGAAAGAACCAAAGCGGTGTTCGAGATGTGCTCTTGTCTCGAAGAGAGCAAAATCAAGTTCGCTACTGCTATCCTTACTAACAGGGCCTTGACATGGTGGAACGGCCATGTTAGTTCACTCTCCTTGGTCACAGCCAATGCTATGGGCTGGGACACTCTGAAAGATCTTATGAGGGGAGAGTACTACCCTAGGGGCGAAGTTCAGAAACTTGAGGAAGAACTCTGGAACCTCAAGATGAAGGGGACTGACATAACGGCTTATACGGCCAGGTTTTGCGATTTGGCGGCTATGTGCCTTAACATGATCCCCTCGGAAAGCAAGAAGATTGAACGGTACATCTGGGGTTTAGTGCCTCCGTATCGAGGAAATGTTCTAGCTTCACGCCCTACAACTTTTGACATCGCCAAGGAATTGGCCCAGAGTATGATCAACCACGAAATACCCTCTACTCCAGCAACAACAACCACAACAACCGCTGCACCACCCGCTTCATCTGACAGAAAGAGGAAGCGTTGGGATAAGAAGAAGGGCAAGAAAACTCAAAACTCCTCAAAGGACCAACAAATTGTAGCGGTCCATGCTGCTACCACCCCGACTACTCCAGCTGCTCCAGCCCCACCGAAAGCTTACAGTGGAAACTTGCCCAAGTGTCCCAAGTGTCCTTTCCACCACAACAGCCCCTGCCGTGAACTGCAGTGTTCCAACTGCGGTCGAAAGGGCCATACTGTCCGATTTTGTAAGGCCCCTCCCAAACCTATCATGCAGGTTCCTGGTACGGGAGTGACCCCAACTTGTTATGGCTGCGGAGAGGCGGGTCATTTTAAGAGAAACTGTCCAAAGACCGCAAATGCTGGAGGAACCGGAAGGCTACTCGCTATCGGTCACAATGAAGCGGTAGTAGATCCCACAGTAGTCACGGGTACGTTTCTTCTCAACAACTCCTATGCCTGTGTCTTATTTGATAGTGGTGCAGAAAGAAGCTTCGTGAATCATAACTTTAAATACTTACTCAAACAAACCCCTCAACCACTAAAAGAAACATTCGTCGTAGAAATGGATAATGGGAAAACAGAAAGATCTAGCGAAATCTACATAGGTTGCACTCTCATGTTAGACGATCACTCATTTCCAATCGATCTTATGCCAGTCTTAATCAAAAATTTCGATGTCATTGTCGGTATGGATTGGTTGAGTCTCCATCGGCTGATATCCTATGTTCCGACAAAGCCATTCGTCTGAACCTTCCGAATCACGAAACCCTCTTGATATATGGAGATAAGCCGAGTACGAGCCTTCGTATCATCTCCAGTGTTCAGGCTCAGAAATACTTACGCAAGGAATATCGCGCCTTTCTTGCTCACGTCGTCGACACTAACCAGAAATTGAAAGATCCAAAAGACATTCCCATAGTATACGATTTCCCTGATGTCTTTCCGGAGGATCTTCCCGGCCTACCTCCCAAACGTCAGATTGAGTTCAGAATCGACCTAATTCCAGGAGCTACCCCCGTAGCTAAGTCGCCCTACCGTCTAGCGCCCGCCGAAATGCAAGAACTATCTGGTCAACTCAACGAACTGCTCAGCAAGGGCTTTATAAGACCGAGTTTCTCACCTTGGGGAGCTCTAGTCTTGTTCGTGAAGAAGAAAGGTGGATCGTTTCGGATGTGCATCGATTATAGAGAACTCAATAAACTCACAGTTAAAAATCGCTACCCTCTCCCTCGTATCGACAATCTGTTTGATCAACTACAAGGAGCAAGTTACTTCTCCAAGATTAACCTTAGATCTGGGTATCATCAGTTACGGGTACTTGAGGAAGATGTTCCGAAGACAGCTTTCTGAACCCGCTACGGACACTTTGAGTTCGTAGTGATGCCCTTTGGACTGACCAACGCCCCCGCAGTATTCATGGACTTGATGAATAGAGTGTGTCGTCCATACCTGGATCAGTTCGTCATCGTCTTCATTGACGATATCCTCGCTTACTCTCGGAACGAGGAAGAACACAGGGATCACTTACGACGAGTCCTGGAAACGTTGCGATCCGAAAAGTTATATGCAAAGTTCTCTAAGTGCGAGTTTTGGATCCGAAGAGTTGAATTCTTAGGTCACGTGGTTAGTGAAGAAGGAATTCATGTGGATCCCTCCAAGATTAAAGCTATTGCGAACTGGTCAGCGCCGAAGACGCCTACAGAAATTCGTCAATTTCTAGGCCTCGCTGGCTACTACCGTAGATTCATTCAAAACTTTTCTCGGATTGCGAAGCCTCTCACTATGCTGACACAGAAAGGGGTACCGTTCGACTAGGAAGAAAGACAGGAGAAGGCATTTCAAACCCTGAAGCGAGCCCTATGCACCGCACCAGTATTATCCATTCCCGAAGGGACAGAAGAGTTTGTTGTATACTGTGATGCATCCAATCAGGGGCTCGGTTGTGTCTTGATGCAACGGAGTAAGGTTATCGCATATGCCTCGAGACAGCTAAAGACCCATGAGGCGAACTACACTACTCACGACCTCGAGTTAGGAGCGGCTGTCTTTGCACTAAAAATCTGGAGACACTACTTATATGGGACGAAGAGTGTGGTGTACACTGATCATAAAAGCCTTCAACACATAATGAACCAAAAAGAACTCAACATGAGGCAGCGTCGATGGGTCGAGCTACTTAATGATTACGACTGTGAAATTAGATATCACCCGGGAAAAGCCAATGTAGTAGCAGATGCAATGAGCAGGAAGGAGTATACTGGTCGAAAGACCAAATCGTTGACGATGACTATCCATTCGCACCTCTCCACACAGATCAAAGAGGCTCAGCTGGAAGCCTTAAAGCCTGAGAACGTGTTGGGAGAATCTCTGCGCGGAATGGATAAAAATCTGGAGGTTAAGGGTGACGGAGCCTACTACTTCATGGACCGAATCTGGACTCCACGCCATGGAGGTTTTAGAGATTTGGTTATGGGGGAAGCGCATAACACTCACTACTCCATCCACCCAGGTTCAGATAAGATGTATCTGGATCTCAAAAAGCTATAGTGGTGGCCAAACATGAAAGCGGAGATCGCCACTTTTGTGAGTAAGTGCCTTACTTGCGCAAAGGTCAAAGTTGAATATCAAAAGCCTTCAGGACTCCTTCAACAACCTGAGATACCAGAATGGAAGTGGGAGCGGATCACAATGGACTTTATAACCAAAATTCCCAAGACAGCGGGTGGATTAGATACTATTTGGGTCATTGTTGATAGGTTGACTAAGTCCGCACACTTCCTACCCATCAAAGAAACAGACAAGATGGAGAAACTCACTAGAACATACATTAAAGAAATAGTACGACTACATGGCTTCCCTATATCTATTATCTCAGACAGAGATAGTAGATTCACCTCTAGGTTCTGGCAATCGTTGCAAGAAGCACTAGGGACGAGGCTGGACATGAGTACAGCCTACCATCCGCAGACCGACGGACAGAGTGAGAGGACGATTCAAACCTTAGAGGATATGTTGCGAGCTTGTGTGATTGACTTCGGTAAGTCATGGGACACACACTTACCTCTTGTGGAATTTTCTTATAATAATAGTTATCATACGAGCATCAAGGCAGCCCCATTTGAAGCCCTCTACGGCCATAAGTGTAGATCCCCTCTGTGCTGGGCTGAGGTGGGTGACACTCAACTAGCTAAAGGAAGAGTTCCTGATAGCTCTCTCACTGGTCCGGAGATCATTCGAGAAACGACCGAGAAGATTGTACTGATACGCGAACGACTAAAAGCCGCTAGGGATCGATAGAAAAGCTACGCCGACAAACGAAGAAAACCCTTGGAATTCCAGGTAGGAGACCGAGTCCTGTTGAAGGTATCGCCCTGGAAGGGCACGATACGCTTTGGAAAGCGTGGAAAGCTGAACCCAAGATACATAGGGCCTTTTGAGATTCTCGCCAGAATCGGCCCCGTAGCTTATAAACTCAACCTACCTCACGAACTAAGCAACATACACCCTACCTTTCACGTCTCTAACTTGAAGAAATGCCTGTTAGACGAGACACTCGTAATTCCCCTTGACGAGATTGAGGTCAATGAGAGCCTCAACTTCGTGGAAGAGCCCGTGGAGATTATGGATCGAGAAGTAAAACGAACGAAGCAAAGCCGTATCCCAATTGTGAAAGTTCGGTGGAACGCCAAACGAGGACCGGAATACACCTGGGAACGCGAAGACCAAATGAAACTCAAATACCCCCATCTCTTCGCGTAGTAGTATTGTAATTCTTATCTGTATGAATTCTAAATTTCGGGACGAAATTCCCCTAACGGGGGGATAATGTGACAACCCCAAATATATTGCCGTCACAAACCCTAATTTTCACTAACGGAATGCGTCAACATACGTTATTTTATGTAATATTTGGAATCGTCAGTATCCGAATATCTAATTATATGCATGTCTTAATATCATCATAAGCAATATAACTCGTACGTGTTAACCCAATTTAACCTAATAGAGTTGTATTACTGTTTCAACCACTTCACCCGGGTAAAAAGTTTTAACCCAGTTAACTTTAAACATCGGGTAGCCGTGTATCGGGTACGATACCCGAGACATATGAAATGGGTGTGCACAACATTTGAATACTCTTTTACCACACACCCACTTTCTCTTTCTACTTTCTCTCTCTAGACTCGAAACCGGCCCCGAATCCACTAATTTCCGACTTCCAAACGTAAGTACTCATCCTCTATCTTAATCTAGTCATGCTTCATTGAATTTAGGGGCCAAAATCATAGAAATCAAGGACCATAAAGAAGTTTACGGCCTAAGAAGCTCCTTAGGCCGTAAACCCCCAAAATCATGCCAAAGATCAAGTTTTTCCTTATTTTAAGCTAGTATACTAATTAAGGCATGTATCTAGAAGAGTTTGGAAACTAAAACACAAGAATTTGACATGTAAAAAGGAGTTTACGGCCCAAGCTTGTGCTTAGGCCGTAAACACCTCAAAGACCCCATAAATCTATGTTTAAAGCCCCAAAAACTCTTCTAAGATGTTTGGTAAATTGGACTTACCTCCATGGGACACTTAAATGCATCAAACAACTCCATTTGAGGACAAATTGAAGAGTTTACGGCCTAGCTTAAGCTTGGGCCGTAAACACCCAAAAATTTGTGTCAAACAAGTCCCTAAACTACTCTAGTGCTTGTAAGGAATTTAGCTAAGGCCTTTGGAAGTGTGTTGTACCATTTAACTTCACATTTGGATACAAAATGAAGAGTTTACGGCCAAGGATGTTCTTGGGCCTTAAACTCCCCAAAAGTGCATGCCAAATTGTCCCAAAACTCACTATAGGGCCTTCTAGAATTTATCTAAGGTGTATGAGACCATGTTGTACCATTAAAACATACATCTTGAAGGATTTATTTGAGTTTACGGCCCAAGAACAAATATTGGCCGTAAACTCCCCAAAAATGTCACAAATTATGATGTTTAATCCCTCCCTATTAGTCCAAGACACATACCATTAAATTAAGGAAGTGAAATAAGGCCCTAATCATACATTTTGGAGTGTCACAAGAGTTTACGGCCAAGCCTAGGGGGCTTACGGCCGTAAACTCCCAAAGGATGGCCTTTGGGCTATAAACTCCAAGGGAGTGAGCTCATGGACCCTCCCGTAAATCATTCATGACCTTGTACCACTCCCGGGAACCCTTTCTAGGCCTTAAAACCCCGAAAACGATGCTAGAATGTCCAAATACTATAATGAAAAGCATAAGATGATTAACTTCTTGTAAAATACATATTTCATATGATATTAGGGTCCTAAGAGGTGCTCAAGTGGTTATTTGGTACCAAACGCTCAATCGACACTTTTACCCGATTCACCCGATTTCCGCGATTTCAGGTGAGTTCATACCCCTTTAATGAACCTTTCAAATGTTTTAGATGTTTTAGGGGGGAGATACAAGTTGAATATACATGTTTATGAAAAGTTATACAAGACAATTTTTCATATTACAGAATTAATCACATGTGATTCACAACCTGTAGTTCAAATCACATGTGATTTATCACTATGCTTTATAAATAAATCAATTGTTTTCAAAACTATCTTGGATAAACAAACAAGTTTTAAATGTTTCGTTCGTACAACACTTTGGTTTAATAGAACTCCTTATAAGAATGTAACCATACTAATATATTTATATAAGTAAGACTTGAAGGACTTAGGACCAATAGCTCGCCTTATTTCCTGTTTCTTGTTTGATTGTGGGCTTAGGGTAGTGGTTATCCGTCCGACTGTCATTGATTTCTTAGTTATATATCTCGTATATTAGTACGGATTACGAGTACTTCTTATTTCATTAGAAGCCTAAATCACTAACCTGATTAGAACCACACACACTAATTTAACTATAATAGGTATAGTTAAGGACTCTATCCCTTGTTTCAACTACTATTCTACACTACTATAATTCTCTCTAATATGAAGCAATACACTAATAAGAGAATACCATACAAGTTATACAAAAGACTACTACACTATAATACAAGAGAATGTACTAATCATGAAATAATTCATTAAGCCACTACGAGATACTCTATACGCTACACACTACGCCCGAAGTTTTCCGATAGGAAGACAACACTATATGTATAGATCTATACGGGGCAGACGCTATTACATCCCGACTGATAACTTCAGTCCGAGCCGCTCAGGCCCAGGGATGCCTTTACTCTACCACACTATGCATGACTGGGAAGGTCATGAGGGTCCGCTATTACTCACACTATTGGTAACATACAAGAAAGATACTATAACCGCACTAAAATACTAAAAGAAAGAAGAAGTAATATCCCGAAGCAAATAAGTATCTAATACTAAAGGATGTTGCACCACTATTATGTATTCCAAGAATAACTCACTATATTGCCTTACTTAATGGTGAGTCACTATTACACTTCTATGATAAATCGCTTTCAAAGATAGAAACGACATATTTCTTAAAGATTTTCATTTACTATATAGTTCTGGGAAATACAGGATTTTCTAGGTTTTACCACTACTCATGATTACAAACTTCAGTTTTCATACTAATGATTCTAATGGTTTTTGTACAAGTACTCACACTAAACTCTTACGAACTCACCAGCTTTATGCTGATATTCTTTTCAAAATAACTTGTATCTTCAGGTCAAAGATAGACAGGTATAGCTGCAGCATTTTTGGAGAGGATGGAGTATGCAAGACCCATCTCTTTTTTTTTTGTTTACTTTTGGTGTTTGTCAAACATTACAAAACACACTTGTAAATACACTTACTATGTAAATGAAATGGTTGTATGTTTCTTGCTTTTACTATTATACAATTGTGATGATACTGTACACTACGTCATCCACCGCAAAACGTATTCCGTCGTTATCAGTTTTGGGGTGTGACAATACCTTTTGATGTAACTTGTCTTCATGAAGCTTGAGTGCCTAGTGCCCCAAGTGTGATACCTCAAATGGTTCACACAACACCATGAACACTTGGAATAACCTTGAGAATAAGGATACTTTGGTTCTCTAGTGAAATCGGCCTTGCCCTTTTGTGTACACACACCAGTGCCAATTTCACCAACCAATGACATCTTTATATAGTGTGGAGATTAGAGTTAAACCCATGACCCTTCATTTTATATGATCCATGGGTTAAAAAATCCATACAATATCCATGAAAGCTTAGCCCAACCTAAATGAACTTGGCCCATCACACACACACACACACACACACACATATATATATATATATATATATATATATATATATATATATATATATATATATATATATATCTAAGAGTCAATATTTAATTAGTTTCTTTTGAGCACTCAGTTCAATACTAATTAAATAATATGATTATATTTTAATATATTAGAACTTATAATATATTAATATAAATCACTAGTATTCTTTTTCCTCATCTTATCTATCCAATTGTCCCGATGCCATGCAACCCAAATGGACCAAGCCGGGTCGGGTCAAGTCTTACCAATTATAGTTATGGACTTAGACATTAATCCAATATAAGTTTATCTATTCATTTTATCCTAAGATGATTAAAAGCGATATCTTGGGCCCCTCGATGATTTTGTTTTGACTATGTGCCGGGTTCGGTCAAAGCTAAATTGATGTGTTCGGTTATGTTCTATGTTAGACGAATCAGAAATCGGAAAAAAAATTGCATGACAATAAGTCTAACTATGTTCCATGTATTTGTACACATAGATATCTTGAGAACAAAGGAATATATGATCCCTTATCCAAAGGACGGGTTATTGACTGGGTCAGAGTTCTACAACGGATTTTGAAAGCTATGATTGCTAATCTGGTTTTGGAGTTGCATTGTCAGTTATAGTTATTAGATTTATCCATGTGGGAGAAATTTGGATTTAGTGTCTAAGACCATAACTATAACTGGGATGTACTTGACCCGACAGTAGCATGGTCCTTTTAGTTTGCCTTCATCAATGTAATTTGATACGATGGACTTTTGAGAATAAGGTTGTTTATGATTTATTAATATATTATAAGTATAATATATTAATTGAGAAATCATATTATTTAATTAGTATTGATCAAGAGTTAATTTGGAATTAATTTTTTGATCAATAGAGACTAATTAAATATATGGGGATTGATTATGTAAATCAATCATTATTATAGTGTGGGCCAATAATCCATGGTTATTTAGGATGGACTAAACCAATGTGATAATCCATGGATAGTCCATGGAGGTTTAACCCATGGAGCCTAAGTAATATGAAAGGGCATTAGGGTTTTCAAAGATGTAACCCTAGCACTATAAAAGGAATCCTTCATGACCAAAATCGGTTACCACATCATTCTCAGAGTTTGATATTGATTTTGTGCTAAGTAACTTATTCTCTCAAGCCTCTTCTTGCATTTGGTGTTTGTGACACATTAGAGGCATCACACTTGAGGTTCTAAAGCTTTCAAAGGCCAATAACTACACCCTACATCGAGAGGTATTCATATAAACTATTTTTTATGTTGTATAGCTTCATATTTATGCTAGTTAGGATGTATGCTTTGGAAGATTGAAAAAAATGCATGTATAAGTAGAGAAAACGTAGATCCAAAGTATGTAGGGTTGCATGTGCACCATAGGAGTGTTTCACCTAGCAATGATAAAGGTTATAGTCCAGAAATGTTTTCTTCTCCTAAGGGAGACAAATCGATCATGGTCAAAAAGTTTGATCATAAGAGAAATGTCGAGTCTGAGATAATCCCATGTTCCATTCCGAAATAGTCTATTTGTTTCTATTGCCAAGATAAGGGGCATTGGATGTGAAGCTGCCGTATCTACGTGAAGGATTGCAAGGATGGTAAAGTCAAATTGTATGACTTTACTTCAGGGAAGTCCACTACCTAACTCTATTGAGTTCCTATTTAAAGATTCTCAATACATGATGTGATAATGTTGCATTTTGATGTTTCTTAGGATCAAAGAAAAGAAATGAATCTTAAAAGGGGAGCAAGTTGAGTCTGGTCGCGAAAAGATGGATTTCGATCGCATGGTTCGATGATCAGATTTTTGAGCTCCTGCTTTGGAGTTATGCTAGATTGCTTAGGAATATTTAGTAACATAGTTTTCATTTGTACTTGCGTTGTAAGGACAACTTTTTCCGCATTTTTTTATAAATAAAGAAAAATTTTGATTGTATCTTATTTTAAGTTTCCTTGCAATGACATTTGTGAAAATTTGTGTTTATATTGTTGGAAATATTGTATATGGATTTGATTCTTAGTTATATCATGTGTGGTAAGTATCATAGTTTACCAAATAAGGAAGGATTCTCATCACCCAAGTTTAAATTGGACAAAAACTTGGAATCATGCGACTTGTATTGTGTGATGAGAATATTCATCTTTGGGAAATTAAGACTGGTATTTTGTTTACATATGTATGTGAGTCAAGTGAAAGACTTAAGGATCAAGTGCACATTGATGTGTATTGGTTAGATACACCATAAAGAATGATATAAACTATTTTTCATCATTTACTAATGGTTTAGTAAATATGGTTATACTTAAAAGGATTAAGTGTAATTCTAATACCATGAAATCTTTCAATATATATTAGAATAAATAAGGTGAATCATTTAGGCAGAAAGATAAAAGGTTTCTCTAATCTGAAAGGAAAGGAGACTACTTTACTATCATGTTTTATGATCATGCTGATAATTATTGAACCATATCACAATTGATCCTCTAAGGACACCTTAGTTCATAAGTATGACAAAGAAGAGAAATCAAGAATTGTTGAAATGGTTAAATCAAGAAGGTTAGTCATACTTCGTTCCAAAATCAAGTCTTACAGTTATACTCCAATATTATTTCTTGATTGACATATCCTAAGTAGGTTTATAACACATCATGAGATGTGGAGTAGAAAATTTTTCTTAGTCGTGCACATTTGAGATTCGTAGTTGTGATGTTTTGGATAAAACAAAGACCAACAAAGACCAATTGTATGAAGTGTTTTTTCTAAATAAGAATCTGCACTAAATCTTGAATATTTGTTTTTCATGGAATGTTTCTTCACAGAAGAATCTTATATGTCAAGAGGTCAATGGGAGTCTTGATGATCTTGAATAGTTTCAAGAACTAATCAAGAATAAAGCTATTGTTTATCACTAGCACACGACTTGAGGTTTATAACCTATCGTGTTGGCATATTCTTGTTTCTGTGCCCAATCCAGTTAAGTTAACTATCCATGTGAGTTCTATGAGTTCTCATTTCATGACATAAGGAAAAACACCATGATCAATGAAAGTACATGAATCGTAAGGATGAGATACTAAATAGCTTGGAAGCCATTGTAGGCCGTTGTGTTATCAAATGGCAAGAAATTAAGATAAGAAAGTTTAGTCCATATGATTTTGGACTTTTCATAAACCTTGTCTTATCGTAATGGTTGGAAATGATAAATCCACATGGATAGGAACACATACATCATAAAATATAATTGGAAAAAGGTTTCTCTTGACTTCAAGAAAATGATTATGAGCAAATGCTTTCACTTGAAGATTTTAAAGAGTTAGCTGGTGTGATGATTGTGTGCTCAAATGGAAAATGGTTTGAACATTTTGGACTTATCGCTATAAGTTCCGAAATATTTTAGACACACATATGAGCTTTCTAATCAAAGGTGTATGAGTTTGAGAAGTCAAAATAAAGGCTTTACAAAGTCCTACATGTTGGAAATCTGAACATTGGTAAGAAAGTCAATAAATATTGATTTCTAGAAGTCCAGCTGGTTTCTGAATACATGTCAAAGCTAGTGAGAGCTCAAGTGTTACGCTTTTGAGAATGTAATTATTATGCTAGAGGGAGCTAAATTATTACGTTGAGTGTTGCAAGTTATCAATGCTATATATATAGGAAACAAAGTTTTAATTTGCAAAGTTATAGAGTTGGAAAAGTTGTCTCGTTATAGTAGAATTTAAGGGAGAGGAACTCATACTTTCTTTTGAATCTAAACGTTTAGATTGATGTTTTAACAGGACTTAGGCATGGATATATATATATATATATATATATATATATATATATATATATATATATATATATATATATATATATATATATGAATGTCATGCTAAAATGTTTCAACATGAGAAATTCTATATATGGAAATATTATAGCAAGAGATTGGTAAAGTATGATGTCTTTATGTAAGAAATTATGAATGGTGTCCCATATGCTTCAGATATAGGATCGATTGCATATGCTATAATATTCAAGTGTTCTATTTTTTTCCATATGCCTAGGGCATTAAGAGGGAAAAAGAAATAGAACTTGCTATGACTAAAGTAGTTAAACAACTATAAATGATGATTTAAGGGTTGCTAAGGATTGGTCACTTGTGGGCAGTTGGAAGTATAGTATTAGGTGGACCATATTGACATTATTATGAATAGATAAGATTCTACTAAGAATGAATTTTCATATGGTAGACATGGAAATATTTCCATAACGAGAGTTGGATAATAAAAATCTATGTGTAAGTTAGAAACTTTTATGCAAGAAGGATGTTCAAAGGAATGTACTTTGAGTATGAGAGTTCATGGAATTGTTTTGTAACAAATATCTAGTGGAAAGTTTTGTAATATCATTGGCAAAGTCTTTGTGATTTTGGTACATTGACATTACAAAAGGTTCATTGCATGATAGTTTAGAATCTAACACATTCTAATAGTGACAAGAGATTCTTACACTTATAATAATGATTTGTAATTGTGAAATGAGCATCATTAGAAATGTGTTCAATTGATATATTTCACAAAGTAAGGACCATAGATAAACATAGTGTGCATGCTTGGAGCATGGGATGACTATTGTTTTAATTCAATTATTAAGTTGATTGTTCGAAACATTATGCAATGAATAAGGTCTAATCAATATGGTGATTAAATACTAAGTGCTTTATTTATACTCAAAAGTTTTGAGACCATATTGGATTAGATTATTTTTGTGTTTCGCTTAGCATGTTTTACTTCCTAAGTAACAAGGTTATTCAAACGTCCACAGTCAATCATACTTTGGAAGTAAGTAATCAGGTAAGACTATCATGGATCCGACCGTAGATTGCCTAAGTGTTTAGAAATAGCACAAGTTTGTTCCAGTGTTCATGAGTACTCCTGAAATAAGATTTGAGTTTTGGATTAAAGCCTGGCTTATTTGAATCACTTCATGGATTTTATCACGACTGGTTGAGAGACGATAATATCTTATATTCTTGAAAGAGAGAGATATGAGTTGTTGTTTACAAGTCGGTTGCACATTGATAATATGTAAAAACATTAGCAACTTAATGTTATAAAACATATTGTTGTGTGTGATTCGATGAGTAAATAATACAAGCATATGAGTCGAAGTTTATCCATTGTCAATCGTCATAAATCGAAAATCGGGAAACAACACATGGACAGAGAGAATGATTATAATCCATGTCTCATGTCCATACGATATCTTTTAAAATGGAGGAATATTTGATCCCTTATCTATAGGACACGTTACTGATAAGATCATATTTCGATACCGGCTTTTGAAAGCTACGAATGTTAATATGATTATGAGGTCGTACTTGCAATAATAGTTATTAGACTTATCCAAGTGGGAGACTATTGGATTACTTGCCTAAGCCCATAACTATTTTTGGTATGTACTTGATTTGATTATGAGCATGGTCCTTTTGGGTTGCCTTGATTCATGCAACTTGATAGGATGACAAGTGGAGAGTGAGTCGAATTTATTATATGAATAATAAATTGGTATTCAAAATGATTTTATTAATATATTATAAGATTAATATATTATTTGGAAATCATATTATTTAATTAGTATTGATCAGAACTTAATTTGGAATTAATTTGGTGATCAAAAGAGACTGGTTAAATTAAGGGGACTGATATTGCAATTAACGGATAGTTGCAAGTTGGGATGTGGACTCCTGATAGAATGGATGGACGAAATCTATGGGAAGGCCATATATATTTCGTCAAAGGGGCCTTCTAGAAGGGTTCCATGGATTGATTAAGGGCTAATCAAAGAATTAGGGTTTCCACCTGAAACCCTAGCAGCCCATACAACTATAAAAGGACCCTTTTACACGTGGAATTCGGCCTTATGAGTTTCTAAGAAACCCTAGCCGACTTCATCATCTCTACAAATCATCCTTGTTGTGTAGAGTGTTTATGACTCCATTAGAGGTGCAAAAATTGGGACACTAAGCTTTCAAGGATAATGATTGTTCTTATTATTACATTATAACAAGTAAGGTAATGTTCTAAACCTAGTTTATGTATGATCTTCGAAATTTTATGCTAGTCCATAGGGTTATTGCTTTGGAGTTTATATTTGCATGTTCAATATAGAAAAACATAGATCCAAAGCATTAGGGTTGAATCTACACCATAGGATTGTTGTAGTGCTCATAACCCATCAAGAATCACTCCTTTTTCACTCACACACACTTACAAGGCTCAATACCATGAATTTGGGTTTTGCTGGACTAAGGAAGGTAATGAAGGAGGCCACAATGGGGTCTTAAGGTCCTTAAATACGATGCAAACCCTAAAAATTATTGTTTCACTCTGGCTACCCTAATCTTCGAGTCGAGGGTTGTCGACTTGTCTAGTAGACTTCAAGTCCCGCGTCATAAAAATTTATTTCTACGCGATGAGTTTAGGGCCTCCAACTCGTCGAGTCCCTTTGCAAAAATGTATAATTCTTATTAAAATACATATCAGGAACTGGGCGTTATGAATATCTCACACTTAGTTTAGACATCATCCTCGAGGTCAGTTGCATCCGCGAATAGCTTGGAGTAGCGCTCCCTTATATCTTCCTCCGGCTCCCAAGTCCATTACGAGTCATTGTGGTGATGCCATTGCACATTCATTAACTCGACCTTATTGTTCCTCAAATCCTTCATCCTCCTATCGAGGATGTCTACCGAACACTAGATGTAGTTTAAGTTGTCGTCCACCTGAATAATCTCTAGAAGTACCACCGTAGAGTCATCTACCAGAGACTTTCGCATTTGGGAGACATGAAAGGTACTGTGGATCTGACTAAGCTCGGCTGGCAGATCCAACCTATATGCCACATTGTCCACCTGGGTTCAACCCTATATTGAACAATGTACCTGGGGCCCAACTTGCCCCGCTTCCTGAACCAGATGACACCTTTCCAAGTTGACACCTTCAGGAGAACCATATCCCCGAACTAAAACTCCAGGTTCGATCGGGTTCAGTTAGCATAGATCTTCTGCCGTCTCTGAGAAATCTGATGTCTGCTCTGGAGCTGTTGGATCCTATCCATCATCTTGAGTACCACTTTGGTACTCCGCATGACACTCTATCCAACTTCATCCTAGCATATAAGGGTTCTGCACTTCCACCCGTATAACACCTCAAAGGGACGACGGTCGATACTCGTGTTGTAGCTATTATTGTAGGAAAACTTTACCTAGGGAAGGTAGGTATCCCAGTTACCACCAAAGTCCAATACATATGCCTGCAATATATCCTCCAGAGTCTGGATGGTCTGCTTACTCTGACCATATTTCTACGGCTGAAAAACAATGCTACAGTGTAGACGAGTACCCAACTTATCATGAAATTTCTTCCAGAATTTGGAAATAAATCGCACGTCTCGGTCAGAAATCACAGAAACTGGAACTCCATGTCGAGCTACTACCTTTCTAATGTAGATGTCAGCCAGCTTCTTGGCCGAAATGCACTCCTGGATAAGGATGAAATGGGCACTCTTGGTCAATTGATCCATGACCAAAATCGAATCCACTCCCCGTGTGGTCGTGGGAAGCTTCCTGATCAAATCCATACTAATGTCCTCCTATTTCAACATCGGGATATCTAACAGCTGCGTCTTGTCATGAGGATTCAGGTGCTCTGCTTTGAACTTCCTGTAGGTAAAGTATCTCTCAATGTACCAGGCTACATCCCGCTTCATGCAGGGCCACCGGTAATCCGGACGAATGTCTCTTTACATATTTGTCGCCCCAGAATGGATGGAAAATCTGGACTTGTGGGCATCATCCATGAGAATGTATTGTACTCCACTCCAATATGGAACCCAGACCCTCCCATGCAGGGTCAGCAGCGCACGACTGTCATAGTCAAACGAGGCCACTTGGACTATGATCTGCTCACACCTACGATGCTCCTCCTTCATACCCTCAACCCGCGCCTCACGGATCGGCTCCAAAAGTGTATTCACCACCGTCATCCTCAAAAAAATGTCTCTGATCGGGGATGCCTTGCTGCTTAGTGCATCGGCCACAACATTGGCCTTCCCTAGGTGGTAAAGGATCTCATAATCGTAATCCTTCACCACATATAGCCACCGACGATGCCTAATGTTTAGGTTTGGCTGATTCATGAGGTACCTCAAACTCTCATGGTCCGTGTAAATGGTACATCGGACCCCATAAAGGTAGTTTCGCCAAATCTTGAGGACAAAAAACAACCGCCCACAACTCCATACGATGCATCGGATAGTTCTCCACGTGTGGCTTCAGCTGCCTCGAGGCGTAGGCGATGGCATGCCCTCTCTGTATCAACATTGCGCCAAAACCTAAGATGGACGCATCGTAGTATACTACAAAATCATCCATGCCCTCTGGCAGTGCTAAGATTGGTGCCTTGCACAACCTCTGTCTCAACATCTCGAACGTTGTCTGCTACTCAGTCCCCTAGCAAAAGACCACAACCTTCTTCGTCAACCAGGTCAAGGGTACCACTCTCTTGGAGAAGTCCTATATGAATCTTCAGTAATAGCCTGCTAACCCAAGGAAACACCGAATCGCAGATGGAGACTTTGGAACCTCCCATCTTATCATGGCCTCTACTTTGGCCGGGTCGACCAAAATCCCGTTCTAGTTGACAAGGTGCCCTGAAAACCGCACCTCCCGCAACCAGAACTCGCACTTGGAGAACTTAGCGTACAAGCTCTCCCTTCTAAGGGTATCCAACACCTCCCGCAAGTGCTCCTTGTGCTACTCCTGCGTCTTGGAGTAAACCAATATGTCATTGATACAGACTATCACTGACTGATCCAACATCGGTCTGCATATGCGGTTCATGAGGTCCATGAAAGCGATAGGAGCATTGGTGAGCCTGAAGGGAATCGCCACAAACTCGTAGTGGCCATAGCGAGTCCAGAAAGAATTCTTCTGTACATCCTCATCTCTGACTCAAATCCGGTGGTAGCCTGAATGCAAACATATCTTGGAAAACCAACATGCCCCTTGTAGCTGGTCGAAGAGATCATGAACTCTCGGAAGTGGGTAACGGTTCTTCACGGTTACCTTGTTCAGATCCCGGTAGTCTATACACATCCGATACGATCCGTCCTTCTTCTTCACAAACTGGATTGGGGCTCCCCAAGGAGAACTACTTGACCTAATGAATACCTTTTCTAACAGCTCTTGTAGCTATGTAGATAACATCTTCCATCTGACTACCAATATTTGTTTGATTTCTAAATTGGAATCGAAATTGAAGTGTTTGTTCTTTATTTATTTTCATCGATCGAAAATTTTATCACACAAGCAAATTGATGATGAGTGATCTTGAGTTCCAGAATATGATTAATTGAATTTTGCTAGCAGTATGTGTTTGTATGATGGTCTTTGATTCGAATCATGTTTTGAAATCAACATCATGAAATCGAATGTGAACTGCTGACTACACAGTCAAAATAATGGTGAAATTAATTTTGATGTTAGTAAGTTTGGAATCGACTGAGTATGATTGTTGGGTCAAGTTCATTTATTGGTGAAAATAATTAATGAGTGTGAGTAGTTCGATTTTAATGGTCAATATAAAAGTAAAAATTTGTTCTTAGTTCATCTGGAAATGAAGCAGGAAGATAAAGGGATTAATAGCGAATAGTTAAAGATGATTCAAAATTGATGAGTATCAAAATAGAAAGTCAGTTCAATTCGAATGATGGTCAAATCGATTTTGCATATACGAACATAATTTGGGTCTATGGTTGTATACCTTGATGTCGAATATCTTGGTTGGAGTTTAATTTGATGATGTGCTGTAACGCCCGCAGATTCGGGCTAGTCAATTTAGAGGCAATAGGGGTCGAAAACAACTTTTCTACAAAAAGATTATTTAGAATAAATAATCTTAACCAAGCTGTAGAATATGTCACAAGGTTTCCGTACATATAAAGAACGCCGAAATCCGAGTTATAACGAAGAAGTTATGACGCGTCGAAGTTTCGCGTCGGAACCGGCACGGCGCCGGGAAGCGTAAAATAGTAAATTTATGATAGAGAGAGAGATTTAGCCTTAGCGCTCTAAATGAAAGTCGTAGAATATGTTAAACTAAGAACATCGATAAAAATAACGCCCAAATCTGACTTCGTATGAAGAAGTTATGATTTTTCGAAGTTTCGGATTAGCGGTGTACAACCCGAAATTCGAATTTTAGATCGATTGATTTTTAGCCGACACAACCTAAACAAGAATCGAAGATCTCGTTATTAGTAGTGTAACGATAAAAATACAGACGAAAATGGACATCGGATAAAGAAGTTATGAGATTTTAACGGACCAATCCTATCCCGGCCTCTTAAAAATATAACTTTAAAAATAAAGTCAAAATTAGCCGACAGAGTCTAAACGAAAGTTGTAGAGTACGTCTCCACCTATGCGTGGATATAAAGAACGTCAAAAACGGAGTTCTTATGAATGAGTTACAAATTATAATAGCATATTTACATATTAAAATAAAGTATAAATCATGTATACGTACACATATATATACATATGTATATATCATTAGAAAGGTATCGACGATGCGGTCATTATAAGACTAATGTTGAGTTCTTTCGGCATTAGTTTAGTACAAATATCATTAAATCCATTTAAAACAGTATTATAGAGGGTTGTTTAGTTGTTTATATAACTAAAAGGCCATTAAGTAATTATGGAGGGTAGCTTTTGAAAATTCAATTAGTATAAATAAGAGCCTTGGGCTCTCATATTTCTTGCACCATTCTCTTGATTCAAGAGTCTTTCTCTCCTTATCCCCCAAGCATTTCGGTCCCTCGTGATTCGACTTCTCTTTCTGTAGTTTTAGTATAGTAAGGTGAGCGCTGAAGCGCTGCACGAATCTTTCTTAGAAAGATTCAGCGACGAAGTTCTGCCCCTGTAGAGCCCGACTCCTAGCTAAAATCCCCTTGAAAGTAAGTTATGCTTACCCTATTTTAAATATAGTTTATATTTAAAATTATTGTTGTTATTATAAATTTATAATAAATATTTGAGCTATTATTATGACTTATATAAGTGTCGTTATAATATCTTTTAACTACTCGCGGTACGGGGAATCTGGTTTAAAGGGCCGCATAGGGTTGTTGGATTTCAGAAGTGCTACACGCCAAATTGGTCCTGCCCTCCGGTGTTTTATGTCTGGCCCTTATCTGTACATAGTAGTTGGAAAGTATTGTTTAAACGTTTATATAATAATAATAATAATAATAATAATAATAATAATAATAATAATAATAATAATAATAAGACTAATAATTAGTCACGGTAATATTAGACTAAAATCTAGTGGTGATAATAGTAGGTTTCGTCAAAGGAAATTATTTTAAAGTAAACGAAGCGTTGTCCGAGTACCGAGTCACCACCTTCTCAGGTGAGTGCATAGTCTCTTTCATCTTACACATAGATATGAAGTATTTTAATATAAATTACATGCTATGTGTGCATATTGTCTGAATACTTGCTGTCTATGCTGAGTGAAAGATTTTATACATGTTTTAAATGATTTAAACTATATATGTATTTTATATCTACGAAAATGTTGGGGTAAAACATGGGTAGATATAATAGATGAAATATGAGTTGGATGATGAGTTGAGAGGTGATATAGACTATAAGGTGTGGGTGAGAGGTGTACGATGTGAGAAGCCTTTTTCCCAAACGATGTCCCCATCATTCAGCAGAGTATGGATGACAACCACGGACTATCCTAGATAGTTCAGTGGAACACTATCAGGCTCGCAACCTGTAGGTGTTGTGAACGATGTGTTCACCCGGTGTACTCTAAACCTTGGTGATCATGCAGACTTGATACCTAGACCCTGGCGATCATGCAGACTTGGTGCCAAAACCTTGGCGACTATGCAGACTTAGTGCCTATTGTATAAATTTTGGCGACTATGCAGACTTAGTGCCTAAACCCCGGTGATGATGGACTTCGTGCCGATTCCATAGGATGATCCTTAGGAATGTATGAACGAGGAATAGTTGATTCTTAGGGTAGATCCTTAAGAATAAAGCAGATAATATAGATGGGTAATTGGGTTGATTGTTTGATTGTTTGAAAATAATAATTATATTATTGTGGGTTGAAAACCCTATGTACTCACCAAGTTTCCCAACCTGACCCACTCAGTTTATTTATATCACAGGTGTTGATATGAAGTCACATTACACTGAAAGATTTAAAGAGATGTAGATTACTAGTGTAAATAAATGTAAGTTTTGTTTATGCTTATGTTTCTGTATTAACGATGACATCCAAAATGTTTTAAAATGAACAAAATACGTTTCTTCGAAAATGTTTTAAAAACGTATTTATTATGTTTTTCTGGGAACAAATCCGCAACATTTTTATTAAAAGAAGTACTCTGATTTTTATAAAGCATAAACAAAAATCGGTCTTTTCTGGCCGTGAAAATGGGGATGTCACAGTTGGTATCAGAGCATTAGTTTAAGCGAACTAGGAATATGGATTTATTTCTATACTTAAACTTAGAATGCTAAGTGATGATTGTGAGGAGTGTGTCAAATAGATTTAGGTAATGCACCTGAATAGACACAAGCACTAGCTTATTTTAGGAATGATGCCTAAATTCCTTTTACGTGCTAAATGATGCTATAGTTTGATCGGATCTATGGTCTGTTGCCGACCGGATCTGGAAACCTTATGTGTTTAGGATTCTAAACGTACGAATACGATATTAGAACTAACATATAAACGTTTCGGAGTGATAAGGATGATTTAAACGTCAATCTTAATTAAAGGTCTAGATTCACCTTATTCGGTGTATACATCAAGATGGCAAGGACCCGTAGCGGAAACATGAATGCAAATGGGAACCGAAACCAACCCCCGGTGATTGAGCAAATACCGGTTATGGTAACCGCTGCTGAGCCAATAACAATGGCCGGAGTGCAAGCAATGATCCAGGCGATGTTGGACTGTCAAATGGAGGAAACCAGACGTTTGCTCCAGCAAAATCGAGAAGAAGCAACCATACAGATCGAACAGCCCGAGTTGAACGAAGGGCAGACTGAGGAGGGAAACTACAGTGGGACTGTTGGTCAAGCCAACCCACTGATAGTTAGGCAAAACCACTAGGATGGAGGAAATGATGGACGTGGATGCAAATACAAAGATTTCATGGCGTCCAAACCACCGAGTCTATCTGGAAGCCCGATGCCGGTGGGAGTCATGAACTGGATCTCCGAGATGGAGACGATGTTTGAGAGTTGCGAGTGTAGCAACAGGCAAAAGACCGCTCTCGCGGTTCCTTTGTTGAAATCTGGAGTACTAAGCTGGTGGAAGCTACTAGCCGATTCGATGCCCAAAGGAGAAGCGAGCAAGATGTCATGGGAGGATTTTCTAGTGCAGTTAAAAATGCAGTACTGCTCTGAGCAGGATCTTCTGGAGATCAACAACGAGTTTCAGAATCTAAAGAAGGGAAAGATGAGTGTCATCGAGTATGCTGCAAGTTTTACAGAGAAAATGAAGCTTGTTCCTTATCTAGTTCCAACTGAGCTCTCCAAGGTCAATAAGTTTGCCCATGGATTACCAGCAGACTTTGGACCAATGGTCAAGCAAGCAACCACTTTGAAAGGAGCCATCTGGGTAGCCAGGAATGTTGAGACCCAGATTAGGGAAAGAGGTCTGGAGAGAGCTTAAGTTGGCGAGAAAAGGAAACATGAAGGATCATCAAAATCCAACAAGGAAAAGAAATTCTCAAAGATTGAAGAAGGAGGAGGAGGTGAAACCAAGTGGTGCGAGAAGTGTAAAAAGAAGCACTTCGGGAAATGTAGCGAGGAGGTGACTTGCTACAAATGTGGGAAGACAGGGCATTACGCCAGCAAGTGTGCGTCCAACAAGAAGGTGTGTTATGTATGTAACAAGGAAGGGCATATTTCCAGGGACTGCCCGGGGAAAAATATGGCAGCAAGACCAGAAATGCCACCGAGGCCAAGGGCATTCCACATGATCCTCGACGAAGCAGAAAACCGTGCAAGGAATCAATGATGAGGACTTCATATTCGAAGATCAAGTTATGCAGTAGCCATAGTGTCGTATGATGTAGCCTATTAGAGGCATAATCTAGGGTGAACTTGGACACCTATGTAATAGTTTCAAGAAATAATAAATCCTTCGTTCTGTTATCTGATGTGTTAAAATGTTATGTGATTTTCTTGTATGGTAACTTGGGAAACTGCGGGACAATACTTGGGACGAGTATGAGTAGGTGTGAATGGTAGTAGAGGCCTATACTACCGGAAGCACAGGACTCACACTTGGATCAAGGAAAGTCACAAGGTTACCAAGAAGCTAGCAACTGATTCTATTTTTTTTCAAGTATGTCATTACCATCGTTTCGATAATGACTAAAAAGATTGTTAATTTCCGACCCTAGTGGTCGTACCGAATTGAGTCCGACTACGATGAGTATGTTGCGTGGTTCAGGGAACCAAGCTCAATGTAGCATCCGACTTAAACCAAACAATTGAAATCAAAGCGATCAATAGAAGTATCGCGTTCGTTGTTAAAGAAGTTGGTAGCCAGAAACGCTACATGTTAAAGTGTGATTATATCACATTAGAACATGAAGGAAGGCATAGTCTATTTTAGAATTTAACTCTAAGAGACCTAAGTCTAAACGTGCATCACATGATGATAGGTCATAATTTGAAGTCTAGCCTGAGGTAGAGAGCAGGTGCACGATCGAGTACTGCTTACAGTCAATGAGTCTAAGAGATAGACTTGAAGGAATATAGAAGTTATAATTATTACCTAGGATGAAGAGATGGCGTATGGAGTCATTATACGAGCCCTAAGGGGGAGATACGTTGATGATTCCGGGACGTAATCATCCTAAGGGGGAGATAATTGTAACGCCCGCAGATCCGGGCTAGTCAATTTAGAGGCAATAGGGGTCGAAAACAACTTTTCTACAAAAAGATTATTTAGAATAAATAATCTTAACCAGCTGTAGAATATGTCACAAGGTTTCCGTACATATAAATAACGCCGAAATCCGAGTTATAACGAAGAAGTTATGACGCGTCGAAGTTTCGCGTCGGAACCGGCACGGCGCCGGGAAGCGTAAAATAGTAAATTTATGATAGAGAGAGATTTAGCCTTAGCGCTCTAAACGAAAGTCGTAGAATATGTTAAACTAAGAACATCGATAAAAATAACGCCCAAATCTGACTTCGTATGAAGAAGTTATGATTTTTCGAAGTTTCGGATTAGCGGTGTACAACCCGAAATTCGAATTTTAGATCGATTGATTTTTAGCCGACACAACCTAAACAAGAATCGAAGATCTCGTTATTAGTAGCGTAACGATAAAAATACAGACGAAAATGGACATCGGATAAAGAAGTTATGAGATTTTAACGGACCAATCCTGTCCCGGCCTGTTAAAAATATAACTTTAAAAATAAAGTCAAAATTAGCCGACGGAGTCTAAACGAAAGTTGTAGAGTACGTCTCCACCTACGCGTGGATATAAAGAACGTCAAAAACGGATTTCGTATGAATGAGTTACAAATTATAATAGCATATTTACGTATTAAAATAAAGTATAAATCATGTATACGTACACATATATATACATATGTATATATCATTAGAAAGGTATCGACGATGCGGTCATTATAAGACTAATGTTGAGTTCTTTCGACATTAGTTTAGTACAAATATCATTAAATCCATTTAAAATAGTATTATAGAGGGTTGTTTAGTTGTTTATATAACTAAAAGGTCATTAAGTAATTATGGAGGGTAGTTTTTGAAAATTCAATTAGTATAAATAAGAGCCTTGGGCTCTCATATTTCTTGCACCATTCTCTTGATTCAAGAGTCTTTCTCTCCTTATCCCCCGAGCATTTCGGTCCCTCGTGATTCGACTTCTCTTTCTGTAGTTTTAGTATAGTAAGGTGAGCGCTGAAGCGCTGCACGAATCTTTCTTAGAAAGATTCAGCGATGAAGTTCTGCCCCTGCAGAGCCCGACTCCTAGCTAAAATCCCCTTGAAAGTATGTTATGCTTACCCTATTTTAAATATAGTTTATATTTAAAATTAGTATTGTTATTATAAATTTATAATAAATATTTGAGCTATTATTATGATTTATATAAGTGTCGTTATAATATATTTTAACTACTCGCGGTACGTGGAATCTGGTTTAAAGGGCCGCATAGGGTTGTTGGATTTCAGAAGTGCTATACGCCAATATGGTCCTGCCCTCCAATGTTTTATGTCTGGCCCCTGTCTGTACGTAATAGTTGGAAAGTATTGTTTAAACGTTTATATAATAATAATAATAATAATAATAATAATAATAATAATAATAATAAGACTAATAATTAGTCACGGTAATATTAGACTAAAATCTAGTGGTGATAATACTAGGTTTCATCAAAGGAAATTATTTTAAAGTAAACGAAGCGTTGTCCGAGTACCGAGTCACCACCTTCTCAGGTGAGTGCATAGTCTCTTTCATCTTACACATAGATATGAAGTATTTTAATATAAATTACGTGCTATGTGTGCATATTGTCTGAATACTTGCTGTCTATGCTGAGTGAAAGATTTTATACATGCTTTAATTGATTTAAACTATATATGTATTTTATATCTACGAAAATGTTGGGGTAAAACATGGGTAGATATAATAGATGAAATATGAGTTGGATGATGAGTTGAGAGGTGATATAGACTATAAGGTGTGGGTGAGAGGTGTACGATGTGAGAAGCCTTTTTCCCAAACGATGTCCCCATCATTCAGCAGAGTATGGATGACAACCACGGACTATCCTAGATAGTTCAGTGGAACACTATCAGGCTCGCAACCTGTAGGTGTTGTGAACGATGTGTTCACCCAGTGTACTCTAAACCTTGGTGATCATGCAGACTTGATACCTAGACCCTGGCGATCATGCAGACTTGGTGCCAAAACCTTGGCGACTATGCAGACTTAGTGCCTATTGTATAAATTTTGGCGACTATGCAGACTTAGTGCCTAAACCCCGGTGATGATGGACTTCGTGCCGATTCCATAGGATGATCCTTAGGAATGTATGAACGAGGAATAGTTGATTCTTAGGGTAGATCCTTAAGAATAAAGCAGATAATATAGATGGGTAATTGGGTTGATTGTTTGATTGTTTGAAAATAATAATTATATTATTGTGGGTTGAAAACCCTATGTACTCACCAAGTTTCCCAACCTGACCCACTCAGTTTATTTATATCACAGGTGTTGATATGAAGTCACATTACACTGAAAGATTTAAAGAGATGTAGATTACTAGTGTAAATAAATGTAAGTTATGTTTATGCTTATGTTTTTGTATTAACGATGACATCCAAAATGTTTTAAAATGAACAAAATACGTTTCTTCGAAAATGTTTTAAAAACGTATTTATTATGTTTTTCTGGGAACAAATTCGCAACATTTTTATTAAAAGAAGTACTCTGATTTTTATAAAGCATAAACAAAAATCGGTCTTTTCTGGCCGTGAAAACGGGGATGTCACATGTGCTGACTAGGAGGATTAAATGTTCGAATGAGATGATTTTGGGTCGAACAAAATTTTCAAGTTTGATATGAAGAACTGGAAATCGAAAGGATTAACCAATTTTTTTTCCGAATAATTGGTGTTGATCATTCGTTATTGATAATGAAGAATTGATTCACGAAGATTTGGTTAAATAGTTTCGAAAGTTTGATAATCAAATGGTTGTAATCGATATTGATTTGGATTTCGAAGGCTTATGGTCAAACTGCCTTCGTTATGTCACGTTTGCGAACTGGAATGTTTTACGAATGGAAATGAATGTGCTAAAGTTTCGAAAACAGCCCTTGATGTTTCGAGTGTTTGAAAGTCTTTACTTACTTTCGAAATTGGTGCTGATTTCGTCAAAATTTTGAAGTAAAAGGAAGAAGTTTCGAAAACAGACCTTAAAATTTCGAATCATTGGCAATTTCGACAAATGGCTGAAGTTTCGACATTTTGATGGTTTATACCCAATTTCCAAATTTGGAACTAATTTCGACATTTTGGGGTATAAATTCGAAAATTTCAAGGTGTGGGCGAAATTGTCGAAATTAGTCCTTTAAGTTTCGAAAAATTGTCTGTTCGTAACGAATTTCGAAAAAGGACTGATTTGGTTGAGAAATTGAAGAAAATCCATTTCGGGCTCCTACAGTTTATTCAAATTGACATTTTTTACCCAACTTCAGAAAAAGGGGAGAGTTTTGCATTTTTTGCTGTTTTGGGCGCACCGAGTCACTGTAGAATTTTGAAATTGACAATTTCTACCCATTTTTGAGAAATTATGCCAAAGGCTGTCCGTGAACAAAGTTAAAAATTGAAGATTTTTGGGTTTTTTAGATTAAAGCACAAAGTTTATGCCACATGTTAAGGGGGAGTCTTGACACGAAAAATTCCGAATAGAGTACGTTCTCTTTTGTTGATGGTTTTATATCAATATTCGATTATAAAAAAGGGGAGAAATTTATATGGAAATTCGAACTTGAATTTTTCATATTATGCAGATTTGAAGAACGAAGTGACCTTGAATTTTTGAAGTACACAAAATGATGCAATTGGAAGTTCAGAAGTGATTTAGTTTCGAAATGGGTTTGGATTTATTGAAGATTTTTGGGGATTGTTTTTATGCTCAACTTTTGGGTGATCAATTTGGAGTTTGAGAAGCTCATGATCATTCGTTGACGCTCGATTTGTATGGTCTCACATCCTGGAGCCTAAGTTGAAGAATCATGGAAGAATTGAAGATTTGAAGTTCATTTTCACATGTGTCACCCTTGAGGCTCAGATTGTGTAGTTGCTCGATTTTGGAAGAATTGAAGTGAGTCATCCATTCCTAACTTTGAGGGGGAGAATGTTGGGGTGCAAAGTTATTCATGTTTGACTTTGTAATATGTTCACTTTTGTAAAACCCACTTGTATGTGGTGTATTAGCCTTTTGACTCATGAGATAGAGAAAGAGAGAGAGAGAGAGAGAGAGAGAGAGAGAGAGAGAGAGAGAGACATGTAAACACCTCTATATAAGGTGGGTTAAGTCCACTTGTAGATGTGTGCTTGAGAGGTATAAAAGTGAGTTTGTAAGTCTGTGTTATTTATTTAGATATAGATCTATGTCCCTTTTTGTAACACCATACATATTCAATACATCTCTTGAACAACCAAATCACAGTGTTCATAGTGCAATCTTTAATTCCAAATGCCAAAACATGTTCTTTATGTCACTACACCAACCGATATGGTGCCTTGGCTATCAGAGTCGCACAAAGGATTAGGTCGATCCTAAACTCCACCTGTCTCTCTGGAGGTATCCTAGATAACTCCTCTAGAAATACGTCTGGGTACTCCTACACCACTAGTACGTCACTCACAGTCGCCTTACTCGCCTCCCGGGTATCCATAACGTAGGAGACAGACCCTACACGACCCTATTGGAGGTAGTGCCTAGCCCTTGCTGACGAACACATGGCTGGTCCACGCTGCAGCAACATGCCCTGAATCACCATCTCACCCCCACTTAGGGTCCTAACACGTACCAACTGTTGTGCACAGTCGATCACCGCCCCATTAGGGCTAAGCCAATCCATGTCGATGATGACCTTTTTCCCACGCAACTGGATGGGAATCAAATCCATGAGGTATCGCTCATCGTACGACCTCAAGACATACTCTCTGGAAATCTTTGATGCTCATACAGATCGGTCGTCCACAATCTCGACGTCTAAGGGACAATCTAGCATCCATGATGACTCTAAAAACCTCTTCCTAAGTGCAAGAGAGACAAATGGCCATGTATCCCCCGAGTCAAATAAGACCTATACTGGGATGCTGTTCACATGGAACCATCCGAAACAAAACACATAAATATCATAATCGACATGTATTAAGAGTTAAGGAGAAGAAATCATACCCATCACCGCATCCGATGCGGCACGCACCTCCTCGGTGGTCATCTGGAAGGCTCAGCTCCTCACCACTGGAGCATCCGCCTAGCCTTGTCGGCCATCTGTGATCCGCAGGGTCGCTGGAGCTGGCGCCGCCACTGGCGCTACTAGTACTAATCTCGGGCAGTTATCCTTTTTACGACCCTTCTGATTGCAATCAAAGCAAATCTGGTCTGATGTATGAAGAAATAGGGGTAGGGGCAGTACATTACCTACCAAAGTGCCCAAGCTTTTTGCACTTATTGTAGCCCGATGACTCTAGTCTACAAACCCCCTCATTTGTCTTGCCGCACTTTCAACAGCGGATCCGATGCTGTTGGCCATTCGACCAAGTGTCATATCCCATGGGTTTCATTCTTGAAACCCTATTAACCTGTCTAGCCTCCGCCTTCCTCTTCCGTATGTGCTCTATGTCCATCTCCCTCTCTCTCGCCCTCACTATCATGTCCTCCAAACTCGGGTATGTTGAGTAGTTGACATGTTTCCGAATGTCAGCTCTCAACATATCGTAGTACCGGGTCTTCCTCATCTCCTTATCCCCTGCATACTGAGTCACCGATAAGGCCCTCTCCTTGAACTTGGCGGTAATCTCCGCCACTAACTCAGTCGTCCGTCTCATGTTAGGAAACACCCTGGCCAACTGCTGAATCTCAAAAGTTGGCTCAAACTCAGCCCTAAACCTGATCATGATGTCCGACCATGTCATAGGCTCAATGGTTGGGGCTCCTAACGAATCACTGAATGCATCTCAACAGTCTCTAGCTTTGTCCCTTGAACACCCTGCAGTATACTAGACCTTCGACCTCTTAGGGAAGAAGCTTGTCAATTATGCAGATTCGATGTCTGCAATCCGTCTTGTGGCCATAATGGGGGTCCTTCACCCTGTGGAAGTCTGGCACACCACATCCCCTGCAATCCTTGAAGGAGAGTGTGCTTGTCCCTGACTGGCCAGATGCCATGTCGCTCCTGAACGCCCTGAGGTGCTCCTTCATCAGCTCGATAAAACTTTCCTTTATTGACCCAAAAATCACCAGGGTCGCCTCAAGGATGCCTCTCGTAAGCTCTGATGGGATGAAATCGCGTAACCCATCATAAACCGGCTTGGAACCCGTACCTAAACTTGAACCAGATCCAGACCTTAAATCTCGTGCTCTGAAACGTGTCACCACCATTCTAAAATAAAACAAATAATCGTTAGGGACATACATAATCTTGAGAGGTCTCACACACTTTATAAGTTCCTTGGTTCTATCTCATCCCTCCTTGACTTGAGTAGGGATCCTATATTTTCAGTAGTACGAGCCCATTCTACCTTCCACATCTATCCGTACATTACTCCCAGATTTCCCTGACTTTATGATATCCCTTTTACTACTACTGATCGTCGTACTAATCTCATCTTAGGCTTACCCTAGGGTAACTCTCCGACCTACTCTCCGCCATCAGCTACATAATAAACCCCTACTACCTTTACCTAACTAGCTTGCGAATACCATTACATATCACTAAGACCAGATAATTCTTCGAATCAGAGGTCCTACACTACAATGGTTGGACTCAAGCAAGAGCTGCGTAATAGGCCTAGATATAACCTTCTTAAATTATTAAATCCTTGCAATATGTAACTTAACGTATTTGTCTACTGGTTAGTTAAAGATAGCTAGAACTCCTAAAAGCACAAAGCAAGCAGCATTCGAGCATTGAGTAACAAAACCAAGTATATCCTATTTAGGCCATCATATCACTGACTAATGAAATTCATTAAGCACATGTAGCAGGCACATAAGTCATCTTCCTAGATCATTAGCCCTAATCTAGTATTTAGTTCTTATACATATAACATGCATATAAGGCATCCTTCCTAGATCCTCAACCCAAATCTAGCATGCAGTACTCATAATCATATCATATATCATAACAAACATGTATGGTATCTTGGGGAAAACTTACTTGAGCTCGGCCGATTGCACACATTACACACCTTGTTCTTTCTCAAAGCTCTTTATTTTAATTTTTAGAAAAATTATTTTTTTGTAAAAATCTTCCAAACCCACGATTTGAGTCCGGGCACCCCTAAAAGTGTGTCTGAATCCCTCAAACCAAGGCTCTGATACCAACTTCTAACATCCTAAAAATCATGACCAAAAATTTCATTTTTGATATAATGATTCATAAAACAATTTAAAGAAAACATCATCAGGTTATTTTCATTTCATAAAAACAATAGATCATATGTCTCAAAAACATGTCAAAAAATAGTAACAATGTCAGAGTACAAATCCCAAGAATCTCATATAAGGAAAATCGTGTGTGTGATGCATTGCTATCGTGCCGACTCCTTTCCTTTTGAAGATGAAGTACATGACACCAATACTAAAAATCATCAGCACAAAGCTTAGTGAGCTCCCCTATCATACCACATACCATACGTAACACATACTGTCTAACATATCCGGGTACTAGCTACCCCTTTAGTCTCTTTCAACCGGTAACTTGCCTATCATATCAGGGTGCTGGCCTACCCATTCAGTCTTGTTGACCGGTAACTTGCCTAGCATAATAGGGTGCTGGCCTAAGCCTTCGGTCCTGTCGATGGGTACCTCGCCTAGCTTATCAGGGTGCTGGCCTACCCGTTTGGTCCTTTCGACCGTTACCGGGAACTATTTCACCCCTACTTCTACCATATAACATCCTAGTGCATAAACATATAATTCATATACTTCCTAGCTTATCCGGGTACTGGCATACCCCTTTGGCCCTATCGACCGGTATTGGGGTCTATCCTACCACTCCTACCATTATCAAATAACATCATAGCATACTGGCACATAAGCATGACATATAGTGACATACCATATAATTATCACAGAGATAATCATCTCTACTATAGCTATTACTAGTGGGCCGACAATGGTACATTTAACACGCTTCTATTGGAAGGTAACTCACCTTGATGTCGCGTAATAGCTGAACTGTCCTCGGTGCTGGGATAAACTTCTCTCAAACCCCTACACATATAAATATCTTTTAATTACCCTTTCATACTCATAACCCCTTTAAGGGTTAACTCTGGTCAATGGTCAAAGTCACAGTTAACATCCTGGTCAAAGTCAACATCCTCGTTGACTCAACTCGCCGAGTTAGTCCATCAACTAGTAGAGTTCCATAATCCATAAAACCCTGAAATCTTAATCCTACTTGTCGAGTTCTTTCGTGGAATCATCGAGCTTCATGATTCATAAAACTCTAGAAACCTTGATCCTACTCATTGACTTGTTTCATGAACTCGTCAAGTTCTTCCTTATTACATAGTCTGGCCCTTTTACTCATAATTCGTCGAGTTCCTCCTAAAACTCGCAGGGTTTTCCTTCATATAGAGTCGGGACATTTTGCTCATAACTCGTTGAGTTCCTCCTTGAACTCGTCGAGCTCTTCAATCTTCCAGCCTAAAACATGTCCAACTCGCTGAGTCATCTCCTTGACTCAATGAGTTTACTCAGTAACAGAAAAGGTTGGGGGACCACGACCCATCTCGCCATGTTGTACAAACAACTCATCGAGTTCCCCATAGTCTAAATCCATACAGTCGTTTCTAGTCAAGCTTAATGCATCCAAGTCAAATATCTTGTTCCCTAGGGTCAATATATCACGTAAAGTTTCTATGATTACGTCCATGCATGGGCTATTTAGCTCAAAAGCCCCAAAAAGTGGTTCGCAAGTTGCATGGGACTACCATGGCCATAAAGTTGGCACCTTTATGCCATGGATCCCTCAAAGGCTCTAGATCTGAAGTCATGACTCCAAAACATGCTTGCATCCATGAATGGTCCCAAAATGGGCTACTTCAAGCCCTAAACTACTCCATGAAGAGATCTAGTAAATGAATATACAAGTTATAGAATTTATTCCTCAACAAGGCTACTTTAACCATGAAATATCTGGATCCAAGGCTTCTTCCTTCATTAAAGAACTTCTAGCTTCCACTCCTTCAAGGAAATACCAAAGAATCACTTTTTTCACTCACACACACACACTCAGAAGGCTCGAGATCACAAATTAGGATTTTGCTGGACAGAGGGAGGCGATGAGGGAGGCCACAATAGGGTGTTAAGGTCCTTTAATATGGTACAAACCCTAAAAATTAGGGTTTCACTTTGGCAGCACTACTCGTCAAGTCGAGGCTTCGCGACTCGTCGAGTAGACTTCATGTCCCGCTCCCCAAAAATCCTTTTCTACTCGATGAGTTGGGGCCTCCAACTCGTCGAGTCCCTTTACAAAAATGAATAATTCTTACTAAAATAGATACCAGGAACCGAGCGTTACATCCTGACTCCTCTAATCCCAAGTTTTTGCAGTCACGCCATTTTATCTTAAGTAGTACTAATAAAATTCCAGTTTATCATGCTTGTCAACATGTCAAACATTGTCGTTTATTTTTTTCTTTTTCTTCTTTATCAAACACCACTCGTGTGTTTGAACTTATTCATTTTGATTTATGACATCCCTCGTTACTAGATTTAAGTGTTTTAGATATCATATATTGTTTCTTAATGATTTTTCACATTTTTTGTGGGTTTTTTTCTCTTCGTGTAAAATCTGAGGTTTATTGCATTTCTTTGTAATTTAGAATGTACGTCAAATATCAGTTTAAAATCGACATTCAATATTTTTAGTGTGACAACGGACATGAATTTAATAATCACCATCTTTTTATGTATCTTCAATCTAAGGGACTTAACATTTGTTTCTCTTGTCCATACATATCTCATGAAAATGGAAAAGCCATACGATATCTTCGAACTATCGACAATATTGTTCACATTTTTCAATATCAATCGTCTTTAACACCTATGTTTTGGACTAAAGTGCTTCCTATTACTGTGCAAACACCTAATCTCATCCCTAGTACCACCCTATCCTTTAAGACAACCTTCGAATTCCTACTTGCTTTATTTCCATAGTATAATCACCTTCGTGTCTGTGGGTGTTTGTCTTTCCCTGACACGTCTTCTACTTCTCCCCATGAACTCTCTCCTTGATCTACTAACTGAGTTTATCATCATCTTGAACTGAATTATAAGGGATATAAGTGTCTCAATCTTGTCATGCAGTGCGTTATCATATCTCATCATTTCATATTCGATGAAGATCACTTCCCTTATTGAGATTATCATCCCTCCCTTCCGACTATGACGATGAAATTTACTCGTGATCCTGTCCTTTCTCATTCGATATCCCCCCCCCCACCAAGCAACTGGCCACACAACTACCTTCTCCTCAACCCCCTCCACATACTATTCATCACATGAGCACTCACTCTTGAATAGATTCCTAAAACTGTGTACCATTCTTAACCTCTACTACTTCTGATATCTCACCAATTCCTACATCAACAACTCAGGCCATGAGTAATCCTAATTGGTAGTTATACATGGATGCATAAATATCAGCCCGCACTGATAATCACACATGGGATCTTTTCCCTCTTGTTCCCAATACCAAAATTATAGGTTGTCATTGGCTTTACCATCACAAATTTCACTCTCACGATAACCTCCATCGCTATAAATATGTAATAGTCACTCAAGATTTCTCTCAACAAACTGATCTACGTTTTGATGATACCTTTAGGCTGGTTGTTAAACCTGCTACCATTCGTAGTATTCTTAGTATCAATGTCTCATTTCATCGGCCGATCCATTAGCATGATCATGTGTGCCGCGTACGTAAGGCCTTATACGGTCTTGAACTGGCTTCCTGTGCCTGTTATCAATAGCTTGCTGTCTATATCTCATCCCTTGGCTTCACCAACAGTAGATTGAACAACTCTCCTTTCATATTTCATAGTGAAATTGAGAATGTCCATCTCCCCCTCTATGTGGATGATATCATTCTCACGACTTCTAGCCTATATATCATCATGAGAGCTATTAAACGTCTCTTGTCTAAGTTTTCCATAATGGACTTAGGTTCTCTGTCTTTTTTTCTTGGTATTGTTGCTACTCGTTCCTCAAATTGTTTGTTTCTTTCAAAAACTAGATTTGCTAAGGAGATTCTATCGCTTGATAATATAACCTCTTACAATCCATGTAGCACTGCTATAGACACCAAATAGAAACTCTCTTCATCCGGGAAACCTTTTTATGATCCGAACCTATATCAAAGTATATCTAGGGCTCTACAATATTTGACGTTCACTCGTTCGGATATTTCATATTTGGTTCAGCAAATCTTCCTCTTTATGCATTAGCCTCACGAACGACACTTTCTAGTGTTAGAATAAATCAAGAGTTGATCGAAAGATTCTAAACAGAAAAGTAAATCAAAAAAGAATACAATAAATAAAACTACTGTTGAATGATTAATAATCAGTGCCTTAGAAGGGCTAGATGAAGAACTGTAAAGACACGGTAGGGAATCACAAAACGATTAACCCTAATGAAGTGCATGCATGCAGTATTTAAAGCTAAACCCTAGCAATATAAAAATGGATGGGCAGGCCCATACCATAAAAGTCTAACTACATACATAACAAAATTTCATACAATAAATTAGATAAACCAACAATCTCCCCCATTGTGTCAAATAAGGAAGGCAGATTCTTCAACTCTGTTGTCGCTTTTGAACTTTAAAAAGTTTTGGCGTTATACACAACAAAGTTTTGCGAACCAGGATGTACCAATTGATCATGTCTGAAAAGCATTTCTTCTTTCCAGAACTGTTCTCTTTATTCTAACTAATAAACTCAAAAATGTGCTCAAGGCATGAAGTGGAATATAGATGCTTGTCGAGCAAAAAAGAAACAAACTCTGTGAAAGCTCGCATTAGGTTGTTCTCGCAGTTGAAATGCCACACTCCAATCATTCTTTCATATTCTTCCCAAATTCATTTTATCAAGATCCTTCGAAGGCTCCTTGGGAAGCACTATAGGATTCTTATTATAGATAGTTGCAATCTCCTTGTCCATCTTCCTAACCTCCTGGATGTAAGAAACTCTATGAAAATTCACAGCAGGTTGTTCTCGCAGTTGAAATGCCACACTCCAATCATCCTTTCGTATTCTTCCTAAAGTCATCTTCTCAAGATCCTTTGGAGGCTCCTTGGAAAGCACTGTAGGTTTCTTATTAAGGACAGTTGCAATCTCCTCATCCATCTTCCCAACCTCTTGGATTTAACAAACCAACATTCATTTAAGATGTGCAGTAACAGACTCCAACTTTTGTTCATTCTTTAGCTGTTGAAGAAACAGAGAAATCCAATCGAATGGGTTAAGGTAGGGCAAATTAGCGAGAGGGAATTCGAACATTAAAATCACAGCCCTATGAGTAACCTTGAAGCGATTGTCGATGATGCTCTCTATTTCAAGTGGTACTAATACCTTGACAGCAATGATCTTCTTTGAGCTCCGGGTTTCGTATTGTGCCTTCATGAGCTTTAGATAAAATGAGAATAGTATCTGATCAACACCTGTATCAGAGATAGGAAGACTTGCAATTTTATCAAAACTTCAAAACTAAAAGGCCTTCGGTGTGATTGGTAGATCAAGTTACAAATCTGGAGAGTTCTCTAATTCAAAAGATGCAACAGGCTCTAATCAATAAATGTTCAGGTTATCATTGGCTTCCTTCAGGATTCATTCTAATGTCCATAAAGGAAAAAGAGTTCTCTGAGTTTTCAAGGTTTCCTCAGCGTCACGTGCTGCCTTCTCTCGTTCCTCAGCCTCTTTAGTGACTCCCAGGTTTTCATCTAATTCAACATCACGAGATTTACACTTAGTTTTTTTATTATCATCTTCTTGTTCCTCATCATCATCATCAACAATCTTCCCTTTTCCTCTTGATGCCAAAGCTACATTATCCTTTGGATCATTAGACTTTGGTTTTGTTCATGATCATCTTCACCATCAGTCACTTTACAAGCACCAAAAGTTCTTGCTGGGTCTCCCCCCTTGTTTTGGAATAGAAGATTCTGAAACACCATGAATTTTGTCTAGAATGAAGAAGATAGGCTTCAATTTCTCTGCCAGATGCTGACAAACAGAGACTGTGAAGAGAGAATCACGAGTCTCAATTAGACTATGCAAATTAACATTCACATCAGCAACATTTAATAAAAAATTTTCATATTTCAAATCAGCAATTTGGGAATTCGCATGTGGTAACTTAACTGAGAGAACCTTTACCTTCTCAGTTTTAACAACAGTCTCATCCATTATCTTGTTCTTTAGAGCCAAATCATCCTGAAGTTTTTAAATTTTGGAGCAGATGGATGTTTGTAACTTAGAATTGCCAGTTTGGATCTTAGTGCGAACCTTCGTAAGAGCTGCCTTTTTAGTTTCGAGAGTAGAAACAAGGCTTCTGATGGCTGTGTTCGCAGGTGATGAGCTGCGTTCTGATGAAGTATAGAATTCCTCCATAATGTTTTTAATATTAGAAAGCAGTTTATCGAATTTTTTGGTCGTTTCTATACAAGTCTTTTAAGAATCAACAACTGCTTTGTTTGGGAGGGCGAGATTTGTAACATGCTCTTAGTAAGTGTTACAAGGAAGCCTTTGATAGAAGCCTGAGAGAATTCACTATTGGACGAGCCTTTAGTGGACTCATGTAAAGAATCCAATTTGGTATTTAGGGCCTTCAACTGCCCTATTGTCATTTAAGCATCATCTTCATCACTTTCTCGTTATACATTAAAAGGACTATAATGGAAGTCTACAAAAGCACCCGATCATTATTAAAGACTATATCAGGATCATCTCGACGAAGAGGTGAGATGGGAGTGAAATCAACACCAAAAGAAAAACCAGAAGCCCATGCCCCCATATCAGATACATTTGGAGTGGCTGTTGAGTTTGTGAAGAGAGGTGTAGATAACAAAATTGAAGCTTGAGGTTGCAAAACAGCCACAGAAACCTTCGGGCATGGAGCAATCATGATAGGTGTTGTTGTGGCAGTAGGAGAAGGCGGAGTAAAATCTTGGAAGAAGTCATCTGTTATTGGAACAGAAGTTAGCACAAAAAAAGTTACCTCAGTATTCGTAGATGAAGGCTCTGCAACCATAGGTTGCGAAGATACATCGGTATTATTAGTCTCGTGCTGGTCTTGCTAAGGAATATGAACATCGAAGATGGTGTGAGTCTTTGTATCCTCCTCATTGCTTAGTGAAGGTGTCCTTGGGTTATGAGTGGCTCACTTTTTCTTCTTTGGAGTTTGAGCAGGCTCGGAGGGATCATCCTTCGCTTTTTGGTTACCCCCTTTTCTGTGGCTTATTAGCCTCTTTTAAAGCCCTTCACATCTCATAAGTAAATGGATGAGGACCAGATGCTGGTTGTCTGTGATACTCGGTGATAACTTCACTGTGTGTTGGGACATTGTGAAGCATTGTTTCTAGAATAGACCCGATGAAAGCGAATCATGAGCTGTTAGACACGATAATGTTGGAAGTGTGAAAAATCTAAATGGCTACAACCGTTGAACCCTCGATCACCGAAATGGTGTGACATTTGATTTCCCCTTGAACAATAATGGCCTAAAAACGAGCACAAGATATCTCTGTATGGCGTGTAACAGATAAAGTACTCTGAACTAATTGAGTCCAAAGAAGCAATCTGTAATCCAGATTGATCCCTAAGTAAATGCTATAAATAATCATAAGAAAAAACTTACTTTCACTATCAGAACTTGTTACCCTCTCTGAGAAATTCTTTAAAATTAGGGTAAGCAGTCCATTCTACATGGGAGGAAGATTGGGCTCTTTGAACTTAGAGAGAATTGTAAGATGATCTTTGTAGCCCATTTGGTAGAACAACTCCAGAATGGAAGATGAGGAAATGAACTCCGATCAATCAAATCTGTAGCTGATGAAAGCCCCAATAAACTACCAAAACTTGGAATTGGTGATGGATGTTTGTTGATTACCAAGATCGAAAGTTATAGTAGCACTACATTATTCATAACGAGCAGTCTGGAAAGCTTTGGACAGATGAACTAGATGGACATGCTCTGACGTTGATAGAGTAGTAGTAAATGGTGAGTGTCTTAAGCATTCAATCAGTGGTTGGAGAAAGGTGTCATACTTCGACGGATCAAGGTCCAAGATCATATTCTAGTTAGCCTTGAGGCCAAGAAGCACTGATGTTGCAGTTTAATCGACGCATGATGGAGTTTCTGATGATGCAACCATTGAGGTCGACGGAGAAGATGACGAACAGTAGTGAGAGAAAAGGGTTTTCTTGCGCCTGATAATTTTCAAAATCTTTAGAAGTGATAAATGAATTTGATCGCTGATTTGCATTTTATACATCAGTGTTGGAGAGAGAAAGCTAGCTGGTGACGGTTCCGTTTCCCTAAAAACATTCTTGAAAAAGCGTGTGTGACAGGCGTGATGTCACGCAGCGTAACTGATAGGGAATGTTGTCAGAACATTTGAAAACACCCGCCCAAATCAATTCTTATCCCTTAAAGACCTCCTTTTCTGTTTTCCTCATTCGTAATAATTCTCCATTTTCTGCTCTCCGAATCTGCATTTAATCATTAGAACTACGAACCAGACTTTTTTAGAATCACATGGATCTTCATGCAGGAGTGTGCCAAAGGTAAAGAAATAAAGGAAGTTATCTAAGATATTCTAGTGATGTCGATAAAGACATGAAACAGTTGGATCCCAAGCAATGATCTCCTCCTTCAAAGTCAAGAGTGACTCGGAAGTGTCTGTTTGGTATCCTGTTGAATTACGATCATCTGTTTGTTGAGAAAACAATGAAAGGCTTCTTTTCATCATGTTTTCAGGGTTGTTTCATCTTCAACCAAATTCCTAAACTTAACATAAGTCCGAATGTTCGGAAGAAGTACTTATCTGACCAGTGTAGACATAAGAACAAGTATGCTTTGGAATATTCAGAGTAGTTTGATAATACATAAATCTCAAGAATTTTTTTTGGATCTTATAGGAATAAATATCTTAGGTCTAGAACATTTCATTAAGATCTCGAAAAAATAAAATAATGAGATTTCATGGTACAAGCCACGAAGGTGGATTCACATCAATTCCATAGTGAAAAGCTAGAACATATCAATTGTTCACCTTTAATTCATAAATTGGTTTTGGATTTTGGATCTCACTCAATTCGTAGTGATAATGAATTTAAGATCATGAACAAAGAGCTGTGTAACCATGTACCTCAATGGTAATCTCCAAGATTCTCAAGGGTTATGAATGTGAAAGAGAATGTGATATCGAGAAATATTAAAGATGGTTCCGAAGAAATAAATGCACCTCTAGTATATTGCGAATGACCAAGTAGTCAAATCTTAACTCAATATGAGAAGAGTAAGGTAGCTCAATGGCTTATGTGAATATTATCCTGATTGGGAAGAAACGATTGGTATTATCAACTCTTTAAGGCTTCAAACATAGAGTCTCAAAGGCTTCGGACAAAATGCAATAACATGCATCCAGGGACACTTAACTAGTTCAAAGATTTAGAATTAAATACATACCCCATCATTCGTAACTGAGAGCATCATGATGTGTTCCTTCAATGCTGGTCAATTATCTATTATTTTTTATATTTTAAAATTTTCATGAAAAGAAAAAATTAAAGAAAATATTTTTGTAATTTTTGAGATTTTCTGAAAAAGAAATAAACACAGAAATAAAGAAAATATTTTTGAGTTTCTGATTTTCTGAAAAAAGAAATAAAAACAGAAAATAATAAAAACGAGAACAGAATTTTACAAAGACATAAGAAAATAAAATATACAAGGAATACAAGAATTTCCGAACCTCCAAATGAACAGTGGTCTCCGAATCGCTCCGAGCGTTCAGACCAATTCACAGCGTGAACAGTTGACTCCGAACCACTCTGAGTGTTCAGACCAATTCGTAGCATGAAAAATTTACTCCTAAATACTTCGAGCATTCAGACCTATTCACAGCAAATTCTTACCAACTACAAAGGTATTTTTGGAACAGATTAAGCTTCAATCAATCCTAAGCCTTGATGTATTCTACTGGAAGTTTGTTTAGGTAAGGCCTTCGTAAAGATATCAGCCAGTTGATCAGCTGATCTCACAAAGTGAATTTCATCATTGCCATCCTCCACATGATCCTTGATGAAATGGTGCCTCTTGCAATATGTTTAGTCTTGGAGTGTTGCACCACGTTGTGGCAAATGCGATTTGGACTTTCAAAATCGCATTATAAGGGGATTCACTTCGTATTTATCCCATAGTCCCTTAAGTGACTTTAGATCCAAATGACTTGCAAGGTGTATTTGGCGGATGCAATGTACATAGCCCAAGCAGTCGATACTGAGACATAGGTTGGCTTTTTAGATTACTAATGGATGAGTTTGCCATCAAGAAGTTGGCATCCTCCCATGGTACTTTTGTGATCAAGACCGCATCTACCAAGATCAACATCTGAGAATGCTTGCACAAAGAACCCTTAATTCAAAGGATACCATATTTCGAGCAAAGTCATTCGTTTATGATATATGAATATATTCTTTACAGCCGTCATGTGAGTTTCACAAGGATTTGCTTGAAACGTGGCACAATAGCAAACAGAAAACATGATGTATGGACGACTAGTGGTTAGATACATCAATGAACCTATCATTTGTCGATAGAGAGTCATATCAACAGCTGGTTTGTCGAAACACGGTGTTAACTTCATTTTGAATTCCATTGGAACCTTAACTTTCGAATCACCCACCATTCTGAAATTCGCAAGTAACATCTTCAAATAAGCCACCCGATTTATGAATATACCCTCATGACTCAATCTAATATTCAAATCAAGGAAAAAGTTAATCTGACCCATGGAGCTCATCTCAAATTTAGTCTCCATTAACTTTTTGAACTCTACCTTTAATATAGGATTAGTGGATCCAAAGATGATATCATCAACATAAATCTAGATGATCATCAGATGGTCACCATCTTTCTTGCGAAAGAAGGTTGGGTCGACCGAGCCTTGTAAAAATTTAGATTATTTTAAGAATCTAGGGAGAGTTTCATACCGTGGAGAGAAAAACGTGAGAAACACACTTGGAAAAACGTTGGAACAAGTTATACAATGTGCAATAAAGTTCTCAATAATGATAATTTAAAGATGTTAGAAAGTTAGTTGTGGAGTATTTAAATGAAGAAAAGTACGAAAATATAAATGACTACAAATTCTAGATCAAGTAAGCACCAAACTGATTCTTAACAAGGTTTACAATCAAACACAAGTTAATATATGCGATCAGTTTAAAGTGATTGAAGTCACAAGGAGTTGCTCCGAAGGAGAGTTAGATCTTAATATGTTTGAGAGTAAGTTTTGCAAGATCTTATAGACTGAGAAGAAATGAGTTCAGAGAGAAAAGAGATGTAATTGAGTGGTAAGAGGTGATTTCATTCAGAAGCTGAGTACTGTATTGATTGAGTCTCAAGAAATTACATAAGGAGTAAACGAAGAATAAATTTATGATAAAGTGTCCATGCAAGGCACACTAGATAATACAATGTAAATAGATAAGTTAAGAAATAGAAAAAACTAAGTCTTTGTTGCTGATGACATTACAGATGATAGAAGCTAATTGCGGTTGGGATGTTCATTGTGGTTGCTAAGATGACTTTGGATTCACAAGTTAAAGAGGGTCACTTTCTTGCTTTAACAATTCCCCCCTAAGTGACCTCTTAACTTCATCATTTGTCGAGCATTAAGAATTTGATGAGCACCCACTAGAATTTATTGACTTCACATAGCCATTTGATGCTTGTTGAGATCTCAAACTTCACTTCTTTTGTTGTATGTTTTGATCTCTAAACTGAAGTATGTGTGATATCCAGATGCCTACAGGTCAAATGATGCATTGTTATAATTGGAATGAATTACTTGACATCGTTGTTATCCCATTTGAAGATTACACCGAGATCAGGATAGTTTGTTGCTACTAAGGATCTTTCTTGGTATCCTTCGGTGAAGACCGGAGCGGGTTCGAGAGGTGGAAGATTGAACTTTTGAACAAGATCTGGATCTATATCCGCATCAATTTTTGCAAAGTTACATACGACGGACCTGAGATATTCACATGCTTTCTCATATCCTATATTCATCTTTGAAAGCTTCTCTGACTTGATCTGGAACACCCTGGCTATCAGAAATACTTCTTCAGGGTTCATACACGAGAAGTCTGCTTGGGTTTGGATGTAGTCGACACCCCTTTTGGTCAGCAAGAACTCGACGAAGTCTGTTTTCATAAACTTACTGACCTTATAACTCTTCACTGTGGAGGGTTTATCACTGGACTAGATACTCTCAAATTTAGATCCATGCTTGGCATGAAATCTGTTTAGTCACTCAAATTCAAGAGGTAGCCTTTAATCATCAGTGAGGTTGTGGTGGAATGGTTCAAACACGGTGAAAAACTTAGCATTTGGGGAGATAGGGACGTCCTAATAGCCATCAGAAGGAGGTTTTGCATAAGTGAACATAGGCCTATAGTATTCATCCAATAGTCTTCTTGTAGGATTAACCCAAGAGTGAATGAGGGTTTCATCCATGGTAGTGTCAAATCCATGATCTCACCATTTCATTTTAGCAAACATTGTTGCTTTCTAATCTGCTTTTCGTTGTTTGGTTGCAGGAGAGTCGTAGGAGTGTTCAGATAACATGCTTGGCTCCAGATTTCTGAAGTGGGGTGGAGTTTCTAGATGAGGGGAAGAGTGATGTTGATCATCTTGATGCGGAGAATAAGGATGTCGTGGTGGAGAATGGTGAGATAGCACCGAAGTGGGAGTCTTCACTTGATCTACAGTTGGAGGTACTTCATGAGGAGGAGGCTAATGAGATTTAACCGCAGTTGTTGTAATTGTAATCGGAGGAGATTGATTGTGTGTGTTCTCACTTCCCCCTTTTGAGGAAGAAAAATCTTTTTGTTCTTGAAACCACTGCTTAAGACCATCTATTTTTGAGAAAACGTCATTAAACTGTGACTTGAGTACTTCACTCAGTTGCAAATTGTTGGGGATACAAGTGCTGACAAGGAGTTTGTGGATTTCCTTTGTGAACTTTAGAAACTCCTGGCCATGTGAGCTTGCTGATAGAGAACACCGTAAGTTTTTTATGGTGGATTGGAGGACCGCGATTATTGATTCTTAAGCGCTGTGAGTTTCCTCAACAAGCGTCTTTACTGGAATGCTTGATCCGTAATTGTAGTTTGGAGTTCAGCTTTGTATGGCGGATACTTCTTTGATCAAGCGTTCAGCAGTCGCCATGAACTCTTTGTGTTCAGTAGTTCTGTTATTATCGAGGGCTATTATACCCATCTTAACTTTATGAGAAATCCTCTCAGCAACCATTCTTTCATGTGCTTCCAATCTCTCGACATGTTCTGCTAGAGATTTCGGTCTAGGTGGATCATCAGATTGCGGTTGGCTAGTTTTGACTGCTTCCAGGATTTAATTAACTTTAGCTTGCAGGGAGAGAAATTCTTTGTAGGTTACGACCATATTCTTATTCTTCTTTTCATTTGGTTTGGAGGTGGAAGGCTAGGATCCACTAGAGTCTTGTTTATCAAAGATCATCATGAAGTCACTAGACTTAGTTGGCTGAGCAATTTCATGCATTTCCAAATCATCAAGACCAAATGTTGGTTCGTAGCTGATCTCGATCGTTGTGCCATAATCATTTGATCCTTGTGTTGCAGCAGTGGGGGAGGTTTAAATGAACCAATATCATGAAGATTTTGAGCGTGTTTCACCATTTCTTCCATACGAGACATCCAATCTTGAAGTTGTAGAAGATCATGAACAACCTTGGTATTGCTGAAAGTATCTATCCATTATTTTGCAATTGATTGAATCTCTTGCTCCTTTTGTTGGTATTGTTTTCTCTGTTGATCCTTACGAGCATGGAAGGCCCTGCAGAAGGCTTCGTACTTCCTAACTTTAGACTTAATGTTTGGTTGATACTGGGTCTAGGAGTCATCTGAAACATAACCGTTAAATCCATGAGTACGCACCAGGGTGTCCCCCGGGTTCGTGGATCCTTGCACATTTGTGCTCACCACGCCTAAACCACTTATCTATAATGTAGGTAGAGTAGGATTTTATAGGCTTCCTTGCTCTCCGTGACCCGTAGTCAAGTATGGCCTCGACCTCGTTCCGACAAGGGCTAAGGAAGTGCCATGTAGTTGGTTACGTGTATCAAATATTTCGGTTACTACAAGAAATATGGAGTGCTACTCTTCTAGACTAAAGAAATGAAGATAAGAAGCCCTGGAGACCTTAGATTATTTTGAACCAATGAGATCCTCTTAGGATCCAGTTGGGGTTGTGTCTCCACTTTCAGTTGAAACAGGCACACTTGCTGTGTATAGGGTTGTAACTAATAAGCATGCGGGGTCTCCAAGGACTACCGAAGTCTTTTGAGAGATCACGGTATCAGTCCAGTCACACATATGGCTAGGGATTGGGATGGTCTTCTGCATTTTGTGTCTAAGAGTTGGACCGGAGTCATTATCAAACTCTTCTTCAATATTAACTGGAATGCTTTAAGTGTGGGAGACAGGAGCTTCATCCGAGGATACAACAGTCCTGTATTTGCATTTTTTTGAAGTTTCTCCCTTCTTGATCTTACTACGGGGAACTTTCTTGGATGACACCAGTTTCTTAAGTCGTTTGAATAGCGGTTGACTTGACTGCGTTTTGGATATAGGAACAGATAAAGAAGTAGGGGTTGATGTACTCGTTTGACCTTGGGGTTCTATAGTGGCTAGAATGGACTGACCTGGGGTGAGACGAGGAAGAATGATATGGGTCAATACCATCCATAGCCTCCATGTGATCTGTGACTTCTCTTGTTTCAAGTCCAATGGTTTTCCGAATATGTAAAGGTAGTCTCCTAAGTGGTCTAAAATTGATTGATCTTTTGAAAGAGTGTACCATTTAAAATTGCGGGTGACGAAGGGATTGATATCAGCACCTATATCAAGTCCTGCATTCTTATGTAGATCCGAGATGCACAGAGACTTGAAGCATGAAAATGTATGTTTAGTTGGATCTTGTCTTGGGTTCTCCTTGGGAACATATTGTAGAAAATCGGCCCATAGTATCTGACCGTAGTTAACAACAATGTCTGTGAAGATGCTCCACATGATTTCCAGCAGTTTCAGACCCATGTTATCCGTGCCTCTAGTTTGGCCAGAGAGACTGCGGATGACAAAGTGGCAAACAAACTGCCAAACAGCAGGCAGTTGGTTCTTCTTGAATTCGCCAATCCCTTTAAGTTTCTTTTGATAACCCATCTGGTACAGGGTTTAGGTGATGTCATTGGCACTTGGGGAGTAGATTCTTGTGAAGGAAGAACATGAAGATTAATTGCTTCCAAGAACTTGGCTTTAGTCATAATGACTAAAGAATCATTGATCAAATACAAACGAACTTCTTGAGGGTTTGAGATTGGGTGAAATGCAGAGAATGCACAATTGAACAAAGTGGAAAGTGGAACCACGTCTGTGAAGGAGTTAAATGCGCCAAATAATGGATAGGATGACAGAAACTTGATCATCAGTCAAATTGATTCATTGTATGAAGGACGATCTTCAAAAATAACCCTAAAATTCCTCGAGCCTATCGTTGGTGATTGATTTCCGTTGGTTGATTCAGAACCGGTTGGTTGCACTGACCAAGATGCTTTTGATTGCTTTTTCCAGATAACAGATCCACCATTTTGAAAAAGTTTTAAAGAACTGGCAGAAAAACTTGAATGCGAGAAGATGATGAGGATGAAGATCGTCGAAGGGTTCAGAAAGCGTAAAGCTTTCTTGGGAGGGAAAAAGAGTTTATATAGTTCCGAATTTCAAAAAACTATTGGATTTACGTTATCAACAACTGTTAATGGTAAAAACCCTTGGGTTTTAACTATTATCAGCCACAAATAAAAATAAATAAAAAAGAAATATTTATTTGTTTTGTTTTCGAAAATGGGTCATTTAAAGAAATAATGCCCATTATCACACATTTGGAGAACGTGTGGTGAGGGGCGTTTATCCATTGAATAAATATGGAAGTTGAAACAGATGAGACATCTTGGGGGCAAAGAGATTTGAAAGTTAAAGGAAAAAAGATTTCTTAAAAAAATTCTTTAATGGGAAAAAGACTTATTTGTCTTTTAACCTAAAGTAGGGCTGACACAATAAGTGCTTTTGAAAAGAACTAAAACGTTGTATGCTAAAAAAATGTTTGAATTGAATATTTCATGATGAATTTTTATTTAATGAAGATCATTAAATAGCACACAAGGTTTCGTGAATTTATGAAGTTAACATTTAATGCGACTGTGGGTAGATTCGCCATTGTGGATGGATTCTTCATTACTGTGGAAGACAGTGAAATGAGACTGCAGTTGTGACATGGATGACTGCAGTAGCATGAATTGAGAACACTTGATCAAGTATTTAGAAATATAATAAATTACAGACATGAAGAATATATGGATCATATGTAATTCTGGTATTCTAGATATACCATATGAACATATGATTGATACATTTTTCTAAAACCACTGTGAAGAGAATGCTTCAAGAATGTTATTTTGAAAAGAAAAGAAGCATATTCTTCAGAGATACGATTGCGGTAGCTATAAATTCAAAAAGAAATGCGGGTCTGGATTCATCATCCCTAACATTTCTACAAAATTGTTTAGTTTTGTTGCATCGAGTGCCTTTGTGAACACATCAGCAATCTCTTCATGATTTGGAACAAAGATTAATTCAATGTTACCTTTGAGAATGTGGTCGATGATGAAATTGTGCTGAAGTTCAATGTGCTTCTTCTTTGAGTGGTGAATAGGGTTGTAATAAATCGCAATAGTATGCTCTGAATCACAATAAATCGGTATATGCAGCATTTTGTATCTGTAGTCCATCAGTTGGGTTTTTATGTATAGGATTTGAGAACAACAGCTAGCTGTGGCCACATACTCGACTTCTGCGGTAGACAAAGAGACGCAGTTTTGTTTCCTTAAAGACCAGCTAACCAGTCTTCCTCCAAGAAATTGACAGCCAACAGATGTACTTTTTCAATCCAACCTTCATCCAGCATGATCCGCATCTCTGAAGGCTTGAAGGATGATGTCGTTCCTTGTGGGATAAAAAATACCGAGAGCTTTGCTACCTTTAAAGTATCTAAAGATTTGCTTGACATTAGTCAAGTGCAATACCTTGGGATCGGCTTGACACCTGGCACATAAGCCTATTGCGAAGACAATATCTGGTCTGCTTGCGGTGAGGTTCACCTAAGAGCCAATCATTCCTCTATAATTTTTTTGGTCCACTATTTCTCCAGAACGATCAGCAAAAATCTTATATCTAAAGCCATAGGGACCTTAGCTGAGGAACAATTATCAATTATGTATTTCTTCAGTAGTTCAGAGGTATACTTTTCTTGATGAATGAATACCCCATGAGGTACTTGTTTCACTTGGAGTCCTAGAAAGAAATTGATCTCTGTATTCATGCTCAATTGGATCTTGTTGGTCATGAGCTTTGCAAATTCATCCACCATATCCTAATCTGTTTACCCAAATATGATATTGTCCACATAGATTTGGATAATTATAAGGTAATTACGATTTGACTTTCTAAATAATGTGGGATCAATCACACATCTTTTATATCCATACATGACAAGGAACTCATAGAGAGTCTCATACCGTGACCTCAGTGCTTTCTTAAGACCATAGACTACTTTCTCAAGCCTGAAACAATAATCTGGGAAATCTTGAATTTCGAAGCCTAGAGATTGTTGCATGTAACCCTCTTATTTTAGATCACCATTCAGGAAAGCACATTTTACATCCATTTGATGTACTTTGATATTTTTGTGTGTTGCATACACTAAGAAAATGCATATTGCTTCCATCCTGGCAACAGGGGCATAAGTTTTATCATATTCAACACCTTCCAATTGACTATACCCCTTAGCAACTAATCTTGCTTAGTTTCGCACGATTGCACCGGATTCATCAAGTTTGTTTTTGTACACCCATCTTGTTCCAACAATAGTGTGACCTTTTGGCTTCAGAACGAGTTGACCCACTTTGTTTCTTTCAAACTATGCTAATTCTTCTTGCATGTCGGTGATCCAGTCAGGCTCCAGAAGAGCATCCTTGATAGATCGGAGCTTGACTGCAAACATGAAGGCTGCATAGTGGCAGTGGTCTGTTTGATCATGAGAAGATTGAGTTTGTACACCCGTAGATGGGTTTCTGAGAATTTGACTCGGTGGCGATCTTTTGTCTAAACATGTATACGAGGTAGTTGATCATTAGCAGCTGTGGTGGAAGGAATGTCAGTAATTTCATAGGATTCTATAGTTTGACAAGGCAATCCCCCCATAACTTTTGAGTAGCCTGCAGAACTGTCTTTGACTTGGACTGTAGGATTAAGAACAACAATTGAATGAGGTTCCCCTGGATTACAGATGGGAATTCCTCTCGAACCAAAGATGGTTCCCCCTAGATTAAAGAGTGAGTGTAACATCCGGACTCCCATGTATCTTAACTTATGCTTTAATATTGAGTTTTTGGAGAGAGACTCGGCGAGTAGGCGCTTAGACTCGCCGAGTAGGATCGCGGATGGTCGGACTAATATAATGGCGGACTCGGCGAGTCCATGCTGTTTAATGAAACTCTAATCCCTGGGGTTTGAGACCGATTTAAAGGGGCTTATAGCCACCATTTGCGGCTACTAGACCCGTGAAAGGAACCTTAAGAGATCCAGAGCGTTTGTGAGGAAGAGGAGATCATTTTTGATCTTTGTGTGGGTGTTTTTGCAAAAAATAGGTGGCCAAGGCAAGAGGGAAATAAAGAGGGCGATATTTTGTGGATTTCAGAGGCTAGGAACTTCATTCTGAGGTATATATTTCAATCCTTCTTCATTTTGGTGTTAATCTTTGAGACTTAGGGTTTCTAGCCCCTTTAGACTATGGATTGTGGTGCAATTGGTCCCTTCTTGTGTTGAGACTTTGGATCTGGATCCAAAGTGGTCCAGAGAGCATAACTCCTCGACCTTAATGAGTGTTGTTGGGAGATAAGAGCTTGGGATGGCATATTGGGGCCATTTCTTCCAACAGAGCCATTAGGCCTTTACATGGGCATCAAGATCCAAACTTTACGTGTTTATTTTGCTTAAGGATGCTAGATCTATGGGTTAGAGGAACGGATATGACCTCAAGAGGCGATTTAATTTTGAGCATGGCTTGAACTCGCCGAGTCCAAGAACAGACTCGGCGAGTAGGATGGGTTTTACCCATAAATCACATAGATGTTAACTCGTTGAGTTAGGAAGTGACTCAGTGAGTCATTTGGGATTTGGAGGACATGAGTTATTGACTGAACTCGCCGAGTCACAATTGTGCACTCGGTGAGTTTGGTCAAAGGGTTGACCGTTGACTTTTGTTGAGTTTTAGTGTTTGGTCCACTTTAGAGTATTTGAGCCTTAAAAGGAGTAAAAAGGTCTTTTACCCTCCTGAGAGTTCTAAGAGAGGGAATGGTCTAGCATTGGGAAATGTGTTGATGCCGAGTGTTTATTTTCGTATGATTAGGCGGAGGCTAGATCCTATTTCACGGAGTCCGAGATTTCTGAGTTACCGAGTTACACGAGGTAAGTCTTCTCACTATCCGTTACCTAGAGTGGTATTATGAGTTGACCGAAAGGTCTTATGTGCTATGTATGAGATTATGTGCCGTATATGAGATTATGTGCTATGTGCTGTAAGTATGATATATAATTGTATAGACCGGACTGGAGGGTCCAAGGACTCAGATCGGGCTGGAGGGCCCAACGAGCAATGACCGGACTAGAGGGTCCAACGAGCTACGGGACTGGAGGGTCCCGCTGAGACATATCGACCGAAGGGTCGTACAGTAGCTTCGATTGGTATATGTTTTGTATGTGGTATATTGGGGAACTCAATAAGCATTTTCGCTTACAATTGATGTGTTATGTGTTTCAGGTACTAGCGAGGACCGTGGAAAGGCGCCGGCGTGAACTGTACACACCATGAGGACATTTGATTTGTGATCTTGGGATATGTTTGATTTGATAACTATTGTGAAGTACTTTTTGAGAATGTTTTATATTTAAAACTTTTGGTTGTTGAAAAATGAAAAAATTTGTTTTGAAAATCTCGTCGTTAGAAGTTCGTATTAGAGCCTTGGTTTGAGGGACTCGGATGCACCTTCGGGCATATCTGAACTCAAACTGAGGATTTGAGATATTTTCAACAAATAAGAACTGATATTCTAAAAAGAGCAATAAGTTTTGAAACAACCAGAGCGGAGCAGTGTGTACGGTCAGCCAGCGCCCGAACGGTGAATTCCTAAAATACCCATACATTATGTGTTATGAGTTATGATATGTTGTGTTATGCATGATAGAGTAGGCTAGGTATTCATATTAGGACTAGAGTGGACTGATTTGTGATGCCTTAGCCTAGGAGATTACCGTTGCTATGAGATGTCTTGAGAGTGAGTAGGTAGCGGTTAGGAGCTCATGAGAGGTCTATCGGAGGGTAGCCAATGCATAGCGAGGGTAGAGTACTTGCAATCCAGGATCCAAGGAGTAGGACTTGGGGTGAATGTTGATGCGGTGTGGTTAGTAGTATAGGGCCTGTACTACTGAAGACACCAGATCAGTGAGCAGTCCAAGTAAGAATCCTTTGGATATTAGAGGACGAGTATGGTTGCGTTATCGAGTGCGAGTATGCTCGATCGAATCTCTGATCTTTTTATGTTGTATTTCAGAGACATCATGGTTGGGACACGACACACACCTGGGAGCAGTGGTGTCAGCAACGAGGAGATCCGTCGATTGATTCATGAGGAGGTGGCTGATGCAGTCTTTGATATTTTTATCTTGTATTTCAGAGACATCATGGTTGGGACACGACACACACCTGGGAGCAGTGGTATCATTGACGAGGAGATCCATCGATTGATTCATGAGGATGTGGCTGCTGACATCCGGGCCGAGATTCCAGAGATGTTCGGGGACATCAAGACCACATTGATTGAGACCTTTGACGAGCGATATGCAACAGTGACTGAGGTTGCGGCTGCTGCAGCTACTACTGCTGTTGTTGCTACTAGACCTCAGGGTGGTGACTCATTGTTGTTTCGGGAGTTCAGCAACACGAAACCACCAGAGTTCGATGGGATGCAGCACCCTATTGCTGCGATGAGGTGGATATCTGATATCAAGGGATGTTTCTACACGTCTTCTTGTCCAGAGCACTTGAGGGTACAGTTCGCTCTGAACTAGCTTCGCTTGGGAGTGAAGCATTGGTGGAAGTTCATGACGGCGAGCTTCACTTTGGCAGAGATTTCTTAGGTGACCTGGGAAAACTTCACCACTATGTTTCAAGACAAGTACGTTCCCCCAATGGAAAGGGAACGACTGGCTCAGGAGTTTTTGATCCTCAAGCAAGGTACTGATTCAGTTAAGGTGACTACGCGGAAGTTTCATGAGAGGGCGATGTTTTTCCCTGAGCAGGTGTCTACCGAACAGGCTCGCATGAGCTGGTATCTGAGTGTTCTGAGGAAAGATATTCGGGAGTTCGTGGCGAAATCGACTTACCGGACATTTGCTGAGCTCCAGGAAAATGCCCGAAAGAGGGAGATTGAGTTGGAGACTCAGGCTAGGGAGGAGGTCGAGTCACAGAGCATGGATCAGCGGTCGGCTCAATCTCAGCCAGCAGCCAAGCGGGCCAAGGCCACTGATTCGAAATCTGGGAGCTTAAACGCTCGCACTTGTAGGAAGTGCGGCAACAGTCACGAGGGGTCGTGCAGGGCAGGAGTATGTTACAAGTGCGGGAAGTAGGGGCATATCGTGAGAGATTTCCCAAAGGGATTTTCTGTTTGCTTCCATTGCAACCAGACCGGCCATCGAAAGGCAGAGTGCCCTCAGCTACATCAGGGATCAGCGTACGGATCTGCGCCTGCTGCTAGGGCTACCGAGGTTCGGCCAGTAAAGTCCGAGGCACCAAAGGCTTGTGGGAGAGCCTTCAAGTTGACAGCAGAGGAGGTTCGCACAGCACCCGACGTTGTGGCTAGTATGTATTCTTCTCTCTATTTATTTGAGTCTGAGATATTATGCTTGTATTATGCTATACGTAGGTACCTTTCTTGAAAATTATGTACCTGTCTTAGTGCTATTTGACTTTGGAGCGAGTCGATCTTTTGTGTCGTTAGCTTTTAGTCGTCATATTAGTATTTGTCGAGAGGATTTGAGTCGAACTTTATGAGTTTCTATAGCTAACGAGCGAGTAGTGTATGTAACATAGGTGATTCGAGGATGTAGACTTAAGATATTCGGTATGGGGTTCCCGATCGATCTAGTTCCGATTGCGATGGGGGACGTATGTGTCATAGTGGGCAATGATTGGTTGAGCCAATTTGGAGCTATTATAGACTACGAGCGTCAGCTGGTAACGATTCAAGACCCTAGTGGGGGAGTACTTACGGTGTACAGTGAGGGTACCCGTCCTGAGTCAGCATTTTGTTCGGCTGCTAGAGCGAGGCAGAGTTTACAGCACGGTTGTAGGGGATTTGTGGCCTATGTGATGGACACGCGAGTGGCTGCTGGGAGACCAAGTTCAATTGATGAGGTCCCAATTGTGAGGGAGTTCCCTGAAGTTTTTCCCAAGGAGTTGCTGGGTGTGCCTCCCGAGAGGTAGGTGGAGTTTCTTATCGACTTGGTGCCAGGGGCGGCACCTATTGCCAAAGCACCCTATCGCCTTGCACCGCCCGAGATGCAGGAGTTATCCTTGCAGCTTCAGGAGCTGCTGGGAAAGGGTTTTATCAAACCAAGTAACGCACCTTGGGGAGCGCCGATCCTTTTTGTCAAGAAGAAGGATGGTTCACACCGGATATGTAGTGATTACCGGGAGTTGAACAAGTTGACGGTCAAGAACTGTTATCCGTTACCAAGGATCGACAATCTGTTCGATCAATTGCAGGGAGCATCTTGGTTCTCCAAGATAGACTTGAGGTCGGGATATCACCAGATGAGGGTTCGGGATGAAGATATCAAGAAGACAGCGTTCAGGACTCGTTACAGGCATTACGAGTTCGTGGTGATGCCTTTCGGTCTCACCAATGCACCAGCAGCGTTCATGGATCTCTAGAACAGGGTGTGTAGGTCGATGATGGATCGTTCGGTAATCGTATTCATCGATGATATCTTGGTGTATTTGAGATCCAGGGAGCAACATGAGGAGTATTTGAGGGAGATCCTCGGAGTTCTGAGATCGGATAGTCTTTATCCTAAATTCTCCAAGTGTGATTTTTGGTTATGGGAGGTCCAGTTCCCAGGGCACCTTATTAACCAGAAGGGGATATTAGTCGATCTGGAAAAGATCGAGGTGGTGATGAGTTGGGAGATGCCGATGTCACCTACCGAGATTAGGAGTTTATTTGGGTTGGCCGGTTATTATCGGAGATTTATCAGGGATCTCTCTAAGATCGTCGTGCCACTCACCAAGTTGACCCGGAAGGGTGTTACTTTTTCATGGGGTCCGGAGCAGTAGACCTCATTTGAGACACTTCCCCAAATATTGTGCGAAGCTCCGGTGCTCGCACTCCTAGAAGGGATGGAGGATTTTGTGGGCTACTGTGATGCATCGATATCAGGGTTGGGAGCGGTGCTTATGCAGATGGGGCATGTGATAGCATATGCATCAAGGAAGCTGAAACCTCATGAGTTGAGGTGTCTCACCCATGATCTGGAGTTGGGGGCAGTGGTGTTCGCCCTCAAGATCTGGCGTCACTATCTATATGGGGTTTGGTGTACCATATACACGGATCACAAAAGTTTGAAGTACCTGATGGATCAGCCTAACTTGAATATGCACCAGAGGAGATGGTTGGATGTGGTATAGGATTACGAGTGCGAGATCCTGTATCGCCCAAGCAAGGCTAATGTTGTAGCCGATGCCCTGACTCGTAGGGCGGAGGGTGCCCCGATACGAGATGTTTGCATGAGATTGACAATGATGACTCCGGTTTGGGACACCATTCGAGGGGCCCAAGCGGAGGCTGTGAAACCAGAGAACTGAAAAAGGGAGCGAGTGATCGGGCAGGTATCGGAGTTTGTTACCAATAGTTGAGGACTTATGACTTTTCAGGGTCGAGTTTGGGTATTGTTTGTAAGCGGAACGCGTACCATCTTGATGGAGGAGGCGCATAGATCGAAGTTCTCGATCCACCCAGAAGCCACTAAGATGTATTTGGACCTGAAGAAGGAGTATTGGTGGCCCTGTATGAAGAGGGATGCCGCATGGTTCGTAGAAAGGTGATTGACCTATCGTAAGGTTAAGCCCGAGCACCAGTGTCCGCATGGTAAGTTGCAACCGTTAGAGATTCCCGAGTGGAAGTGTCAATAGATTACCATGGATTTTATCACCAAATTGTCGAGGACTGCTAGGGGTGTCGATGCAATTTGGGTGATTGTACACAGGTTGACGAAGAGCGCTCACTTCCTTGCCATCAGTGAGAGCTCTTCCGCGGAGAGGCTGGCAAAGTTGTACGTTAGGGAGGAAGTATCGTGGCATGGAGTACCGATGTCAATCTTCTCAGATTGAGAAGTGAGTTTCACTTCCAGATTCTGGAAGAAATTTCATGAGGAATTGGGTATGAGGCTGCATTTTAGTAACACATACCACCCACACACTGACGGACAGAGCGAGCGGACGATTCAGACGCTCGAGGACATGCTTCGGGCATGTGTACTGGACTTCAGTGGGAGTTGGGACACGTATTTTCCCTTGGCTGAGTTTTCTTATAACAACGTTCATCATTCGAGCATTGGTATGCCACCCTTTGAGCTGTTGTATGGAAGGAGGTGTCAGACCCCCATTTGGTTGGGTGAGGTAGGGCAACATGTGATGGGTAGTACAGAGATAGTGCTTCAGACGACAGAGCAGATACAACAGGTCAGACAGAGGTTATTGACTGCTCAGAAGCGCCAAAAGAGTTATGCAGATAGGCGTCAGTCGGAGCTCGAGTTTCAAGTCGAGGATTTTGTGCTCCTGAAGGTGTCTCCTTGGAAAGGAGTGATCCGTTTCAGGAAGAGGGGAAAGCTGGGGCCCTGGTATACTGGGTCGTTTAGGGTAATTACGAGGGTGGGCAGAGTAGCATATCGGTCGGAGTAACCTGTGGAGTTAGGTCAGATTCATAACACCTTCCACGTATCGCAGTAGAAGAAGTGAGTGGCCGATGTGTCGGCGGTGGTACCGTTACAGGATATCCAGGTGGATGCGAGCCTGAACTACGTTGAGAGACCGGTTACGAATATGGATCGGAAGATCAAGGTTTTCAGGAACAAGGAAGTGCCCCTGGTGCAGGACCAATGGCAACATCGGAGGGGGTCCAAGCTGACTTGGGAACCAGAGCGAGAGATGTGTTAGCAACATCCAGAGTTGTTTGCGGAATGAGACTTCGAGGACGAACTCTGATTCTATTGGGGGAATATTATAACATCCGGACTCCCAGGTATCTTATTTTATGCTTTAATATTGAGTTTTTGGAGAGAGACTCGGCGAGTAGGCTCTCAGACTCACCGAGTAGGATAGCGGATGCTCGGACAGATTTAATGGAGGACTCGGCGAGTCCATTCGTGGACTCGGCGAGTCCACGCTGTTTAATGAAACCCTCATCACTGAGGTTTGAGACCTGTTTAAAGGGGCTTATAGCCACCATTTGCGGCTACTAGACCCCTGAAAGGAACCCTAAGAGATCCAGAGCGTTTGTGAGGAAGAGGAGGTCATTTTTGATCTTTGTGTGGGTGTTTTTACCAAAAAAAAAAGGTGGCCAAGGCAAGAGGGAACTAAAGAGGGCGACATTTTGTGGATTTCAGAGGCTAGGAACTTCATTCTGAGGTATATATTTCAATCCTTCTTCAGTTTGGTGTTAATGTTTGAGAGTTAGGGTTTCTAGCCCGTTTAGACTATGGATTGTGGTGCAATTGGTCCCTTCTTGTGTTGAGACTTTGGATCTGGATCCAAAGTGGTCCAGAGACCATAACACCTCGATCTTTATGAGTGTTGTTGGGAGATAAGAGATTGAGATGGCATATTGGGGCCATTTCTTCAAATAGAGCCATTAGGTCCTTGCATGGGCATCAAGATCCAAATTTTACATGTTTATTTCCCTTAAGGATGCCAGATCTATGGGTTAGAGGAATGGATCTGACATCAGGAGGTCATTTAAGTTTGAGCATGGCTTGAACTCGTTGAGTCCAAGAACAGACCCGGCGAGTAGGATGGGTTTTCCCCATAAATCACACAGATGGTAACTCGCTAAGTTCGGGAAGTGACTCAGTGAGTCATTTGGGATTTTGAGGATGCGAGTTCATGACTGAACTCGCTGATTCATAATTATGCACTCGGTGAGTCTGTTCAAAGGGTTGACCATTGCCTTTTGTTGAGTTTTACGGTTTGGTCAACTTTAGAGTATTTGAGCCTTAAAAGGGGTAAAATGGTCTTTTACCCTCCTGAGAGTGCTAAGAGAGGAAACGGTCTAACCTTGGGAAATGTTTTATTGTTGGGTGTTTATTTTCGTATGATTAGGTGGAGGCTAGATCCTATTCACCAAGTCCGAGATTTCCAAGTTACCGAGTTACAAGAGGTGAGTCTTCTCACTATACGTTACCTAGAGTGGTATTATGAGTTGACCGGAAGGTCTTATGTGCTATGTATGAGATTGTGTGCCATATATGAGATTATGTGATATGTGTTGTAAGTATGATATATAATTGTATAGACCAGACCGGAGGGTCCAAGGATTTCGACCGGGCCGGAGGGCCCAACGAGCTATGACCGGACTAGTGGGTCCAACGAGCTACGGGACTGAAGGGTCCTGTAACATCCCAAAATATCAAGAGTAGAATTGAAGGGCTAAAAGTGTAAATTTTGAACGGCGACTCGGCGAGTCCATGGATGGACTCGGCGAGTAGGGTAGCGACTTTGGTCGCGTGTCAAGTGACCTACTCGGCGAGTAGATGCTAAGTGGAGAAAACCCTAATTCTCGGGGTTGAGCCCTATATAAAGAACTTAACATCCACTCCCCTAGCATCTTTACTCATCCTCAAGTCCAGAAACCCTTAGCATTCGTGTGTGAGTGGATCAAAGTGCATTTGGGAGCTTGAAGGATATTTGTTGAAGGAATCTTGGGAGTTTGGAGGCTTGGAGCAAGGGGCTTTGCTTCGATTCGACTTTCATTGCAGTTGGGGTGTTCTTTTGAGGTAATATCTCGTTCTTGGGCTGTTACTCATATGGATTCATCATTTTGGGGTTTATGGGGAGCTTATCTTGGTATGTTTTGGAGTTTGGAGGTTAGATCTGAGGTTGCTACCTCAGATCTGGAATGGTGAAGGTCTAGAGTGCATTAAAGTCCCTGTATTTGAGTGCTTAGTGAAGCCATCATGTCCCAAACCCTAGCTCTAAAGTGTATAAGGCCTAGATCTCTTTGGATTCACGTAAAGTTTGCCACTTTACGTTATGGATGGGTTGTAGGAGGCTAGATCTATGTTTTGGATCAATTGCATGGCCTGGAATGCTTCTGTATGGATTCAGACCGGTGGTACTCGGCAAGTCACATGGGTAGACTCGACGGGTTTCTTGAAGATGAGTTGGAACTCGACGAGTTGGATGAACAACTCGGCGAGTAGGTTGAAGATAGCCTTAGACTCGGCGAGTCTGTTCTTGGACACGGCGAGTCATGTCGAAGAGTCCCAATATTTTCTGGTTGAGTTGAGAATCGGTGAGTCAAGGGATGACTTGGTGTGTTGGGTGTGAGGTGAGTTATCCTCACTATATCAACAGGGTCTTAGGCACCAAGGCCGACCCTTTTATCGGATTGAGATCCGGGTATCTGTTGTTATGTTATTGCTTTGATATGTTTGCATCCGAGTAGTTAGGATGGTATTCGTTAGAGACCTAGTAAAGGTCGGTATCCTGGTAGATAGGATGATGCTATGCTAGTGACCGATTAGGTCGGTATCCTGTTAGAGTATGTTGTGTGATGTGATCTGCTAGATCGGTTTGCCTGAATATGAATTGTTATGTGATTGTATGTTTATGTGCACATGCTTGTTTGGATTGGAGTTGGGTTGAGGCGCATCCTGCTTCGTGCTGTAGGCCAAGATACCCAGGGCGGACTGGTTGTTCCGAAGGCCCAGCGAGCAGTCCGGATAGGCTGTAGGCCGCACGAGGGCGGACCAGACGTGTCGATGCTCGGAGAGTGGGCCAGGCCAACTGAAGGCCCGATGCGGGCGGACCAGTCATACTGTAGACTCAGAGAGTGGACGAGGTGAGTTGAAAGCCCGGTGCGGGCGAACCAACCACACTGCAGACTCAAGGGACATAATTGGACTCGGATATTGGATCAGGTGAGTTGAAAGCCCAGTGCGGGCAGACCAACCACACTGCAGACTCGAGGGACATGAATGGACTCGGAGGGTGGACAGGTGGACTGAAGGCCCGACAAGGTAGACCAGTACCACAGTAGACCCGATATGTATGACTGTTATGTGATGCGTTATGAGATAGCATGATATGTGTATGGTATATGTGGTTGGTATTTTGGGGGTATCTCACTAAGCTTTTGGGCTTACAGTTGTGGTTTAATGTTTTTCAGGTTCTTCAGGAGACCGTGGCAAGGCAAAGGCGTGATCGTACCGCTCCTCATGATTTTGTACTAATGTGATTCTGGAAATAGTCTAAATGATTTGTATTGAAAACCTTTTAATAATAATTTAATGAAATCGGGTTGTTTTTGAGAAATTTAAATTGGTTGCATTTTTCGGTCGTTACAAGTTGGTATCAGAGCCTTGGTTTGAGTGAATTGGAGGAACACTCGTGTGACTCCAATCTAAAATCGATGAGGGTTTTCGAAAGAGAATTTAAAATGGTTTTCAAAAATAAGTAAATGAGGACGCGGAGGTACGATCATCCAGAGCCAGTAAGTAACCCCAAAATACCATACATGATATTTGTTTTATTTAGATTTGATAGAAAAGCATGCTAGAGTTAGGCTAGGGATCTTCAGGATTTAATGATGTGTTGCCTGATTTATGATGCCTGCTAGCCTAGGGTTTCCTTGTGAGAGATTTCTAGTGTTCCTCTAGTAGTGAGGATAGAGCGTTGTTATGTGTGTTTTCTCTAGGGTATTGTGGTAGTACTTCATACAAATATAGGTAGGTGTGGAAGGTAGTATGGGCCTGTACTATTGAAAGCACAGGACCCATAGGCGTATCAGGGAAACCATGACCTCTTCGGTTGGGTTGAGAGTTGGTTCCCGAGATAGTGGGAAGTGTCTGAGATTTTGGTGGTTAATTTTCAGTATAGAGATTTCAGGGCATGCTGGGAGTGGATCCGGGTCAGGATCAGGAGCAGGAGAGGGCGTTCCGAGTGGGTCTGTACCGCCCGAGGTTGTCGGTCAAATGAGTACGCGTGAGTTGGATGCGAGGATTCGTGAGATCCTGCATGAGGAGGTTGATGCATTGTTCTGGGCCAATCTGTCGGAACTGTTTGGGTCGATCAAGACTGCCATGGTGGAGTATTTTGACGAGCGCTATGTGGCTCTCATGGACACGGCTGTTGCGGCAGCTACAGCGGCTGTAGCAGTGGCAGGGGGACGAGCTAGTAGAGGTTTTCAGTATCGGGACTTCGATAATACGAAGCCTCCCACCTTTGATGGAGTTCAGGATCCGATCGTTGCTATGAGATGGTTATCAGACGTGGAGGGGTGTTTCTTCACGTGTTCATGCCCTGCTGATCAGAGGGTGAGGTGCGCTCTGAACCTGTTAAGGCTCGGGGCAAAGGATTGGTGGAGATTGACCACGGGCTCATACTCGGATGCGCAGAGGACTGCGATTTCATGGGATCAGTTCAGAGAGATGTTCAGCACTCGTTATGTTCCGCAGGTTGAGAGGCAGAGGTTGGCTCAGGAGTTCCTTGAGCTGAAGTAGGATTCGGAGTCGGTGATGGAAATCACCAGGATGTAATTGAGAGGGTGATGTTTTGCCCTGTGTTCACTTTGGAGCAGGCTCAGATGTCCCGATATCTGAGTATGCTAAAGAGAGACATCAGACAGTTTGTGTCCGCGTAGAGGTGCGAGACCTTGTTGGAGTCGCAGGAGGCCGCCAGGCGGCGTGAGTTAGAGATTGAGTTACAGTTGAGTGAGCTGAGGCAAGCTCCTGTTCAGTCGTAGCCGGCGACGAAACGGTCTAAGACCGTTGATTCCAGGATGGGAGATCAGGGCAGCCACGTTTGTGGAAAGTGTGGGAGGGGTCACGCCGGAGTTTGTTGATCCGGTGGTACATGCCACAAGTGCGGAAAGGAGGGACACTATGCGAGGGATTTTCGGCAGTCAGTGTCGGTTCGGGATTTGAGGATATGTTATCATTGTCATCAGGTTGGACACTTGAGGGTCAACTATCCACAGCTTGCTGCAGGACCGGTGTAGGCTCCAGCACCGGACACGTTGAGGATCGCAGATGGAGGTCAGCGTGGAGCGGGGCCCCCAAGGGCTTAGGGTCGTGCTTTTCAGCTTGCAGCGGAGGAGGTTAGAGCAGTGTCGGATGCAACTGCGGGTATGTTTCTTTCTTGTTGTCTTGATTATTTATGATTATTGTGGAGTATCGTTTATCTACTAGTCTCGTTGGGTGGTTTTTCGTTTTGGTATCCGTTGTTCCTTGAGGGTTTGGCATGGGTATGGGTTAGTATTTCGAGTTTTCGCTGGTTATCTTTTGTGAGGATTATTGGTGGATGCGGCATTGGTTTGAATGACGGGTAGCATCTGCAGTATGAGGAATGGATATTTGAAGATTGGGTTCCTTTCGAGCGGGATGATCAGTGTGGAAATGTGTTTTTGCAAAGGTTGCTAGTGCTAGTGGGAATCAGTCTGAGTGTAAGTGTTGGGTTTTGTGCAAGGTTATCTTAGGAGGTCGGTGATAGCGACCGGTGGTTGGTAGTCAGTACCCTAAGTGGGGGAGAATTGGAGAATTCTCCGGAGGATCGACGAGTATGAAAGGTTGTTTACCTGCATGGGATTCAATAGTGTCTCGGCCAGCCAAGGGCATTAGTTGGTATGAGTAAACGGCAGGCGTGCGGGGCGGGATACAGACCAAGAGCTTGATTATGCAGGTCCTGGGATCAGGCCGGGATCGAGTATGTATGATGGAGATAGAGTTCGGAACCCCCTAGGGGGCTAGAACAGTATGCATGGGAGGATTTCCCAGAGAGGTAACTCGGAATGTTGATTGCTAGTTGAGCGGTCCGGATAGACTGAAGGTCAATAGGCGTACCAGTCAGGTCGAAGGCTCGGTGAACGGTCCAGCTAGACTGAAGGCCCTGGAGGGCGGTCCAGGTCTGCTGAAGGTTATGAGAGTGGTCCAGTTTGGCTGAAGGCCTGGTAAGGCGGTGCAGTCATGCTGAAGACTCTGCATGTGTCGTTAGATTGGTGCGAGGTAATGGATTGAGTATGTCGCGATATGTTAGCGTTGCAAGGTTTGGCCCCGGATATTGATCGCAATCAGTGGAGGTAGTGCATGGACTTGAGAGTCTTCTTGGGTGGATTCAGAGTATATATGGTGCATGGGATAGCGGTTACTCTATAAAGAGGTGGTGTAGCATTGGGTAAGCACTATGTCTCTTGTCGTGGTGACGAGGCGGTCAAGTGGTTTTCATTGGTAAGGAAAGAGGGAGAATGTAATTCCGAAGGGGAGTGCAAATTCACGGAAGTGAAAGCGGCAGTGTAGAGTTATGATCGGAGTGGTCCGACGGTGGTCATTGAGTAGCGTGTGCGGCGGCGGTATGGGATGACATCATGAGGGGATGTCTGCTGAGGTCGCAGGAGGAAATTCTGAGGTTGTAAAGTCAAGAGGCTCGTAAGGGATGTAGGTATGGAGTTTTGGATTCCCAGCTTGTTTCCGATGAAGGAATTGTGTAGCAGTGGTTCATCTTGAGGGATGTTTTGAGGGTCGTCAATGTGAGGGGTTTTCCTAACCCGAGGGTGCTAGAGCTAGTTCAGCATGTGCATGCGATTGCAAGAAGAGAAATCATGGGAGTTGCTCTGAAGAGTGTGTCTTTTGTCACCATGGAATGGATAGAGTTGGACTCGGATCGGGAATCGGGTGGTGCATAGTTATTTATAGCTCATATGGGTCGAGTAATGGTTGTGATTTGGAGCAGTGTTGCATCATGAGTGGTACTCAGTTGTTGTGTGTGGTTATCAGAGGGTAACATCGGTGCCCGGTTTGAGATGGTGGTCAGGACACCACAAGGAAAGAGAAATTGAGTTCGAGTTTCGATGGGTATACCTTGAGGGACCTGGTCCGGTTAAGGCCAGGTGGCATGTTGTGGGAGTATTTTTGGAGATGAATTGCCGTAGGCTTCGAGGAAGAAGCCTAATTTAAGTGGGGGAGAATTGTAACATCCTAAAATATCAAGAGTAGAGTTGAAGGGCTAAAAGTGTAAATTTTGAAGGGCAACTCCGCGAGTCCATGGATGGATCGGTGAGTAGGGTCGCGACTTTGGTCGCGTGTCAAGTGGCCTACTCGGCGAGTCCAAAGATGGACTCGGCGAGTAGGTGCTAAGTGGAGAAAACCCTAATTCTCGGGGTTGAGCGCTATATAAAGAACTTAACATCCATTCCCCTAGCCTCTTTACTCATCCTCAAGTCCAGAAACCTTAGCATTCGTGTGTGAGTGGAACAAAGTGCATTTGGGAGCTTGAAAGGTATTTGTTGAAGGAATCTTTGGAGTTTGGAGGCTTGGAGCAAGGGGCTTTGCTTGGATTCGAGTTTCATTGCAGTTGGGGCGTTCTTTTGAGGTAATATCTCGTTCTTGGGATGTTACTCATATGGATTCATCATTTTGGGGTTTATGGGGATCTTATCTTGGTATGTTTTGGAGTTTTGAGGTTAGATCTGAGGTTGCTACCTCAGATCTAGAATGGGGAAGGTCTAGAGTGCATTAAAGTCCCTGTGTTTGAGTGCTTAGTGAAGCCATCATGTCCCAAACCCTAGCTCTAAAGTGTATAAGGCCTAGATCTCTTTGGATTCACGTAAAGTTTGCCACTTTACATGATGAATGGGTTGTAGGAGGCTAGATCTATGTTTTGGATCAATTGCATGGCCTGGAATGCTTTTGTATGAATTCAGACCGGTGGTACTCGGCGAGTCACATGGGTAGACTCGACGAGTTGCTTGAAGATGAGTTGGAACTCGATGAGTTGGATGAACAACTCGGCGAGTAGGTTGAAGATAGCCTTAGACTCAGCGAGTCTTGTAACAACCCGAAATTTCCGCGTCTTTTAAAAGTAACTTTTTCATAAATCAACTTGCGCAACCGATCGTCGTTCCGATTTCCGATTTCTGATTTCTCCGTTTAATTAAGTCATTAATTAGTACACATTTAAAATGACTTAATGGGTGTCTTAATACATTTAGAAATCAATTTAACACCCAACTTTAGTGATCGGAATAATTCTAGAATTTACCGTATCGGGTTACGGTAACTTAATCGGGTACGACCAAAAACCCCGTCTAACGCCGGTATCGGGTAAAATTCCACCGTGTCCAAAACTTGAACACTATATAAACGTGTTTAAGACTTCATTTGAAGCCTTTTGGCAAGTTTCTCACTAAACTCTTACAACCTCTCTCCTCAAGCTAGAATTAAGGTCCAAATCACAAGTTTAAGGCTTCAAATCTTTAAGGTAACCTCCCTAACATGTTATTCAACACCTTTAGCCTTCAAATTGATGAAATAATTGAGTTTTAGGTCCAAGAACATGAGTTTACGGCCAAGGAACAAGCTTGGGCCGTAAACTCCATTTAATGGGGTTTTAAGCCCTTAAACTCCTTCCTAAACTCAATTGGACTTTAGATATGGCTACGGGACTTCAAGATATGGACTTAGAACATTTAAATCTATGATTTTGAGCCATTTAAAGGAGTTTATGGCCAAGGCATAAGCTTGGGCCGTAAACTCAAGTAAAAGGGGTTTTTCATGCCCTAAAACCCTTCCAAATCACTCCTATGGCTTAGATATGAATTGTAGGACCTTGGTTTTAGCATTTGGACACTTGAAACATGAATTTTGTGGGACTTATGTGAGTTTACGGCCAAGGATAGTGCTTGGGCCGTAAACTCCCCAAAATGTGACATAAACCCAATTCTAAAGTGTTAGAAAGCCATCCAACACCACCAAAAGACTTGGAATAAATCAAGGGACCAACCAAAAATGCTTTAAGTGTCTAAAACACATCATTTGTGGGACTTATAAGGGTTTACGGCCAAGGCTTGTTCTTGGGCCGTAAACTCCAAAACTTTTGGTGTTAGAATGCAAACTAAACACCCCTAAAGCCTTTAGATAAAATTTAGAAGCCCTTCTATGCAAGTTTTAGGCCTTGAAACACTTTGTATGACCCTACATTAGAGTTTACGGCCATGAGGAGGGTCTCATGGGCCGTAAAGTCCATAACACCTCTCAAATGTCACACAAAAATCATACTAGGTCTTGGAATAATCTTATGAATCACATGCGATTTGTTTTAACAACATTTGACACCCATTTCATGAAGATTAAGGAGTTTACGGCCAGGAGCCTATACTGGGCCGTAAACTCCCATAAAATAAGCATTTTGATGATTTAAATTCAGTCCAAGTGTTCCAAGACAATTTAGAAAATCCATTCTAGCAACCTCTAGGTCCATTTGAGCCCTTAAACCCTCAAAACCACACCAACATGAGTTTACGACCGTAAACTCATGTGTGAGTGTGTTTCATGGTTGTAAACTCATTTAAATGTTTACTTATGGAGAGTAAACTCATGTCCCAAGTCCCTAGTGCCATTACAAGTCCGAAGATGTCACCCGGGTCACTCCAAACGCTCGTTTTGAGGTGTTTAACCTCATTGGAGTGTAACGTTCCATATAATTAGTGAATGTATATCTAATTGTATATATATGGACATTATATCATTTTACATAGGGTCATCGCGAGTAATCAAACCCCGAACCGACGTCTAGCATTCAAAACCGACACGTTTCCGAGTCCGGTGAGTTCATACCCCTACCCTTTTTCACTGTTTTCACTGTTTTCAGGGGGGAACACAAGCAAAGTACAAGGAAATTCTTGTACTCATAACATGTTTTCAAATGTGTGTTTCATATTCTTATGCTTTTATAACTGATAACTACAACTGATAACAGATCGAACATACAGATTACATAACATATATTTGTGAAATAAGTGTTTAAACTAGTATGTTTTACATGTATTTCACAAATGGTTTTCCACATTTTTATCAGTTAAAAGCATGACATTAAAACATTTGAATATAATACCTGTACACTGTTTTGTCCTCGGTAACACTCCACGCACATACGCGAGTGGAGGACTTTCATATTATTACTAGTAAATTTGTTATTCCGGTACGATTGGAGACACGTCCTCGGAGAACACTCCACCTGGATTACGCGAGTGGAGGACTACACCCATAACCAGAATCTCTGGTATTTAGAGAGTGTGACTTGAGTGTATAGATCTATATGGGGCTGACTACCCCATACCTGGCTGCTAGCTACAGCCGAACCGAAATGGTTCAAGGATGACGAAAGTCATAAGTATGTGGACGACTTATTGCCACATGTGGACTACTTATTGCCACAGGTTTCAGTCTATTGTATGGTTATGGAACTCGCAATTAGGATAACAGAGATTTACTTACAGTAATAATGGATTACTTTATACATCGTTTACATCTTTTACATCTTTTACTTATTGTAATTAACATGCAGGAAGGTACGGGACCTTCCTGGGGAAAACATGGAATCTAATCACGATTACATCTTTTACATATTTTACATCGTTTACACAAGATACATACATGCAGGAAAGCATGGGGCCTTCCTGGGTAACACTTACATAACTAGAAAGAGTCACAGAATGGATAACATTACATCTTTTACAATTTGTATCATACAATAAGGAAAGTATGGGACTTTCCTGGTAACACATGATAAGTAAACAGAACAGTTTAACCAGTCAGATAACCAACTATACATTTTCACATGAGTAAACATGTTTTCAGTGCACAAACTTACTATACTTTACATTTGTGAAACAATAACCAACTTTTAAGAAAATACGGGATTTTCTTGGTGTACATAACATTTCAGAAACAGAAAGGAAACCGATACATTTTCGTAAAACAAAACCGCTTATGAACTCACCAGCTTTATGCTGATTTTCAAACCGCTTGTGTTCTCAGGTCAGCGTTAGAACAGGTACTTGAAGATCATTTTGCATGAAGACGGTGTACATGATGACCCATTACATTTTGTCTATATATACTATGTATCACAACTGTACAAACTTTACTTTTGAAACAACTGTAAAACTGTTATTATGTAATGTAATGCTTGTTTTACTTTACTTACTATGTACATTGGATTTGATACTCAACACGGTAGTCAACCCCGGAAATGTATTCTGCCTTTGGTTTTCGGGGTGTGACAGATTGGTATCAGAGCCCTTGTCTATAGTGAATAAAGTATACCAAACCTTACATGGTATAAAACTATAAACACTAAAGGGCCTAAATGCTCTGAATTAAAAGTATCTTCAAACTACAAGTATTTTCAAAAGTATACAAGTATACCAAACCGTCGCCATCCGTAACCACAAGTAGAACAGAACATAAGTAAATGGGTGTTGTGTACTACGGTTAAACCTGGGCAGTTATGTAGTCGTGTCTAGAGTCAATATGGCCTGGCCAACTATATTCATTCGAGACACAACCAACATGTGCTTGGGAGTGACTGTGGTATGTGGCATGCCTAAAACTTACCCTAATATCCCAAACATCGAATCATTGTCGTAAACAATTCATGAAATACTATGGGAGTATTTCTCGATCCCGATCCTCTGTAGTAGTCCTTATTCAAGTGGTTTCCCTGTGATCACTCTTAGCGATAAATTATCTGTTCGATAACTTTTTCCTGCTTTATCGCTTACTTGAATCATATAACTGTCATGTCTATCGATTCAATGTAGAGGACTTACCATCCTCTCTTTCTTGATCTTATTAGATCTAGATGCCTCCCCGAAAGAGACCTAGCTCAAAGAACGACAATAATCCTTCCTCGCCGCCACCTCCTCCTCAGTTTGACCTAGCATCAGTTCAGACAATGATGACAGCTGCAATGGTAGCAGCTATGTCACAAATGAACCCTAGTGGTTCGGGTGGAGGTACTCAATCTCAAAACCCTGAGGGTAGCCAGGGACACCAAAGAGGGGGTTCCTATAAGGATTTCATGAATGCAAAACCAACATCCTTTAATGGAGCTGGAGGTGTCATTTCTTTATCTCGATGGTTCGAGAAAATCGAGTCCATCTTTGAAATCTGTGCTTGTGCGGAATCCGATAAAGTCAAATTTGCAGCCTGTACCTTCGCGGATAAAGCTTTGACTTGGTGGAATGGCCGAGTCAAATCTCTGACCTTACCCGTAGCCAATGCCATGGGCTGGGAAGCCATGAAGGAACTTCTCATTGCTGAGTATTGCCCCCGTGGTGAAATGCAGAAATTAGAGCACGAGCTCTGGAACCTGAAGATGAAAGGTTCCGACATTTCTGCATATACTTCCCGATTTGATGATCTCGCACTTCTCTGCCCGGGGTTAGTCACTCCTGAAAACAAAAAGATCGAAAGGTTTGTTTGGGGATTATCTCAACCAATAAAGAGTCATGTTTTGGCTGCTCGTCCGGATACCTATGATAGTGCCAAGACCTTAGCACAAATTCTGATTGATCACAACGACGATGTCAAGGAAATCACTACCACTTATAAGCCGACTCAAAGGAGTGGTGAAAAGAGGAAATTCTGGAAAAAGAAGAAAGGTCAATCTTCTCAAGGATCATCTAAGAAACAACAGACGGTAGCAGTCCATGCTGCTACTGCTACTCCTGTTGTTGCTGTTTCTGCCATGGGATCCACTGCCTCAACTCCTACCAGTAAATATGCTGGTAACCTTCCTCTGTGTGACAAGTGTAAATACCACCATCATCCTGGTCCCTGTCGATAATTGTCTTGCACCAAATGTGGTAAGAAAGGGCACACAGTTCGGTACTGCAGAACCCCTACTCAATCAGCTAACCAATCATCAGGAGCAGGTGTTAGTCAAGCCTGCTACAACTGTGGTGAAGTCGGGCACTTTAAAAGGGATTGTCCCAAGAAGTCAACTGCTGGTAACACTGGAAGGGTTCTGACCATGGGAAGGGAGGAAGCAGTTGCCGACCCCACTGTTGTTTCGGGTACGTTCCTTCTCGACAACTCATATGCTAGTATTCTTTTCGATTCGGGTGCTGAAAGGAGTTTCGTTAGTCATGCATTCAAACATAATCTAAAACCAAATCCTCAACCACTAACTGAAACGTTTACCGTCGAGATGGCTAATGGTGAGAAAGAAAGCGCTAACGACGTATTCATAGGTTGTACGCTTACCCTAAATGATCACTCATTTCCTATAGACCTCATGCCCGTTTCCATTAAGAGCTTCGATGTTATCATTGGCATGGATTGGTTGAGTCCCAATCATGCTAACATTCTTTGTTACGAAAAAGCTATCCGTCTCAATCTTCCTTCGAATCAAACTCTCGTAATCTATGGCGATAAACCCAGTTCCAACCTTCATATCATTTCTTGTATCAAAGCTCGAAAGCTCCTTCGAAAGGAGTGTGTTGCATTCTTAGCTCATGTGATCAACGAGAAACAAGAAGTTAGAGACCTCGCGAGCATTCCCGAAGTCTGTAACTTTCCCGATGTGTTTCCTGAAGAACTTCCAGGAATTCCTCCCGAACGTCAGGTCGAGTTTCGTATTGACCTAATTCCTGGAGCTACTCCCGTAGCAAAACCCTCGTATCGCTTAGCTCCCGCAGAAATGCAGGAGTTATCCAGTCAACTCAATGAGTTGCTCAGTAAAGGATTCATTAGGCCGAGTTCCTCATCCTGGGGAGCTCCGATTCTGTTTGTTAAAAAGAAAGATGGATCCTTTCGGATGTGTATCGACTATCGTGAGCTGAACAAGTTAACCGTTAAGAACCGATATCCTCTTCCAAGAATAGACGACCTCTTCGATCAACTCCAGGGAGCCAGTTACTTCTCTAAGATAGAACTTTGGTCGGGGTACCATCAGTTAAGAGTCCAGGAGAATGATATTCCCAAGACAGCTTTTAGGACTCGGTATGGACACTACGAGTTTGTAGTGATGCCCTTCGGTCTAACCAATGCACCTGCTGTGTTCATGGACCTGATGAACCGGGTGTGCCGTCCCTTCCTAGACAAATTCGTTATCGTGTTCATTGATGACATCCTCGTCTACTCGCGAAGTGAAGAAGACCATAAACAGCACTTGAGGCGAGTGTTAGAAACTCTTAGATCCGAAAAGCTTTACGCAAAATTTTCAAAATGTGAATTCTGGTTACGGAAGGTAACTTTCCTCGGTCATGTAGTAAGCGAGGAGGGTATTCATGTAGATCCTTCCAAGATTAAAGCGATAGAGAGTTGGTCGGCACCGAAAACGCCCACGGAAATTCGTCAATTCTTGGGTCTAGCCGGCTACTATCGACGATTCATTCAGAACTTTTCCAAAATTGCCAAACCGTTAACCACTCTAACACAGAAAGGTGTACCCTTTTGTTGGAGTGATAAGCAAGAATCTGCATTCCAAACGTTAAAGAGAGCCTTATGCAGCGCGCCTGTTCTGTCTCTGCCGGAAGGGACAGAGGACTTCGTTGTCTACTGCGATGCGTCTAATCAAGGCTTAGGTTGTGTGCTTATGCAAAGAGGAAAGGTGATTGCCTATGCCTCTAGACAGCTGAAAACACACGAAGTCAACTATACCACACACGACTTGGAGCTAGGAGCAGTAGTCTTCGCGTTGAAGATTTGGAGATATTATCTCTACGGAACCAAGTGCACAATCTTCACTGATCACAAGAGTCTGCAGCACATCTTTAATCAAAAAGACTTAAACATGAGACAACGGCGATGGGTAGAATTACTCAGTGACTATGAGTGTGAAATCCGTTACCACCCCGGCAAGGCCAATGTGGTAGCAGATGCCCTTAGCCGAAAGGATAGTACAAGCCACAAAGTGAAGAACCAGACGATGACCATCCATTCCAACTTACCTACGCAAATCCGAGAAGCTCAGTATGCAGCCCTCAAACCTGAAAACGTGTCAGATGAAACCTTGAGAGGAATGGAAAAGAAACTTGAGATCAGAGGTGACGGAGTTCACTGTTTCATGAATCGAATCTGGATTCCCAAATCCGGTGGATTCAGGGAAATAGTCATGGAGGAAGCACATAGAACCAAATACTCTGTTCACCCAGGTTTGGACAAGATGTATCTGGATCTCAAGAAACAATACTGGTGGCCAAACATGAAAGCTGAGATAGCTACATTCGTGAGCAAGTGTCTGACTTGCGCCAAAGTCAAAGTCGAACATCAGAAACCTTCAGGTCTGCTCCAACAACCCAAGATTTCCGAGTGGAAATGGGAGATGATTACCATGGACTTCATCACCAAACTACCCAAGTGTTTTACTGGGTACGATACCATATGGGTAATTGTAGATCGCTTGACACAATCCGCTCACTTCATCCCAATCAAAGAATCATAAAAAATGGAGAGACTCGCGCGAATCTACATCCAGGAAGTAGTGCATCTACACGGAGTACCTGTTTCCATTATCTCTGATCGAGATAGTAGGTTTACCTCCAGATTCTGGCAATCTCTTCAGAAAGCCCTTGGAACCAAACTAGATATGAGCACGGCGTATCATCCTCAGACCGATGGACAGAGTGAGAGAACAATCCAAACCCTGGAGGACATGCTTCGGGCATGTGTCATTGACTTTGGAAAGTCGTGGGATACACACCTATCCTTGATTGAGTTCTCATACAACAACAGTTACCACACCAGTATTAGGGCTGCTCCGTTCGAAGCCCTATACGGTCGTAAGTGCAGATCTCCTCTGTGCTGGGCCGAGGTGGGGGATACACAGTTAGCTAGGAATCGAGTCCCCGACAGTGCTCTCACTGGTCCTGAAATCATCCGCGAAACCACCGAAAAGATCATTCAAATCCGTAACCGACTGAAAGCCTCACGTAATCGTCAAAAGAGTTACGCTGATAATCGTCGGAAACCACTAGAATTCCAGGTTGGAGATCGTGTCCTGTTGAAAGTCTCGCCCTGGAAAGGCACTGTACGCTTTGGCAAGCGTGGGAAACTTAATCCGAGGTACATTGGACCCTTTGAGATCCTCTCAAGGATTGGTCCAGTTGCTTATAAACTTCATTTACCTCACGAACTCAGTAACATTCATCCTGTCTTTCATGTTTCAAATCTTAAAAAGTGCCTATCCGATGAAACTCTAACAATTCCCTTAGACGAGATCGAGATCAATGAAAACCTCAACTTTGTGGAGTAACCGATCGAAATCATGGATCGAGAAGTCAAACGTACAAAAGAAAGTCGCATCCCGTTAGTGAAGGTTTGCTGGAATGCCAAGCGGGGACCGGAATTCACTTGGGAACGGGAAGACTCAATGAAACAGAAGTATCCACAACTCTTTTCTTATCCATGATTTGAATCTTGTCTTATGTTCTAAACTTGAATTTCGGGACGAAATTCCCTTTAACGGGGGCATAATGTAACAACCCGAAATTTCCGCGTCTTTTAAAAGTAACTTTTTCATAAATCAACTCGCGCAACCGATCGTCGTTCCGATTTCCGATTTCTGATTTCTCCGTTTAATTAAGTCATTAATTAGTACACATTTAAAATGACTTAATGGGTGTCTTAATACATTTAGAAATCAATTTAACACCCAACTTTAGTGATCGGAATAATTCTAGAATTTACCGTATCGGGTTACGGTAACTTAATCGGGTACGACCAAAAACCCCGTCTAACGCCGGTATCGGGTAAAATTCCACCGTGTCCAAAACTTGAACACTATATAAACGTGTTTAAGACTTCATTTGAAGCCTTTTGGCAAGTTTCTCACTAAACTCTTACAACCTCTCTCCTCAAGCTAGAATTAAGGTCCAAATCACAAGTTTAAGGCTTCAAATCTTTAAGGTAACCTCCCTAACATGTTATTCAACACCTTTAGCCTTCAAATTGATGAAATAATTGAGTTTTAGGTCCAAGAACATGAGTTCACGGCCAAGGAACAAGCTTGGGCCGTAAACTCCATTTAATGGGGTTTTAAGCCCTTAAACTCCTTCCTAAACTCAATTGGACTTTAGATATGGCTACGGGACTTCAAGATATGGACTTAGAACATTTAAATCTATGATTTTGAGCCATTTAAAGGAGTTTATGGCCAAGGCATAAGCTTAGGCCGTAAACTCAAGTAAAAGGGGTTTTTCATGCCCTAAAACCCTTCCAAATCACTCCTATGGCTTAGATATGAATTGTAGGACCTTGGTTTTAGCATTTGGACACTTGAAACATGAATTTTGTGGGACTTATGTGATTTTACGGCCAAGGATAGTGCTTGGGCCGTAAACTCCCCAAAATGTGACATAAACCCAATTCTAAAGTGTTAGAAAGCCATCCAACACCACCAAAAGACTTGGAATAAATCAAGGGACCAACCAAAAATGCTTTAAGTGTCTAAAACACATCATTTGTGGGACTTATAAGGGTTTACGGCCAAGGCTTGTTCTTGGGCCGTAAACTCCAAAACTTTTGGTGTTAGAATGCAAACTAAACACCCCTAAAGCCTTTAGATAAAATTTAGAAGCCCTTCTATGCAAGTTTTAGGCCTTGAAACACTTTGTATGACCCTACATTAGAGTTTACGGCCATGAGGAGGGTCTCATGGGCCGTAAACTCCATAACACCCCTCAAATGTCACACAAAAATCATACTAGGTCTTGGAATAATCTTATGAATCACATGTGATTTGTTTTAACAACATTTGACACCCATTTCATGAAGATTAAGGAGTTTACGGCCAGGAGCCTATACTGGGCCGTAAACTCCCATAAAATAAGCATTTTGATGATTTAAATTCAGTCCAAGTGTTCCAAGACAATTTAGAAAATCCATTCTAGCAACCTCTAGGTCCATTTGAGCCCTTAAACCCTCAAAACCACACCAACATGAGTTTACGGCCGTAAACTCATGTGTGAGTGTGTTTCATGGTTGTAAACTCATTTAAATGTTTACTTATGGAGAGTAAACTCATGTCCCAAGTCCCTAGTGCCATTACAAGTCCGAAGATGTCACCCGGGTCACTCCAAACGCTCGTTTTGAGGTGTTTAACCTCATTGGAGTGTAACGTTCCATATAATTAGTGAATGTATCTCTAATTGTATATATATGGACATTATATCATTTTACATAGGGTCATCGCGAGTAATCAAACCCCGAACCGACGTCTAGCATTCAAAACCGACACGTTTCCGAGTCCGGTGAGTTCATACCCCTACCCTTTTTCACTGTTTTCACTGTTTTCAGGGGGGAACACAAGCAAAGTACAAGGAAATTCTTGTACTCATAACATGTTTTCAAATGTGTGTTTCATATTCTTATGCTTTTATAACTGATAACTACAACTGATAACAGATCGAACATACAGATTACGTAACATATATTTGTGAAATAAGTCTTTAAACTAGTATGTTTTACATGTATTTCACAAATGGTTTTCCACATTTTTATCAGTTAAAAGCATGACATTAAAACATTTGAATATAATACATGTACACTGTTTTGTCCTCGGTAACACTCCACGCACATACGCGAGTGGAGGACTTTCATATTATTACTAGTAAATTTGTTATTCCGGTACGATTGGAGACACGTCCTCGGAGAACACTCCACCTGGATTACGCGAGTGGAGGACTACACCCATAACCAGAATCTCTGGTATTTAGAGAGTGTGACTTGAGTGTATAGATCTATACGGGGCTGACTACCCCACACCTGGCTGCTAGCTACAGCCGAACCGAAATGGTTCAAGGGTGACGAAAGTCATAAGTATGTGGACGACTTATTGCCACATGTGGACTACTTATTGCCACAGGTTTCAGTCTATTGTATGGTTATGGAACTCGCAATTAGGATAACAGAGATTTACTTACAGTAATAATGGATTACTTTATACATCGTTTACATCTTTTACATCTTTTACTTATTGTAATTAACATGCAGGAAGGTACGGGACCTTCCTGGGGAAAACATGGAATCTAATCACGATTACATCTTTTACATCTTTTACATCGTTTACATAAGATACATACATGCAGGAAAGCATGGGGCCTTCCTGGGTAACACTTACATAACTAGAAAGAGTCACAGAATGGATAACATTACATCTTTTACAATTTGTATCATACAATAAGGAAAGTATGTGACTTTCCTGGTAACACATGATAAGTAAACAGAACAGTTTAACCAGTCAGATAACCAACTATACATTTTCACATGAGTAAACATGTTTTCAGTGTACAAACTTACTATACTTTACATTTGTGAAACAATAACCAACTTTTAAGAAAATACGGGATTTTCTTGGTGTACATAACATTTCAGAAACAAAAAGGAAACCGATACATTTTCGTAAAACAAAACCGCTTATGAACTCACCAGCTTTATGCTGATTTTCAAACCGCTTGTGTTCTCATGTCAGCGTTAGAACAGGTACTTGAAGATCATTTTGCATGAAGACGGTGTACATGATGACCCGTTACAGTTTGTCTATATATACTATGTATCACAACTGTACAAACTTTACTTTTGAAACAACTGTAAAACTGTTATTATGTAATGTAATGCTTGTTTTACTTTACTTACTATGTACATTGGATTTGATACTCAACACGGTAGTCAACCCCGGAAATGTATTCCGCCTTTGGTTTTCGGGGTGTGACAAGTCTGTTCTTGGACTCGGCGAGTCATGTCGAAGAGTCCCAATATTTTCTGGTTGAGTCAAGAATCAGTGAGTCAAGGAATGACTCAGTGAGTTGGGTGCGAGTGGACTCCGAGTTGTTGGACTTGGCGAGTCTCGGGGTGACTCAGGGAGTTAGGTTGTAGATTGAGCTTGGGGACTCGGCGAGTCATCGGGTTGACTCGGCGAGTAGAGTCCGTCAAGGTTGACTTTGACCTTGTCCAAGGGTTGACCAGTTGTCTTCCAGGGGTATTTTGGTTATTAAGGGTATTTATTGAGTTGAGTGTTTTGGTGTTCAGTGGAGGAGTTCGTGTCGGAGTTTGGAGCAGCGGGATCTTATCCTTTCAGCCGGCAGTTTCGAGGTGAGTTATCCTCATTATATCAACAGGGTCTAAGGCACGAAGGCCAGCCCTTTTATCGGATTGAGATCCGGGTATCTATTGTTATGTTATTGCTTTGATATGTTCGCATCCGAGTAGTTAGGATGGTATTCGTTAGTGACCTGGTTAAGTCGTTATCCTGGTAGATAGGATGATGCTATGCTAGTGACCGGTTAGGTCGGTATCCAGTTAGAGTATGTTGTGATATGTGATCTGCTAGATCGGTTTTCCTGAATATGAATTGTTATGTGATTGTATGTTTATGTGCACATGGTTGTTTGGATTGGAGTTGGGTTGAGGCGCGTCCTGCTTCGTGCTGTAGGCCAAGATACTCAGGGCGGACCGGTTGTTCCGAAGGCCCAGCGAGCGGTCCGGATAGGCTGTAGGCCCCACAAGGGCGGACCAGACGTGCCGATGCTCGGAGAGTGGACCAGGCCGACTGAAGGCCTGATGCGGGCGGACCAGTCATACTGTAGACTCAGAGAGTGGACGAGGTGAGTTGAAGGCCCGGTGCGGGCGGACTAACCACACTGCAGACTCAAGGGATATAATTGGACTCGGAGAGTGGATCGGGTGATTTGAAGGCCCGGTGCGGGCAGACCAACCACACTGCAGACTCGAGGGACATGAATGGACTCGGAGGGTGGACAGGTGGACTGAAGGCCCGACAAGGCGGACCAGCACCACAGTAGACCAGATATGCATGACTGTTCTGTGATTCGTTATGAGATAGCATGATATGTGTATGGTATACGTGGTTGGTATTTTGGGGGTATCTCATTAAGCTTTCGGGCTTACAGTTGTGGTTTAATGTTTTTCAGGTTCTTCAGGAGACCATGGCAAGGCAAAGGCGTGATCGTACCGCTCTTCATGATTTTGTAGTAATGTGATTCTGGGAATACTCTAAATGATTTGTATTGAAAACCTTTTTGTAATAATTTAATGAAATCAGGTTGTTTTTGAGAAATTTAAATTGGTTGGATTTTTCGGTCGTTACAGGTCCCGCTGAGACACATCGACAGGAGGGTCGTACAGTAGCCTCGAGTGGCGTATGTGTTGTATGTAGTATATTGGGGAACTCACTAAGTATTTATGCTTACAAATGTTGTGTTATGCGTTTCAAGTACTAGCGAGGATCGTGGAAAGGCGCCAACATGAACCGTACACACCATGAGGACATTTGATTTGTGATCTTAGGATACGTTTGATTTGATAACTATTGTGGAATACTTTTTCAGAATGTTTTATATTTAAAAATTTGGTTGTTGAAAAATGAAAATTTTTGTTTTGAAAATCCCGTCGTCGTTACAGTGAGTGATAACCCTCAGATCAGTTCTCGTGTATATATTTTCTTCTTCTTTATTGGAGTATGAGGTAGCATTTGATGGAGTTGAGACTCTGCGGGTGGATAAGGGAGTTGCGTCTTCAAACAATGGAATCTCAATGGTTGTCGTTTGAATTGAAGTTGTGCTTTCCCCCTCAACCGGCAAAGTGGAAGTTATGTGTGAGACACAAGAATTTCAGACAGTTAAGCAGTCTCTACAGGGTCAAATAGGTCATCATAGTTAACTTCAAGAATGTTAAGAGGAACCGAAGAGGTTGGGATATCACTTTCCAGGATAGATTTTGTTTCACTTGAGGAAGTAGTGTTGCGGACGTATTAGTCATCGAATCTAACATCAAAGCTTTCGACTATTAGTCTCGTGCGTCTGATGGGAACCCTATAGGCCACCTTGTTTGTTGATTATTTAAGAAAAATTCCTTCATCTGACTTCAATGCAAATTTTTTAAGGTGAACCTTGTTGTTGATCCCAAAACATATACACCCAAATATATGAAAAAATCTGAAATTCGGTTCTTGATTGCTGAGGCCCTCATAAGGAGTTTTTTTGAGATGCTTGCAAATAATGCTTCGGTTTTGGACAAAGCTCGCAGTTGCCACTGCTTCAGACCAGAAGTATAGAGGAAGGTTTGCAAAGTTTAACATGGATTTGGCTGCTTCGACCAGAGTATGATTTCTTCGATCTACTACTCCAATTTGTTGCGGTGTTTAGGGTGCAGAGAAGTTGTGACTGATACCTTTGGAAACCAAGAAAGTATTCAAGAGATGATTAGTGAACTCAGTTCCATTGTCACTTTAGATTCTGCAAACGGGTAGCTTGATTTGGAGTTCAATTTCTTTTATGAAGTTTATCAGAACCTGCTGTGTTTGAGTCTTAGGAAGAAGACCCATGTGAAGCAAATAAACTCATCAACTATAACTAGTATGTGTTTCTTGGGATGGAGACTAGCTACGGTAGATGGACCGTAGAGATCAATATGCAGCAGCTCTAAGGGTTCAGATACTGATGAATCAATAACATTGGATGACTTCCCTTTGATTTTTTTCCACACTCACAAGTAGGACAGAGTGTATCATTATTGTACTTCAGAATTGGAAAACCTCAGACGAGTTCTTTTGTAACAAGGTTGTTGACGTACCGTATGTTTAGATGAGCTCGTTTGCGATGCCATAACTAGCTAACTTCGGATACTTCTTTGGATAGAAAACATAACCTCCGAATTCCCAAAGATCAATGAGACATACAAAGGGTACATGGTCCCTTCGGACTTGAATTTTATCAAACAAGTGCTTTTATCACTTGTCATGATGTAACAATATTCATTACCAAACTCAACTCGATGGCCTATTTTGCATAGTTGTCCTACACTGATGAGATTATGCTTGAGGCCTTCTACGTAAGCAACCTTTTATATTGAGAAGTTCCTTGTTGTTAATACATTGTAACCTTGGATGATACCATTTGTGTTTTCACCAAAGGTGACATGTCCTCCATTACATATAGGCCTAAAATACCGAAGGTACTCTATTCTTCTGGTCATATGCAAGGATCAGGCACTATCAATGAACCACTCCTCTTCTTGTTCCTCCTTACATAATGCCTACAAAAATTAATGGGTTTGTTTGGACACCCAAACGAGTTTGGATCCCAGGGACAAACCAGAACTTTTCTTACTAGATGCATGAATACGAGGTTCAGGTACAGGTTTCGTGTTAATCTTGAGACCTAGACCTGGGTGTTTGTGAACTTTTGGAGTGTTACGATATTTTGGAGGATTATGAGGTTTTGGAGGATTATGAAGTTGGACTTGATATGGCCTTTTCTAATGATAAAAACCAAAGGTAATATTTTTCTCATTTAGCCAGACACCGTACCTGGTCAGCGGTCCAGAGGGAGTGGTGTGAGGCTTGTGACCAGTCCAAGAGTGAAACTTGACTGAGTTGCCCTTTGGAGTTGAAAAACTTTGGGCATTTGATTTCCTCCTAGGTTTTTGTCACACCCCCAAACCAGAACGATGAAAAGGTTCGAGGGTGGAGGACGTCATATTCAGTATCATAACAGTTCATAGTAAGGAAAGTACACAGCACCATATATATATGAAGGTTTCAAAATGTTTACATAATTGTATTTGTTACATGTTCAAAAGATAAATACATAAACATCTTTCAAAAGAAGTAATTAACGTCATAGCGTTAATCCCCAAAAGTTGGTTTCCAAACCTGCTTAGCGGTTCCCTAAAAATACAAGTTATTTCAAAGAAAAAGTATCAACAATTAAGTTGGTGAGTTCATAAGCGGTTTTGATAAAATGTATACCATTCCAAAGTTCGTGTGTTTTCCAAGAAAATCCATTATTTTCTTAATAAAGTATGAAATGCATATGAATGTTCGTGTTGTGAATTGTATGTAGTTGTACCAGGAAAATCCCTTATTTTCCTATTAGTTGATTGTTTTGGATACAGGAAAATCCCTTATTTTCCTAAGGTAACAGGCAGTCTCTAATGTCCAAGACTGAAAATCGCAAGCAACTGGCATGTTTAAAAGGTTGAGGCATAGTTTTAACTAATAAAGCTATAAGAAGATCACACTTGTTAGATGAAGGATAGTTTTAATAGCTACTTATTCATAAAAGCAGAATACCATAATAATTGTCCATCCGGTGAGTTTTATAACCATACTAAACATAATATGCCTGTGGCGACGGTCTTCAGACGTCGAAACGTTATGACACACTGTCACCCAAAGGATTGTAGCTAACAGTCAGGGCGTGGGATCATGACGCCCAGTATAGATCTATACGCAATTGACATGCTCTCCAAATGGGAGACTCTGGTTATAATAGATAGGACTCTAGGTAGTACCTTTTAACAAAAGTTAGCATTTAAGATGTAATCGTCTCACGGATTCTCAACTAAATCTGTATTAAAATAATAGTTTTGTATGCAATGTTCATCCTCTTTCATAATGTTTGACAAAGCATAAATCATAAGTTCTTTGAATGCATAAAATGGTTTAACATGGATGGCTACCCTGGATACTATGCATTTTGTATAATTCTGGTGCATGCAAAGTATAGCAAGAGTTTTCACGTTTTCACTCGGGATCAACTGTGTGTTTACTTGTATTCTCCCCTGAAATGTATTAAAAGTACATTATATAGTATTTGAAGGTGCATAAAGGGGTATGAACTCACTTGATAGAGTAAAGATTGTGAGATAAAAACTGAGCAGAACTTCGATAGGAGAAAACGAGTTTCTCAGGATTATCAGGAACCTCGGGAGCATAAAACTTCCTTCGGACTTGGATATGAAAACCGGGGCTTTGGGATATTTCTTGCATGAAAAACGGAGTAAAAACGTAGGAGAAAGAGAGGAAATGATCAATTTTTCCCGGAACCCTTGCATCCCTTTTATAGGAGGCTGGAAACCCGTGGTACGCAGGGCGTACGGGGTTACGCGGGGCGTACCGGACGTCATGCATGACCGCATCCTCATCTGCCGGATTTAGGATGGGATGGGGCGACGTGGACGATCCGAAGCCTAGCACCCAAGCACGCTGGGAGTAACTCGTGTCGGTTTGTGCACCTCGAACTTGTAAAACCCGTAACTTTTGCATACGAGCTCCATTTCTTATGTACTTTATATACACGCATAGGTGAGAATGTACTCTACAACTTTCATTAGGACTCCGTGGTCTAATTTTGACTTTATTTTAATTATATTGTTTTTAAAACGCCATGACACGAAAGGTCCGTTTCGACAGACTTTTTACCATTATACTACCATTGTTGAGGTCTTCGATTCTCATTTAGATTGTTTCGGTCAAAAATCCCTCGATCTCTATTTTGAGTTTTTAGCTGTCTATTGCTACATCCGAAACTTCGAAAAATTATAACTTATTTATGTTCACGGTTTTAATGATATCTACGATTTTCATTTAGATACTTAAGGTTTAAAAGTATTTTATTGAAATTTCTCATTTTATGCTTAACAACGCTTTATCGATAGTGTTACGAATCTTTGATTGGTTATATCACGATATCTACCACATAGTGTACTCAAACGGAGCTTTTTGAACATTTCATTTTTGATGATATTCTTATTACTTCACAAAGAGATTACAAGACTCAAATTTTATACATTACAATAACCTGCAATAACGGATTGTTACAGTTTTGTCCTTTTAATGAACTGACATGACTTAAAAGGTGTAGGAGTTGGAAAAATTCCTTTCCAATTAGGATCATCCAAGGAATAGTTTTGAAAATGATATCTTTGAAAAGCTTTGACTTTCTTTTTGGATTTGTCAGAAGAGTTTGAGAAAGTTTTTTATACCGTGCAATCGTTTTTGTTTGATGCCTTAACTGTAGTGCCTTTTGAAAAACGATTGGAGGAAACACATTTTTCAAGATCCAAAGTTTTGAAACAGATATTTCAAGACATTATTATTTTGAAACTTTGGTTTGTTTGAGGGTTTTGATTTTTAAATAAGTTTCCCACTTTTTACCTTGGGATCTAAGTTCCTCTTTAAAAGCCAGTTTTGCTTGAGTTTTTGGAGAACCATGGTCAAAAGTGTTCAACTGCGCTTTCTTAGAAAGCTTTGAATGTTTTTGAAAACATGGACTTGAGTCATCTAAACTAGAAGGTTCAGGACTCTGAGAGCATTGACCATATTTGAAATTTTGTATGGGTAACTCATGGAGAATAGGTTGAATATTCACTGTGCTCTTGACTGTGATCTGCGGTAAAGAAGACTGGACTACTGCAGAGTAAGTCAAAGATGGTTCCTAGTGGGACACTTTATCGAAGGTAGTTGAGCAGACTATTGTACGAGACTGCAGTGAGAGGGACTGCGGTCTGAGGATAAAGGTAGATAGTTCTCAAGAACTTCGAGTCCTTCATAAGGATTTCTTCATCAACAACTTAAGAAGCCTAAGAGTTGGTATAAATTGTTCCAATGATGGGTACCTGATCACATGGATGGTCTGAGGTTTCAGGAAGAATTTCCTCTATGACACAATTATTACTCACATTATGAAGTCTACCGAAGTGGGCTCTAATGTGTGTGCGAAATGTTTTGTCATTGACTAGAAAATGAAACTCTCGATCAGGAGGGACATATGGATGATCTTTGTTAAATCAGGATGATGAATCCTTTGTGGTGGAGTACCCATTGGACCAACCCCAATTATATGTTTAATACACGGTTCCATTATTCACAAGATTTTCAATGGCTTTACTTTAATTAAAAAAAATCGATTAAGAAATTCAAACATGCCTCTTTTTTTGCTAGATCGCTCTAATTTAAAGTTATTCTTAGCTGAGTTTCGCACAACATTCTAGCATCCTTTTCTAACACTAAGTCTCTTTCAAACATGGCAACTTTGAGTCTCATGTCTTCTAGTCATCCCCTTACATGTAACATTTCTTGGGACACTATGTTCTTCTCATCTAAGGTCTTGTTATACTTTGAAAGGACAGCAACACAAGTGTCATTAAGGTTGTCTAAGAAGGGTTGACAATCATGCATGCTATAATTATTAGTTTGGATTATGTGTTTACATATTCAACAATGCTTATAGTTCCATTTTTGACCATGAGGCAATAATTTTTCACAAGCTTTGTAGATCCATCTTCATAAGCAGTTGCAAGTATGCAGATTGTTCCCTTGCCCTTGATGTTGTTGAAGTCTTCATCTTCATCCCCTGACGACCAAACTTGATGATCCCTCTTCACCTGTGCCACATATTCCCTTCCCTTTTCCTTTTCATCCATCTCCTATGCCATTCTTAGATAGAAATCTTTGTCCTTCACCATATTGGCTTTGCAGTCTCTAGCAAAGTGGTTTTCTTTGTTGCATTTGTGACAAATGAGAACATCATCTTTAACATCACTTGAGGTACCGGAGTCAGTTGGCTTGACATGTTGTGGTGCCTCGTTGGCTTGAGGTTGCGGAGACTGGTGAGGGTTTTTGGGATATTGAGAATGATTGTTTTGAGGATTGAAGTTTTGTTTGAAGTGAGGTTTGGTGAACTACTTATTTTTGCGAAACGAGGTTGGTGGTAGCCTGTTGAACTGTTGGCTAACAAGAGCAATTGCATTTTGGAATTCTTCTACATCATCATACTCTGTGTCAGCTTCTTAAAAATGCGGTAGGATGTCATACGAAAGAGAGTAAGGTTGAGTGGTTATGCTATGCGGAGTTTGAACCATTAGAGCAAGTAGACCTCCGAAGTCAGCACAATCTTTGAGCATAGTTGATTCTTGCGCATGGAATTCTCCATACAACTTGAAGAGATATAGTGAGTGAATCTTCCTATCAACTTGGACTATCATTTTTGCCGTAGTCCAGTGTTTCCCCAAACCATTGAGATTGAATCTTCCTATCACCTTGGTTTCATGGTTGCTTCGGACAATACCAACATTTGATAACTTGGTGACAATGAGGTTGAATCTTTTGAAGGAGTCCTCAAGACTCTCACCAGGATGAGCTTTGAAATTGTTAAACTCATTGAGTACAATGGTGAGTTTCTTGTCTTGAGCTTGCTCAGAGCCTTCATACAAATTTTTTAGGACATCCCAAATTTCTTTGGCTGATTTGCAGTTGATTATTGTACTCTGCCTGAGTTTTGATGATTCTTCTGGTTCCCACATGCATGGATGTTCCTTCTGTTGTTGCTTTCCAAATCGTAATCCCAAGGTGTTTTATTACCAACACATAATCCTCAAAATGTAGAGCCCAGACTTCATAGTCTTGAGGAAAGAGAATATAGATCTTGGTAGTAGACCCGATGCTTCTAGAAAGATTAAAAGAATGAGTATGTGGATCTAACAGTTGCATGATCTAGATTCACTAAAAGCCTATAAAGAATCAGATGTGTAAAACTAAAATCGAGTCAAGGGCGTAAAAACGATTAATATCCAATCATCTACAATAGATTAAAAACAATGAATACGCTATAACGGATCCAATAATAGTGTAAAAACCTTAAAACACTCGACAGATGTATTGCGTATGGATTACATAATCTCCTGCTCTGATACCAATTGTTAGAATAAATCAAGAGTTGATCGAAAGATTCTAAATAGAAAAAGTAAATCAAACAAGAATCCAATAATCAAACTGGTGCCGAGTGATTAATAATAAGTGCCTTAGAAGAGCTCAATGTAGAACTTCTACTGTAAAGACACGGTAGGGAATCACAAAATGATTAACCCTAATAAAGTACATGCATGTAGTATTTAATGCTAAACCGTAGCAACATAAAAACAGATGGACAGACCCATACTATAAAAGTCTAACTCCTAACATAACAAAATTTGACACAATCAATTAAATATCCTAACATCTAGTGCTTAAGGAAATCATCCATTATCTTCAGGGTACACTTCACCATGGTATGTTTATCCATACATCCCATGTTGATCGTTTGGTCTCTTCATTTGATGCTCACTGAGCTACCTGTCCCATGACACACCCTAATGGGTATTTTCCACATAAATATAATTCACCCAAATAGAATTCAAATTACAACATACTTTTATTATTATTCCAATCGAGCTCCAAATCAGATATACTCTTTTTCTATTTATTTTGGCAAAAGCTAAAGTTTAATACTAAAGCATATGTACATAGTGTTGTAACTATCACCACATCGAAACACACTTTATTATTTTTCCTTACCCGAGAAGATTCATCTACATCAAATAACAAGCTAACATAGACCAACATATCAACAAAATAAACCCACCATCCAATGACCTTATGAAAAATTTCAAACATTATTTTCTACGTCTCTTTTACAAAAACAACACCAAAGAAATCCATATCGAGACTTTACTTATACAAATTAGCATTTATATCTGAACTCTCTAACCCAAATTCTACAACATAAAGTATTAAAATGAATTGAGACAATCTTTTTTAATCTATCTTGATCATTGTTTTACACTTTTAAATTTTGTGATTATGTAGATCGGAAGCGGTTTTAAGTAACTAGCAACATCAGAGTTTTGGAGGAGGGTAAATATGCTTGTGATTGTAGCTTTAAGATATGTTTGGTGCGCCATAGCTAGTTGATAAGCTAATTTATTTTTCAAGTTTTTTTTTAAGTTGTCATGTTTGAGAAGCTAAAAAGTAGCGTATAAGGTAACATCTTAAATAACTACTTAGACTAGCTTCTCACGTGCTTTTTTTTTTTAAAAAAAATACGAATATACCCCTTATTTAAAAATATAAAAAATATTTTATAAATGTCCTTTTATGTTATTTTATATCTTTTAGGTAGCTTATCAGCTACTTTTACCAAATGTTATTTTTTTATCAGCTAGTTTTTTAGCTACCAACTAACTTTTCACATACCAACTAGCTTTTCAACTAGTAGGTCAAACATAATCTTAGTATGATTCTTAGTTTTGTAATGGCCAAACAATTTGAAAAGTAAGTTTTTGAATCCTTTGACTAGATCGAACTAAATACTTAATATGTGATGTGCGTTGTTGTGTAACAACCATACTTTTAAAACATCTTTAAATACAATGATTAAACATTTATCATGAAATTATGCAATTTTATAAAATTATGAGTAATTCATAAAATTCTAAGTTTATCACAATTTATAAACGGTGGTGTTACAAAAGATAATCATAACCATAATAAAGTGAAAGTACATAATAAACACTATTCTATGTCTTCCAAAAGGCCTTCTTTAGCATATGAACTTCTAATCTTTATCTCCCAATCCTAAGAGTATAGTAACTCAAACAAAACAACATACTTTAGAAAAATTATTGTGAGGTACATGAGTCTAGACCCAATAGGATAAATCTGAAATATACTTTCAAAACATCATAAAAACTGTAACAATTTATAAAAAAATAAAAGTCATAAATTTACAAGTTTACCGTATAATATAACGAGTCTATACCCTTTCCAGTGCTTACCAGTATTCTTAATAACCAAGGGAAATGTAATCTTATTATGGACACATATCTAGACAACCTGTTCATGATGGGAGGTTGTTGGGTGCAAAGTTATCCATGTATGACTTTCTATATGTGTTGACTTTTGTAAAACCCGCTTGCATGTGGTGCAATAGCCTTTTGACTTATGAGATAGAGAGTGAGAGAGAGACATGTAAACACCTTTATATAAGGTGGGTTTATTCCACATGTAGATGTGTGCTTGAGAGATGTAAACATTGAGTGTATAAGTGTGTGTTATTTATGTAGATTTAGATCTCGATCCTTTTTTGTAACACCATACATATTCGAATACATCTCTTAATAACACCCAAATCACCATGTTCATTGTGTATTCTTTAATTATGTATGCCAACCCATATTCTTTAAGTCACTACATTTGGTATCAGAGCGGGTCTTCAAAGATCAATGTGATTTGTTGAAGAACGATTCTCGGTTTGGCAATATTTGTCACAATTGAAGCATGTTTGGTGAGTCTCCCTCTATGATCTCTCTTAATATCATTGAATTTGTGCGTTACGTTCTTGAATTTTGATCGGTTTGTTTCGTTGGATCTAATCCGATTTTACCTCATTGGTGATCCAACAAAAATTTTTTTTATCAAGCCCAATCCAAAAGATTTAATTTCACTATTCATATATCCAAATGTTGAGCCCAATCAAAAAAAAAATTGTATTACTGTTCATCGATCCTGACGCCCAATTTCAAATGTTCTGATTACTATTCATATTCAGTCGATTTTAAGCCCAGTCAGTCATGTACTGGATACTGTTCATGGATCCGCTTCTTAATATCTTTTTGTTTTCGTTGTTCGAAGTCTTACTTTTTCCATTCAAGTGTAAAATTGTCGATGTTTCAGTCTTATATCTTAATATTGAAATTGAACCTGAAATTTGATTGTTTTTTTAAGCCGATTGTGTTTGATTGTTTACTTAAAAATCGAACGTGTGATTATTTGAAATCGAACAAATGAATTAAAGGAATCGGAGTTGAATATTATTGTAATAAATGTCGGTTCATGTGAACTAATTTCACAATCAAATTGGAAGATTGGAGTTGAATTCATTTTTGATTGAGGTTTGAGAATGAACGGTTGGGTAATGGTGAATGGATTCGAAATCGTAGTTGCAAATGAATTTTATGTTTATGGATATATGTTTTTCGAGTAAAACTGAGAAATTCAAATTTGGATTTTGTTTTTTTTGTTTTTGGTTCGATACATATTGGTTCTAATCAAAGGATTTTCAATGATGGTTCGTTTGGAATTGAAGAGTCAAAATCGAAATTGAATGTCAAGGGAATATAATCACAATTACAGTTTTGAAATGTAAAAGTGAACTCAGAATTGAAGAAGGAAGTGAATACAGATGTTTGGCATGGCTTCAACATACACAAATCGATGATTTGGCTTAGAATGAAACTTGAAAAGTGAAGGTTGAAGGGTTGTATCGAGTTGTTCTTCATATAAGAAAAGCTTGTCGATGTGGTTGGAGTTGATTGTTGAGTCACAAAAGCTCGTATTGGGAAGTCGATTTCGGAGTCGAGTAAAGTCTAAATAGAGTTTGTTATTGGAAGAATTTCTTGATATTGAAATTTAATTCAAGGTGTCTTGGAGTCGAATGTTCTTATCTGGAGTCAAAATTAAGATCCAATGGTCGATGGTATTTGTGTTGATGATGTGTTTTGAAAGATCAATGTGTGAAGTCAGCGTTGTTGACGCATTCGCTTTTGGGGATAATAACGAATTTTTGGCCAAGTCGATGTTTTGATTTTGGGATAGTGTTTCAAGAACAAACTGGGAAGATGATTTGAAAAAGCGAAGAGTTACTGTTCACAATTAAGGCTTCGGCTGGCTTCTATTTTGTTATTTCAGTCATATACAAAAGTTTCGTCAAAATGGTGCTTTGTGATTTCGTTACCCGTTTCACGAAGATCCTGAATTGGAGAAGAAAACGAAAGTTTCGACATTGTCTATCAAAGTTTCGATAGTTTAACTCGTTTTACACAATTTCAATATTTGGGGTAATTTTTGCAAGATTGGAGGTAAAAAGGCAGAATTTTTGAAATTAATGTTTACACTTTCGATAGTTTGACGCCTTTTACCCACATTCGAAATTTGGACCTAACTTCGACAATTTTTAAGAAGAATATAGAATTTTGAAATTAGTCCCTAAGATTTCGAAAATTTGGTTGTTTATACCCAATTTCGAAAGTGGACTGATTTTTGCTGAGGAATTGAAGAAAATGTAGTTTATGCGAATTGACGCTTTCTACCCAACTTCAGACAAGGGGAGAGTTTTGCATTTTTGGCTGTTTTGGGCGCATCGGGTCACTACAAAATTTAGAAACTGATAATTTTTATCCATTTTTGAGAAATTTTGTCAAAGGCGGTCCGTGACCGAACTTAAAAATTGAAGAATTTTTGGATTTTCCAGATTGAAGCACAAAGTTAATGCCACATGTTAAGGGGGAGTTTTGACACAAAAAATTCTGAATAGAGCATGCCCTCTTTCCTTGAAGGTTTTATAATCAAATTTCGATTATAAAAAGGGGGAGAAATTTATATGGAAATTCAAAGTTGAATTTTTCATATTACACGACCTTGAAGACCGAAGTGACATTAAATTTTTGAAGTTTATGAAATGATGCGATTGGAGATTCAGAAGTGACTTTAGTTCGAAATGGGTTTGGTTTTATTGAAGATTTTCTAGGTGTGTTTTTATGCTTAACTTTTGGGTGATTAGTTGGAGTTTGAGAAGCTCTTAATCATTCGTTGATGTTCGGTTCGTATGGTCTCACATCCTAGAGCCCAAATTGAAGAATCATAGAAGAATTAAAGATTTGAAGTTCATCTCTACATTTGTCACCCTTGAGGCTCAGATCATGTAGTTGCTCAGCTTTCGAAGATTTGAAATGGGTCATCCATTCCTAAGTTTGAGAGGGAGAATGTTGGGTGCAAAGTTATCCATGTATGACATTTTATATGTGTTAACTTTTGTAAAACCTACTTACATGTGGTGCATTAGTCTTTTTACTCATGAGATAGAGAGTAAGAGAGAGACATCTAAACACCTCTATATAAGGTGGGTTTATTCCACATGTAGACGTCTGCTTGAGAGGTGTAAACATGAAGTCTCTAAGTGTGTGTTATTTACGTAGATTTAGATCTAGATCCTTCTTTGTAATACCATACATATTCGAATACATCTCTTAAAACCCAGAATCACCATGTTCATTGGGTATTTTTTTAATTCCGCATGCCAATCCATGTTCTTTAAGTAACTACAGAGGTACCATCCTAATAGCGTCTCATTCGTCACATAGGTAAAGGATTTATGAAAAAGTACTTATCATAAAACAATCTGCAATTATTGTATATATGTTGAACAATAATGTATTCACCAATTGTAGTTTCTATCACGTATGCATCATTAAGTAACTCTATGGGTGGATTTTATTTGGAACCAAACTTATACGATATAAATGAGTGGATAGTGCATGTCCTTCTTTGATTGGGTTCGATTTCTTGTTGGTGATAAACACCAACGTCTCACTTCTTTTCTTTCGGTAGGCATTACTATAGTGTCCCTTTATCAAAACAAGAGAAAGATTCCACATCTTGAGTGTCTCTCTCTTTGCAATCTTTGGTCTTATGACTAAATTCTCCACACTTGAAGCAACTAGAGTTATCTCCCTACATTCTCCCTTGTGATCCTTTCCATACTTCACATATGTTTGACCACTCTCTTGTCATGAGTGAAACGAAGAGAATCACCCCTTCTTGTTATAACTAGAACTTCCTTCAAAGTTTCATTTTTCTCCAAATTATTACCTTTCCAAGACCCATATATTCTTAATATATTCAACATTACTTGCGGCATTATATGTTTGATCAGGAGGCAGTTTCATATTTTACTTCTATATCATATTCCATTGGAACCCTATTTGTATAACGATTTACCCTCAGACACTCGTTTAGGTAAGCATTTATAACAGAAGGGATCATATCAATAAATGTTTTCGTATACTAGTTTCCCGACATATTACCCATTTTCAAGGCAACTATTTCTTCTTGGAGTTTATCAATATCTCTCGTGGGATAAAACTTTTCCTTTAATATTTCTATAAATTCTTCTCAAGACCATTTATGGAGTGTCTTCCTCCCCAAAGCCTCATATAAATTAGCTCACCATGTTGAAAATATTTGTATGTGATTTTCACCTGAAAGAAGTTGATCACTTGTCTACATCTATCTACAAAACATTATAATAATATATCAGGCTGAAAATATAATGAAGATTGACTAGGTGCTTGAAGAAGTAAACGTTTGAGAAACTTCACTTGACATGAAGCACTTGTTGAAAGCAAGATAGCATTTGAAAATCATATGTGGCACATGTAGATCGTATGTGGAGCATCATGAATGTTTGTTGATAATATTACGTCAACGGAGCATGAAGACATGTTGATGACACATCACAAATATTGATGGTTCCACAGTAACATAGATGGCTATGATAACTGGAAAATTTTAGAACAAGCAAGGTCTAAATTTTAACCGTGTACAAGTGAATTCACAACATAACTTGATGCAATAGAACTTTAAAAACCAAGAGGGCATATTTATATAAGTTTATATATATATATATATATATATATATATATATATATATATATATATATATATATATATATATGTATATATATATATAGGCTTAGGTAATTCTCTTCTAACTAATTATTGTATGGATATAGTAAAGATTGTGATCCAATCATTTTAATTATTTTAAGAAAGTGATTTATAAATATTTTTGAATTAAAAGTAATTAAAAAATACAATCTAGTTTCTTTGTAAGGATATTTTAGTCAATTAATATAATTTTAAAAAAGGAAAATTATATATTTTAGGGAATAATTAATTCTTTTAACTTTAAAAATCTTATTTCTCTTCATAATAAGTACTTTAATTCAAGCATTCAAAAAGAACGTGTTCATGAATATCTTGAAAAATAAAACATTCTATTCTGACATAATTCTATAAACACATATTATGAGAATTAATACTTTTTAATGAATACAGATTTTATATGAAATGAATTTTAATATTGTAGAATCAGTAATTAAATTTATTCTTAAAGAATACAACTATGAACATAAATTTCATTCGTTCAAAAAGAATACGAATAATGGTTGCCAATTACATTTATTCTTAGAGGAATAGAATTAAGAATACGACTAATAATTGTGTACATTCTAACTGAAAGAATATTACTAATCCTGTTTAAGAACGAGATTTATTATTAAATACTAAAACTAAGAATTAAAAATTCAAAAATTCAAAATCTAACAAAAACACTAATAAATTCTAAAAGAATGTTGTTGCTAAGAATCACTTTTAATTTTGCAGTATATTCTTCTAGCGTCATTTTCCAGAATGCATGCAGAATGTATACATTTCTCACAGAATACACTTGATTTGTAGATCTGAAAACAGAATCAATTGATTGTATGATGATTAAACAAACAATCAACTATAATCAAATAAGAGCAAACACTCAATACATTTTACTCGTTCTAATTAAGTAAATAGTAAAATTGAATAGATTTATATACGGATAAGAAATCAAATGAATCATAATAAAATAATTTTTGCAAGGGGTAGAGTAGCATCAACATGCATACAGATCAAATGAATCAGGTTAGTTGGGTTAAAATGTTGTATAATACATAAGAAAACAAATGAGCTTCACGCTGTGTATCAACCAGTAGGCAAGAACAAGGTACCTCATCATCTATTTCCATGCTTGGATAGTTACGGTAGATAGATCCATCATATACTTCAATGGCGGACCTTCATTTCTTTATCCTCAAAAGAAAAAAGACACAACGAATAAACCATAAATACATGTTAATTCCTTTTACTAAATCGGATAAAAGGCATGGCAATCATAAAGGATAAATAAGTATCATATATATTACTATTTAGTTTCTCTTTTGCATTAAAATCCTAGGTACAAGAAAAAAAAACTAAAAATCCAAACCATAATTAAGGAACAGTAAGCAGGAAGAAGACCCTCCAAGGGTAAAAAAGGTCCAACTAGCTAAAATCTGCCCCACCATCAACTATGAGAGTAAGGAAAGCGAAAACAAAATCCAAAAGAAGAAAAAGAAACTTCAATCAGCAAACACCACAACCACCATTGGTGTCCATGCTTTGTTCAGATTAAGCAACATACGGACATAGGAATATTTTGCCTCCAAAAAACTTGATGCAAAACAAGAAGATAGGAAGAAAAAACATTCTAGTGATAGTGTCTTGCAAATCAAATAACATTAATTTTAAAAAAAAAGTCAATGGCATAGGTATTTGAGAAAAACATACCGATGGAGTACCCTTAGGCAACAAAACCTCGATGGAGAATCCATAAGTCGAAACAAAACCTTCAAGAAAAACGAAAAGAAATGAAATTATTAAGAGAAAATGGATGCCTGCTTATTCAACAATCTGACATGTATAGTAAAGAACTTCGATTCCATAGAACTAAAATGAAATTGACAAAAGTTTTGGCTTTAATCGAAGAATCCTAATTAAAAGGTGAAAAAATATAGATACAAATTTGATTGTTACCTGTTGAAGTATTTGAAGACCAATTCCAACAATAAATGCGTGCTTGACTCCCGATTCAAGATTTTCTGGAGGTTTAAGTGGATTTCAAGGTTACCATGGTCCTCGCTAGGGTGTTCTGGTAGAGGATGGTTCTTGGGTTAATAAGCTGATGAATTGGAAAAGGGATGTCTTTATCAGGTAGAAGATTGGAACTATTGAGGACTAAGGAGGAATATGGATACTTATTGATTTATTTAATTAGGTTAATAGAATGCTAGCAATATTATAGAGAGTATTTATGGAATTCATTTACCAAATTACTAAATAACCCTTACAAATTTAGTTTATTATTTAAATGTTTATTTAATTTTGATTGGCTCACAATCATTCCTATATCCACACGGTAATTAGTTAGAATACTTCAACATATATATATATATATATATATATATATATATATATATATATATATATATATATATATATATATATATATATATATATATATATATATATATATATATATATATACTTTGAAAGCCATGTTGTAATGAGCCTTTGAAAGTCAAAAAAAAATCAACAAGCCATCAAGGAATCAAAGGAGTCAACACATGTCAAATAGATAAATCAAAAAGCATGAAATTATATATTACTAAAGGGATTTCGGTTTTGGGAATCTAGAACCATGAGATTTCAGTTTTGTTGGACCAAAATCTCATAATATAGCCGAAATCTTCAATGAATTTAAATCACAAGGACCAAAATCACCCTCCATGGAATAAAACGAAGACCGGAAACACATGTTTAAGGCGCATTAGGACCGAAATCAACAATGTGAGTAGTATACAAGGTGATTTCGGTCATGCCTTGACTGAAATCACCATTGGTTTGACCGAAATCCTCTTAAATATCTAGATATTGTGCCACTTGATTGGTAGAATTAATTTCCCAAGAAGATAATTACACATATCAAAGAAAATCCCACTTCACATTACCCTTTTATTTCCATATATAATCACGTTTAAAGCCCCCTTCAAAACAATTCTCAATTAAACATCCTTCACCAAAACTCTCTCAAAGAAACATCTTCAACATTCAGCAACAATATCAACCATTTCCAGGTACGCTACTTCCATTTATTCTTGGGAATCTAGGTAAGTATTTCTTATGCTTAATCTAGTGTTTAATACACTTTCTCGTTATTTCAATCAATTTACATAATATTATGTGTTTAAAACTATTAGGATTACGAATACCTTAAATCGTTCTAACATAAAGATCATCGCCATCACTTCATTATCAAACGGAAGACACACATAAGGTGAGTTCATACCCCTACATTTTTCAAGACTTTTTCTATGTTTTGTGGGCGGGGGGAGGGGGGATACATGTAACACACAAGAAAACTTACATTAAAACGCAATCATTTAAATACGTTTATTTACTATTTTTATAAAAAGTGATAATATACAAAACGGATTTACTACCAAACTCTTATACTTTTACATGCAAAGTTTTGATAAAAAAAAAAAGTAAAGATATGAAAAACGAGTTCGAAACACCCCACATTATTCATAGAAAAAAATATCAAAACATATATATATATATATATATATATATATATATATATATATATATATATATATTGAGTGCAAATTTCTTACTACAATAAACTATATAAAGTATAGTCTACCAAACTTTATCACATTTGTAAACAGTTGAGAAAATGGTGTAATTATCTAAAGTACATATATAATTGTTTTATGACATTTTTATATTATCCTGGAAAAAGGGGGATACTAAAATATACAAACATTTTTCGTTACAAAAACACATACTATCTTTGAATAAATTTGTGAGACATTGTCTTCATCGTACCTAACTGAGGTATACACGAAAGTCCTATTTCATAACCCGAATCTCCCATAAGAGAGCGTAATACTTGTGTATAGATCTATACGAGACTGATGATCCCACACCCTAATTGTTAGCTACAGTTAGACTGACAGGTTATGGGTGACAAATGTCATAAACACTTCAACGCCGGAAGAACGTTGTGGCAGACAATTCATTTTTAGCACGATTATGAAAACTCACATAGGGAAACGACTATACATTTATTTTACATGAAAACACATTTCATCAAACAGTTTTTATATACGAATAAAACTGCAAATTACTATTTTAAGTATGGAAAATACTTGTACATTCCGGTCTTGGAACATTTAAGACTACAATTCATTTTTTATGGAAAATATTGGATTTTCTGGAAAAGATACTATCAATTTACGAGTAAACGGCTTACAAGTCATTTTGTGGAAAATATTAGATTCTCTGGAACAAACACAATCATTTTACGAGCAAACGGCATGCAACTCATTTTATGGAACATATTGCATTTTTTGGAACAAACACTATCATTTTACAAGTAAACGACTTACAACTCAATTATTAGAAAATACAGGATTTTCTGGAAAGAAACACGATTACTTTATACAGAAAGACTTACAATTATTTATAAAACTCTTATGAACTCACCAACTTAATTGTTGACACTTTTTCAAAATAACTTGTATTCTCAGGGAACCAGTAAAATAGGTAACCACCAACTTCTAAGGATGGGACGTTATGTCGTCATACGACGTGAATCGGCCCAAACAACCTATAAATATAGGCGTAAATCACCCTGAAAACTTACACCTTTCATACTCTTTCTCTCATATTACCCCAAACCCTCTCCCCTACCCTAGCAACTTCTAAGTGCTAGAGGCTAGTCTCGGAGCGCCAGAAGGCTCTAAGAAGAAGATATTTTGGCTCAGAAGTTCTGCCCCCGTAGAGCCCAGATGCTAACCAAACCCCCTAGTAAGTGAGTTATTCTTACCCTACTTTAAGTATAACTTATGTTAAGTTCACTATCATTATTATGAACCTAAAAACAAGATTTATCAGTGATTCCATGTCTTTATACTGATTGATCTACTTACAGGGATGATCTCTAGGTTGTGATTTAGTGAGGTGTTTAAAGTGGGATTTCCAAACAATATATTGTGTATACCAAACTAACCCTACCTCCAATATGATCCTACATGGTTGTTCCTTACTTGATAGATCATGAAAGTAGACTTTGAGTTAACGATGAATCTAGACTAATAATTAGTTGCAATAAATACTAGAATAAAATTTAGTGGTAATAATATTATGTTTCATCGAAGTAAATTATTTTGTTAAGAAGCAAAGGGCTGCTCGAATTTTGAGTCGTCACATTAACAAGTGAGTGCATAGTTACTTTCTTCTTACACATAGATATGAAGTATTTTATATAAATTACGTGCTACGTGTGCATATTATCTGTATTCTTGCTAACTATGTTGGATGAACGATTTTATACATGTTTATAATAATTTAAACTGCATATGTATTTTATATGTACAAAATATGTTGGGTAAAATATGGGTAGAAAATGATGAGGGATGAAAGTTGATATAGAGGAACATTAGCAGTATAGACATAGTGCCCTATAGGTAAACATTGGTAGCAATAGACTTACTACCCTGTAGATGAGCATTGGCAACTGCGCCATAACCTGTAGATGTTTTTGATTTATGATGTACTCTAAACATCTTATCAGCTGGGCTTCAACGATTGTATTTTCAGTTGTGCCTAATAGATAACATCACAACCCTGGCAGCTATGCTTAAAGGATAATATCAGCAGCTACGCCTCAGAGAGAATGTCAAAATTCTAATAGTTGTGCCTAAATGGTAATATTTGCAGCCGTTCTTAATATAGAACATTGATAGCTATATCGTTGGCAACGATGGACTTCGTGCCTATTCCTTAGGACAATCCTTAGGAATGAATGAATGAAGAATAACTAATTCCTAGGGTAGATCCTTTTAGTAAAGAAAATAACGGGGATGGATAATTGGGTTGACTGTTTGATGTTTAAACATAATAATTATATTATTATGGGTTGAAAACCCTATGTACTCACCAGGTTTCCCAACCTGACCCATTCAACTTTATTTGTATCATAGATGTCGATATGAAGCTACTTTATACTAAGAGATTTAAAAGAGATGCAGATTAATAGTGTAAATGAATATAAGTTATGTTTATGCTTATGTTTCTATATTGAAAATGACATCCCAATGTTTTGAAAATGACTAAAAATACATTCCTTCATAAATGCTTTGATAACGTATTTATCATGTTTTTCTGGGAACAAATTCCGCAAGTTATTCTTTAAAAGATACTTTGATTTTCAAAATAAAGCATAAACAAATTGGTCTTTTCTGGCCGTGAAAACGGGGATGTCTCAATTGGTATCAGAGCATTAGTTTAAGCAAACAAGGAATAAGGATTTATTTATAGACTTAGACTTCGAATGCTAAGCGATGATCGTGAGGAGTGTGTCTGATATGTTTTAGGAAGTAAACCTGAATAGACATGAGCACTAGCTCATTCAGGAAAGATGCCTAAAACACTTTTATGCGCTAAATGATTTATAATATGCATTATATGATCGGATCCATGGTCTGTTGCTGACCGGATCTGGAAACCTTATGTGTTCAAATTTCTAAAGAGATTTACACGTCGATCATAAATAAAATCTTTCCTATCTTAATTCTCATCACTACACACCGAACATTTAAATTGGTGTATAGAGAAAATTGGTAAGAACTCGAGGTGGATTAGGAAATGCTAATGGAAATCATCGGCCTAAGCCACAAGTGATTGAGCTTGTGCCATAGATAGCAACTGGACCCGAGCCAATCACAATGGTAGGAGTCCATGAAATGATTCGGGCCATGAAGGCTTAACAAAGGGAGTAGATGAGGAAAATGTTGTTTAATAGGGATGAAACTATGATGGCGGTTGAACAACCCGAATTGAATGATGGGCAGTCATAGGAAGGGAGACACAGTAGGACTGTTGGTCAAGCTAATCCACCAGTGGTTAGGAGGAACAACCAAGATGATGGATTCGAGAGGAACAGCTCCAAGTATAAGGATTTCACAACTTGAAATCCATCGAATTTCCCTGGGAAAGAGGATCCAATCGGAGTTATGGACTAGATCTCAGAAATAGAGTTGGATTTCATAACATGTGGATACAAAGACAAGCTACAAACCATAGATGCAGTGCGTCAGTTCAGGGGTAGCACTCTTTGCTGGTGGAACACTTTGGGAAAGTTCATGAGCCCCAATGAACCACTACAATTGACGTGGGTAGAGTTCCTGGTGCATTTCAAATGAAATTTCTGCTCAGCCCAAAATCTACTAAAGCTAGAGCACCAATTCCTAGCATTGAGGAAGGGTAACATGTCTATTGACGAAAACACGAATGCCTTCACCGACAAGATGTAATTTACTTTGCGCATTGTACCTGATGATCTAATGAATCTTGATAATTATACAAATGGACTAATGTGAGAATACGTTGTACCATTACGCCATGTACCTACTTTTGAGGCGGCTATCTGGGTTGTTAAGTCTGTTGAAGAGACGATCATGAGTAGAGCCGCCAACAAGGTCGAATTTAGCGAAAAGAGAAAGTTTGAAGGATCTTGAAGGTCCAATGAGAAGATAAAATCTTCAAAGTCTGGAGGAGGAGGAGGAAGTGAAGCAAGATGGTGCGAGAAGTGCAAAAAGAAACACTTTGGAAAATGCGGTGAGGATGTGACTTGTTTCACGTGTGGAAAGCATGGGCATTACACAAACGAGTGTACATTCAACAAAAGGGTGTGTTACCGTTGTAATGAAGAAGGGAACTTCAAGAAAGACTGTCAAAAGAGGGAAGGACCTACAGAGCAGAAGGTCAGATGTGCCCATGTCCTGCTAACCATGAGGTGGTTGTCTGACGTGGAGGGATGTTTCTTCACGTGCTCATGTCCTGCTGCCAGAAGGTCAAACGTGCCTTGAACTTGTTGAGGTCCAAGGAAAATAATTATTAGAGGTTGACGAATGGGTCGTATTCGGATGATTAGAGAGCTACGGTTACTTGGGAGTGGTTCAGGGAGATGTTCCATGTTCACTACATTCAATGGGTCAAGCACAAGCGGCTGTCACAAGAATATTTGGATCTGAGACAGGATACAAAGTCGATGATGGAGATCACCCGCATGTTCACCAAGAGGACATTATTTTTCTTGGAGTTTGCCTCTAAATAAGATCAAATGACACGTTATCTAAGCATGCTCAATACTAATATCCGTCAGCTTGTTGCTACCCAACGATGTGATACACTGTTGGAGTTACAAGAGGTCCCTAGGCGGCATGAGATGTAGATTGATCTATAGTTACAGGAGCAGAGGTAGGCCTCGACACAGTCACTAGGTTTGGAGGTCAACTGGGCCGCACTTGTAGGAAGTGTGAGAAGGCTCATTCAGGGGTATGCCAATCTGGGAGCGGCTGCCATGAATGTGGCATGCAAGGTTATCTTCCCAGGGATTGCAGGCAGCAGACTCCAGCTTCCGCAGTCAGACTTTGTTACTATTGTGAGCAGGTGGGCTATATGAAGGCCTAGTGTCCCCTACTAGCGGCCAAGTCGGTGCAGGCTCACAGGCCGGCTACATGAGGAATATTGAAGGGATTCAGGGTAGAGCAGCCCCCCGAGGGCATAGGGACACGCCTTCCAGCTTATAGCAGAGGAGGCCAGGGCAGCACCAGATGTGGTTGCTAGTATGTTTCTATCCCTTATCTTACTGATTATATTTTTTTTATGCTTATATGTGTTGAACCTTTTAGCAAGATTTTTAGTGAACTCCTTACCTTCTTTGGTATTATTCGACTCGGGGGAGAGTTTGTCGTTTTTCTCTCAGATTTAGTAGGGAGTTTGAGTTGCTAGTAGGAGAGCTAGAGTGTTTTTTATGAGTCTCTATCACCAACGAACATGGGGTTTCCGATTCTTCAGTCTATCGGGGTTCCATGTTGGAGATCTTTAGGGTATCTTTCCCGATAGACTTGATTCTGATTCCCATGGGGGATGTGTGTGTGAATGTGGGTATGGACTAGCTTAGTCGCTTCGCTACAATGATTGACTGCGAAGGTCAGCGATTGGTAGTTCGAAACCCAAGTAGGAGACAACAGATTGTCTATGGAAAGGGCACCAAATTGGGATCAGGGTTTTGTTCGTCTGTCATGGCTCAATAGTATATTCATCACGGGTGTGCCGGTTATCTACCATACATGGTGGATACGTAGGTCAGGGATCATATTTCAGTTTCAGAGGCTCCAGTAGTTAGAGAGTTTTCCGACGTATTTTCAAAGGAGTTGCGTGGAGTGCCTCCGGAGAGGCACGTCGAGTTTAGATCGACTTGGTGCCAGTTTCAACCCCTATAGACAAGGTGTTGTACCGGTTGGCAGCACCAGAGATGTAGGAGTTGTCATCACAGTTGCAGGAACTACTATACAAGTAGTTCATTCATTCGAACAGTTCTCCGTAGGGAGCATCGATCCTCTTCGTCAAGAAGAATGATGATTCACACCAGATGTGCATTGACTACTGGGAGTTGAACAAGATGACGGTGAAGTACCGTTATCTCCTCCCGAAGATAAATGATCGCTTTTCGGAGTCGTTATGGACATTATGAGTACATGGTGATGTTGTTTGGGCTCACCAATGCGCCGGTAATATATATGGACCTGATGAATAGGGTCTGCAGATGCTCGATTGCTCGTTCATCGTGTTCATAGACGATATCTTGGTGTACTCCAAGTCCCGAGAGCAGCATGAGGAGCATCTACGGGAGCTATTGGGGGTTTTGAGACGATAACGACTTTATGCCAATTTCTCGAAGTTCGAGTTTCAGTTATGAGAGGATTAGTTCCTTGGACATGTCATTAATTAGGAGGAGATTTTGGTCGATCCGGCCAAAATCGAGGCAGTTATGTAGTGGGAGGTTCCGAATTCTCCCTCGGATATTAGGAGCTTCTTGGGATTGGTAGAGTAGTATTAGAGATTCATACAGGATTTCTCCAACATTGCAGCACCCTTTACTCGTCTGATGAGGAAATGGGTGGATTTCTAGTGGGGCCTTGAGCAGCAGAGGGTATTTGAGACCCTAGGATAGTGACTATATGAGACTCTAGTCTTGTCTCTCTCGAAGGGAGTTGAGGATTTTGTAGTATTTTGTGATGTATTCATCATGGGACTCAGAGCGGTCCTCATGCAGAAAGGAAAAATGATAGCCTATGTATCTCGGTAGTTAAAGCCGCACAAGACGAGATACCCAACTCATGATCTGGATTTGGGAGCGGTGGTATTCACTCTCAAGATTTAGAAACATTTAGGGATGTCACGGGATCAAACGGCAGCGGGAATAGCTGCCCCCGCTCTCGCCCCCAAAATCAACTGTTGCCCCAGCTCCCGGTCCCGTCCCCGGCCCCCCCATTTACATAGCCCCCGATCCCACCCCCGGTTACCTCCATCACCCCCGGTCCCGCCCCCGTTCCCCCGGTTCCCCCGCTTAAAATTCATTTTTTTTGCTCAACATCTACTTTGTGTTAGGCTAAAAATCTTATTTTTAATGACTTTAAAAGTTTAAAACATAATCTTTTAGAAACTAAAAAATTAAAAATCCAACATTACGAATTCAACATTACAAAACGACAATTCCATCAATCTTGAAAATATAAAATATGACAAATCCAATATTACAAATATAAAATACTTACAAATCTAAAAATATATGATCAATTCACTACCTCTTCAATATCTATTAATTGGAAACGGGAAAGTAAAACCTAACATACACTTAAAATTAGAAAATCTATTTTGTATATGCATTTTATATTAAATATATATTTTTTACATAAATGTTCACCGGGGCCCCGCGGTAGTACTTGACGGAAATACCAACTTCCGACCCCGGTCCCGAAAATAAGTGGGGTTTAATTTTGCCCCCGCTCCTGCTCCCGGTTTTTTTCTAAAATTTAGTCCCGTACGGGATCGGGGTCCCACGGGGGTTTTTGACATCCCTAGAGACATTACCTGTATGGGGTCTGTTGTACCATATACACAGACCACAAGAGCCTAAGACACATCATCGATCAGTTGAACCTCAACATGAGACAGTGCAGGTGGCTTGACATGGTCAAGGATTATGACGGTGAGATCCTTTACCACCCAGGTAAAGTGAACATGGTTGTGGCTGCTTTGAACTGCAATTCAGCTGGATCTTCTACTTCGGTGACATGTATGAGGATATCAGTGGATTCTCCACCAGTGAGTTTGATCAAGGAAACTCAAGTTGAGGCTATGCGATAGCGGAATTGGAAGCTTGAGAGGATTAACGGTGAGAACACCCGGTTTGTGCAGGATAAACGGGGATTATTGACCTGTTGCGGTCAGTTCTGGGTTCCGATGTCAGGTACGGATAGACAAATGGTTCTAGAGGAGGCTGATAAGTCTCGCTTCTCTATTCACCCAAAGGCCCCCAAGATGTATCAGGATTTGCAATTGAGTTACTGGTGGCCATGCATGAAGAGGGATATTGCATGGTACGTTGAGAGGTGCTTGACCTACCAGATGGTCAAGGCCGAGCATCAAAGGTCGCACAGTCAGCTACAACCCCTAGAAATTCCCATGTGGAAATGGGAATAGATCCCAATGGATTTTATCACCATGCTGCCAAGGATAGCGAAGGGCTTCGACGCTATTTGAGTCATCATGGATCTATTGACCAAGAGCGCCAACTTTTTAGCAATACGGAAGAGTTCATCGGCCTAGAATCTGTCCAAATTGTATATCAGTTATATTGTTGCTTGCCATAGGAGGTCAGTCTCTATTGTCTCAGACCGTGATGTTCGGTTCACCTCCTGTATCTAGTAGAAGTTCCACGAGGAACTGGGCACACAGATGCACTTCAGTACAACCTATCATCCGTAGACAGACACCCTAGTGGGCAGACCATATAGACTCTCGAAGATATGCTGAGAACCTAAGTTATTGACTTTGGTGGGAGTTGGGACTCCTACCTACCCCTTGTAGAGTTCTCCTACAACAACAACTTTCATTCCAGTATTAGTGCATCATCATATGTGTTGTTCTATGGACGGAGATGTTGCACCCCAGTCTATTGGGGTGAGATCAGGCACATGGTGATGGGATGGATAGAGGTAGTTTTGCAGACTACCGAGAGGATTCAGCAAATCAGACAGTGGTTGCAGACCGCTCAGAGTCGACAAAAGAGTTATGCTGACAGACAATTACCTGAGCTGGAGTTCCAGGTGGGTGACATGGTACTCCTGTGATTCGCTTTAGGAAGATGGTGAAATTGGGTCCCCGATACATCGGGCCATTTAGGATAATTCCCAGGGTTGGCAAAGTGGAGTATAGACTGGACCTCCTGGAGGAGCTCAAACAGATTCACAGCACTTCTCATGTTTCGCAATTACAAAAGTGGATACTGGATGAGGAGGCAGTAGTGCCATTGGATGATACTTAGGTCGATGAGCCCCTGAATTATGTGGAGAGGCATGTGGCCATTTTTGAGAGGAATGTGAAGGTTCTACGTAACAAGGAGATACCTTTGGTGAAGGTATAATGGGAGCATCAGAGGGGATCCAAGTGGACTTGGGAGCCGAAGGCTGAGATGCGGGAGCATTATCCGGAGTTGTTCACCGCAGCACACTTTGAGGATGAAGTCTAATTCAAATGGAGGAGAGTTGTAACATCCTAGTTCCAAGGTATTAAAAATATTAATTTAATTCTTATTTACATTTGGAAGAGGCTCACGACGTGAGCCATAGCGGTCACGTCGTGAGTAGGACCATTGACTGTTTGACCCATGTTCTCGAACCTCACAACGTGAGGCATAAGACCTCACTAAGTGAGCTAGGCCTGATGGTTCCAAACCCTAAAAATCGAGTATAAAACAAAATAAGGAGGCTAAGGTTGCCCGTCCTCAACCTCCTTCACTCTTAAGTCATTGAAAAAACCCTAGATACAGCCTTCTTGAGCCCTTAAGCCATTGTTGGTGTATTGGTGTGTTATAGTGGTTAATTTACTTGAAGAAGAAGAAGAAGAAGAAGAAGAAGAAGAAGCTCTTGTGGTGGTCCCTTTGGCAAGATAAGCTCCTCCTAGTGGCATTTCTGAGCTCATAAGCCTCTGTAAGTCTCAAAGATAACACCTTTCTATTCTAATCTTGCTAAATCTTAGTTATGGTTACCTTCTTTGCATGGGATCTTAAATTATCATGCATGAAGTCCATGAAGTTTGCAACTTTATGGACCATTGAGTCATTTACTATATTAGAACTCTTGGATTTGGATTTTGGTGCAAGTTATGGACTCCAAGTTTTATCTTGATGTTTATACCCATCTTTTGACCTAACTAGTGTTTAAGTCATGCATAGGACATGCATGACTAAAAATATATGATTTTTATGGTCCTTTAGGCTATATATGGTATCTTGGAAAGTCCCAACGCGCATCAAAAAGGATTAAGAGCTTAATGCACATAGAACAATTCTCACAGCGTGAGAAGTATGGTCTGATGACATGAGCAATGCTTTGCTCCGATTTGAAACCATGAAATGAGTGAACTGAGTTTACTCGCTTTGTCTATCCAAGATGAGTTGAATCTCAAAATGTGAGACAGGGAAGGTCACGACGTAAGGATAGAATAATAGGAAATTTTACCATTGATCTTGACCGTTGACATTGACTTTGACCGAGGGTTGACTAGTTGACTTCTGAGGGTATTTTGGTAAATAGGGAATTTCTGGTAGTGATCCTATGGTGGATATACGTAGTGGAGTTTGTGGTTGTAATTCGGGAGTTTGAACTTATCACTATAGTTCGGCATTTGTGAGGTGAGTTTTCCTCACTATGCTTAAGGGTCGAAGGCACCAAGGTCGGCCCTTTTTGGATTGCTATCCTGATATGTTATATGCTCGAGTATCGTATGACTTGTTAGATTGGTATCCTGGTAGATAGGATGTTATTATGCTATTATGATTTAGTTAGATCGGTATCTTGGTAGTAAGGATGTTATGCTATTATGATCAGTTAGATCGGTATCCTGGTAGATAGGATGTTATTATGCTCTTATGGTCTTTTAGATCGGTTTTTCTATCTATAGACTGTTATGTGATTATCTTATATATGTGCACATGTTAGAGTAGTGGTTGAGGCTTATCTGGTTTGTGCGAGGGCCAATTAACCTAGGCATTCCAACTCGATGATTGTGGGTCGTGAGTATTCCATCCCGAGGATGATTGGACTCGTAGTATGAGGGCATTACAACCCGATGGTTGTGGGCCAAGGGTATTCCATCCTGAGGATGACTGGACCCATAGTTTGTAGGCATTCCAACCCGATGGTTTAGGGCCTAGGGTATTCCAACCCGATGGTTGATTGGACCCGTAGAATGTTGTTTGTGACTATCTGTATATTGTTGTGTCTATGAGTATTTTCGGGGAAACTCACTAAGCTAGGGGCTTACAATTTTGGATTTTATTTCAGGTACTTCAGATGATCGCGGGAAGGCAAAGGCGTGATCGTGCACATCCGCACATTTTTATGATCTGAATTTTTGGGATACTATGATGTTTAAACCATTTTGAAAACACTTTGTAATAACAATGGTTTCAAATGATTAAAAATTTTAAATTGGCTTGATTTTTATGGGTGTTATAACCCTAATCCATATTTGTGTGTACTTGTGATTTGGTAGCCATTTGAGAGTATTTTGGTGATATTTTGGTGATTTTAAAGAGAAAGAAGTTTGAAGAAGGATCAAGGGCTTGAAGAGGGCTTGTAGATCCATGGGATTAGCACCATTTCTGACTCATTTGATGTATCAAGCTTCAAACTTGACCATTGCATGCTTAGTTGTAGTGTTGGGGTGTTTTATTGGTTATTTTGACTCCATTGTTGAGGTTTCTTGTGTCTTGGTAGTTCCATACCGTAAGAGATGTCCTTTTGAGCTCTTGGAAGCATTTAGAGTCATAAAAATCAGACCTTGATGGTTAAGCCACAACCATGCAACTATTTGATGGTCACAATTCTCACAACGTGAGAAGTATGGTCTGATGACATGAGCAATGCTTTGCTCCGATTTGAAACCATGAAATGAGTGAACTGAGTTTACTCGCTTTGTCTATCCAAGATGAGTTGAATCTCAAAATGTGAGACAGGGAAGGTCACGACGTAAGGATAGAATAATAGGAAATTTTACCATTGATCTTGACCGTTGACATTGACTTTGACCGAGGGTTGACTAGTTGACTTCTGAGGGTATTTTGGTAAATAGGGAATTTCTGGTAGTGATCCTATGGTGGATATACGTAGTGGAGTTTGTGGTTGTAATTCGGGAGTTTGAACTTATCACTATAGTTCGGCATTTGTGAGGTGAGTTTTCCTCACTATGCTTAAGGGTCGAAGGCACCAAGGTCGGCCCTTTTTGGATTGCTATCCTGATATGTTATATGCTCGAGTATCGTATGACTTGTTAGATTGGTATCCTGGTAGATAGGATGTTATTATGCTATTATGATTTAGTTAGATCGGTATCTTGGTAGTAAGGATGTTATGCTATTATGATCAGTTAGATCGGTATCCTGGTAGATAGGATGTTATTATGCTCTTATGGTCTTTTAGATCGGTTTTTCTATCTATAGACTGTTATGTGATTATCTTATATATGTGCACATGTTAGAGTAGTGGTTGAGGCTTATCTGGTTTGTGCGAGGGCCAATTAACCTAGGCATTCCAACTCGATGATTGTGGGTCGTGAGTATTCCATCCCGAGGATGATTGGACTCGTAGTATGAGGGCATTACAACCCGATGGTTGTGGGCCAAGGGTATTCCATCCTGAGGATGACTGGACCCATAGTTTGTAGGCATTCCAACCCGATGGTTTAGGGCCTAGGGTATTCCAACCCGATGGTTGATTGGACCCGTAGAATGTTGTTTGTGACTATCTGTATATTGTTGTGTCTATGAGTATTTTCGGGGAAACTCACTAAGCTAGGGGCTTACAATTTTGGATTTTATTTCAGGTACTTCAGATGATCGCGGGAAGGCAAAGGCGTGATCGTGCACATCCGCACATTTTTATGATCTGAATTTTTGGGATACTATGATGTTTAAACCATTTTGAAAACACTTTGTAATAACAATGGTTTCAAATGATTAAAAATTTTAAATTGGCTTGATTTTTATGGGTGTTATAACCCTAATCCATATTTGTGTGTACTTGTGATTTGGTAGCCATTTGAGAGTATTTTGGTGATATTTTGGTGATTTTAAAGAGAAAGAAGTTTGAAGAAGGATCAAGGGCTTGAAGAGGGCTTGTAGATCCATGGGATTAGCACCATTTCTGACTCATTTGATGTATCAAGCTTCAAACTTGACCATTGCATGCTTAGTTGTAGTGTTGGGGTGTTTTATTGGTTATTTTGACTCCATTGTTGAGGTTTCTTGTGTCTTGGTAGTTCCATACCGTAAGAGATGTCCTTTTGAGCTCTTGGAAGCATTTAGAGTCATAAAAATTGGACCTTGATGGTTAAGCCACAACCATGCAACTATTTGATGGTCACAAATTTCGTTTAAGGACATAAATCACGTTTTAGCCCCCATATATGCATGCAAAGACATAAATTTTGAAACTTTATGGATTAGGATGTCTTAAAGGACATGGATCTTTGTTCTTTACATTATGACTTAATGAATTAATTCACAAAAGGTGTCTTAAGGAAGTTGGCTAGTACGTTGGGCATACACCCTGGTACGCTGCGCGTACTTGGCCAACTTCTTGCTTCTGGTCAAGGCCATTGTACGCTGGGCGTACGAGCCATGTATGTCGCGCGTACGCATGAAGGGTAACGAAAATGGGTTTTTGGGCCTTAGAAGTTTGGGACTGGATTGTTGAACCTCATGGCCTACTGTGGAGTAAGGCCTTTGTGCCTAAAACATAGATTTATGGTATTGAGCATTTTCGGCCATAATGGTCCATCCGAAATTATTTATTTTGGGCTAAGAGTATGTTGGGCTTACGATAAGGCTCGTTTGAGGAGTTGGACCCAATTTAGAAAATTGGGACATTGGTGGGCTACTAGTAGGTTTTGGAAGACTATTTAGATTCGGGCTTTTCGTGTTATGGTGTTGGGCCTTAGGTATTGGCCAAATTAGCTCAGGGGTAAAATGGTTATCTTACCCTAAGAAGGATTATTAGTTTTTGATTAAGTGTTATTCTAGTAATGATAGCTCGAAATGTTGTCAGAGCTATCGCTAGATATTTCTTACTGTGAGATTATGCATTCAACTTTGCGAGGTAAGTTACCTTCTGGTATGAGTGGGTCGGAGGCACCAATGTCGGCCGATTTGTAGTGGTTGTAGTAGAGATGATTGTCTTTATGATAATTTCCTAGCTTGCCATTATATGTTGTGTTCTATGTACTTACTTGTTACGATATTATGTGGTAGTGGTGTGAGGTGAAATAGACTCGGTATCCAGTTGAAATAGACCGAAAGGGAGTCCAATACCAAGATATGCTTGACATAAAACTAAAATAGACCGAAGGGGAGGCCAGCACCCAGATATGCTCATTAGTATCTGGTTTAAATAGATCGAAGGAGAGGCCAACACCCATATATGCTCGGCGATATTCTATTGAAGAAGACCTAAGGGGAGGCCAGCAACCAGATATGCTTGGCGATGTATTTGTTATATGGTATATGATATGGTGGGGGAACTCACTAAGCTTTGTGCTTACGGTTTTCAGTTTTGGTTTCAGATACCTCATGTTTGAAGGGAAAGGAGTCGACATGATTTCACAACATCACACCGTGGTTTCTGCATATGGGATCTTCAGGAGTTATCCTCTAATGTTGTTTTTACTATGACAAGTTTTGATTAGTAACATATTCGGTTTTGATATGGATGATATTATGAATGTTTTTGTACAACTTGTTTTGTAATTCCCTATATAAAAATGAAATTTTTGGTCTTAAATTTTGGGATGTTATTAATATATTTGGTATAATCTAGTCATATGTTGTATATAGGTTGTGTTCCTATTTATACATCGTTGTCCTTAGAAAGGAATCCACTTTGTTAGTTATACATACCATGATTTTGAGAGTTCATCAAACACCGATGCCATCTTCTTCTTAAAAGGGGGATTGGCTATATGGAAATTTCTGAAAGTATATTTGTAATCGATTTTACGTTCTTGGTTTCAACAAAATCCCATCCTCTCACTACGTGGATGTACACTATTGTGGTTGAATGTTTATGTTTGAATTGGGGTGTTTGTGGTTTACTATCATTCATGATTTGTATGAATTTTTTATGCGTTTTTGGTGTATTCATGGATGTTTTAAAATCACAACCTCACAAGCACCATCATAGCTACTAGAAAAACCCTTACCTCCAACAAAAAGTAAAGTATATTTTTAATATGCATTAAATTGATTTCTATAACCGCTAAAAAGTATAGTAAGTTATTATCATGAGTACATTAATATAATGGATAAAATGTGTAGTATGTTGTAATTAAGATTAAATTGATAAACGATTTTTATAATAAATTAGTGTATATTGCCATAATGGATAAAATATATAGTTTGTTGTTATTATGGATTAAAATGATTGGTATGATGGACACAAAGTGTAGTATGTTGCTATTATTAGTACATTGCTATAAAAAGTATAGTATGTTGTTATTCTGGATATAATATGTTCTTACAATAAACTAAAGTACATTGTTATATTGGATAAAAAAATATTATGTCTTTATTATGGATTAAACCGATTTCAATAATGGATAAAAATTATAGTACGTTGTTATTATAAATATATTGTTATAATTGACAAAAAAAATATATTATTTGGTTAATATGGATTAAAGTGTGTTAGAAATCTAGCTTCTTCGATTTACTAAGAGTCGTGATGTACTTTCAGATTGAAATATTTTGATGGTACAACCGATTGAACTAGATAAAAATCAGTGTTTTGAATAGAGAATGTGAATGTTATGATTAGTGTACCAAAAAAAGAATGACTAAAAAATGGGATAATAAACAATCCAAATAACTAGTAAAAAACTTATCCTAAGGCAGTTACAAAACCAGCACTACTATAAATCTGAGTCTAAAGTTAGGGTCACAAAACCAAGTCTAAAGTCTTAATTCATATTTTCATGAAATTTCCATAAAGGAAATATTAACCCAAATAAAAAAAGTCCCAAGCGACGGAATTTACCATTTTCTTTAAAGTCTTATTCTTCATATCAACCACATCATTTTGTTGTACGGTGTAAGGAGTTGTGGTTTGATGCATTATACTAATAGATTCAAAATAATTTGGATCATAATACTCACCACCTTTGTCAGTACTCAAAACTTTTATCAAATCATATTTATGTAGCTCTACATCTTGGTTATAAATTTTAAATTTATCAAGAGCTTCATCTTTTATATCCAACAAAAAGAACGAACAATATCTAGATGCATCATTAACAAAGTAATGAAAAAAATCTTTGTTTCCCAGTGAAAGTATAGCATGAAAACCATATAAATCACTATGTATGAGTTCTAATAGATTTTTTTATTAACATCCTTAAAACGTTGTCTTGTGATCATTCTTAACAAACACCTTTTACACCTTTCATTTTTCTTGTCATAAGTAGGCATTAAACTCATTTTAGACATATATTTTAATATTTTTTAATAAACTTGTCCTAGTCTAGCATGCCATAATTTTGATTTATGTAAGTTATTGCTAGTACTAGTTGTAGTCTTGTAAATCGAATGATCATAGGAAGGATATTTAAGATTAAACTTAATCATACCATTACACACGTAACTAAATCCAACAAAATTACCATGTCTAGATAATATATACTTTTTACTTTCAAAGACTTCTTTGTAGCCACACTTATTCACTTCTTAAACATGAAAATCCTTCTTGACCTGGTCTAGTTTGCCACACTTCCAACATACCATTTAGACTTTTTGTTGGAAGATTTTTCATCTCCACATTTGTACTTCCTTTTGATTTTAGACTTATTGGAATTGACTTCCAAGTTGAACCAATGTTAACTCTTTTTTGTTATGTTTCAAAATAGGTTTGAACTCTTTGCTGGAAGGAGCGGATTGTCTATAATAAGTTATTAATTGCAACCGAGATGGCTTCATTAATCTTTAGATTATGTTGGACAAACTATCCCAAAATCCTCAACAATTCTTGATATCGTTCCATGGCAAGCCTGGTATCAACCATCTTTTAATTCTTTAAATCACTTACAATAAACATCTTACTAGAAGCATCTATTGTAATATACTTGAATTTTAGTTAATCCCATAGTTCTTTTGCATATTTGACATATTGGTAAACATCAAAAAGAGAGTCAAACATACAGTTTTAGATGCCGCGATTACATATTTAGTCATCGTTTACCCACTTTAATCTCCCCATAAACACTTTTAAAGTTTCATCTAGTGAATTCAGGTATATGAGTACTCATAACATACACCACTTTTAGGGTAGTAAGCAAGAAATGCATTTTCTTCTTCCATCTATGAAATTCTTTCCCTTTAAAATTCATCTACTTACCAAACTTACTAATCATATCCTTCACAAATTATCTGTTCACAATTAACAAAATATTTCAATCTTTGTTGCAAATCTGGGTGTTATGAATGCTTGGATTACTTAAGAGTCGTGATGCACTTTCAGATCGATTTTGTGACCCTAATTTCTGAAATTGATGCAATGGCAGCTCGACCCCTGCCAAGGGCTTTACCCCTTAAATCCGGCCACCAAGGGTGCTACCTCGGTTCCCTCTCACTAAGGGGCTTCCCCTAAGTACTAGTATACTTCAAATAAGAATAAACGCAAACAAGTGTGCACTCTTCACCACCCTTAGTTGTTCAATATTCAATAAGATTACATCGGTCAACAAGTTCATCCAATCACACTTAAATAATATTGGTGATACAAATCACCAACAAAATGATAATATTGCTTGTAATATACTAAAATATAATACTAAAATGGATAAAAAATATGGTATGTTGTTAGTATGGATTATACTGATTGATATTATGGATAAAAATTATAGTATGTTGTTATTATGTGTAACTTTGTAATGTCCCCAAATTCAAACCAAAAATTTCATTTTTATTTATTCAATTATATCAAATTATAATTACATTATGCAGAAACATATTGTGAATGCACATGTGTACAGTCGAAACTTGCCCTGCTCATGATTCAATGAAGTACCTGAGAAATATTTATAATCAACTGGGTAAGCACAAATCTTAGTGCTTCCTTAAAATACCATATGCTACACTCCATATATAATGTATACACATAATAACCTTCAACATAAAGCTTGTCTGCCTCTTGACCTTCAACATTTGGTCTGTCCTTTTTAACTTTAGCACAAAGCGGGTCTGCTACTTGGCCTTTAGCATAATGTTAGTCCACCCGAGTCTATTATCCTTCAACCTAAGGCTGGGTCGTCCTCAATTACCCACATAATATATCCACACATATAAACAATACAACATGTAATAATCCAACACTATAGGCAACTAACAGAACTAACCTAATTACATACTATAGGGAAACGATATCCTAACATACAGAGGATATATAGTACATCACATAATATAGTAAGAAAAATCACTGGGACAATTACTCACACAATTGATAGCTATCAGGATGATCTTACTAGCGATCCAACTGGCGGGTAACATGCCTAACAAGTATTAACCTATAAAACTACAATTTGTTAATCCCTATGACAATCTAGTAATTAATGCTAGATCTTTCATTAATCCTAATGAATACTGAGAGTTTTATCAAATAGGGTTCAAACCAGGCAAGACAGTTAGGATGTAGTACCAGTTTAGCATATAGCTTTTTTAAAATCAAACAACCAAGCCAATATGACCATTCTGGACACCTCTCCCATAAAAAGATCAATTGATATTTGGAAATGGAATCACTGATAAATCTTATTTATAAATTCCTAATAACAATAGTAAACTTAATCATAAGTTAAACTTAAAGCATAATAAGTGTAGCTCAACTTAGAGAGATTTCTAACGAAAACCAAGAGATTGCCCTAGCCGAACACCAACCCGAGAGCTTCTATTAGGCGAGCCTAGATACCCAAAACTTTGCTAACCTAAAATACTCTGAAATCCTAAAGAAAGAACCTATTTTTGTGCCTAACAATTAGAGAGAAATTTTATAAATGGTACGGAGACGAATGAGGCTTGAAATGGTATTTATATGCAATTATTGGGGGTGTGCGACACACACTTTTAAAGGCCCGCCGCGCTCTTCTGCGACGTCTCTCCTCAGCTCTGTTGCCACGTGTCGCAATCCTGGTGGCCCATGTCGTAACTTCTATAAGCGCGTGCCGAGCAAAATGAAAATTTTGTAAATTCATTAAATTCTTAATACGAGCTCTATATTCAACGTTTTTTACATTCATGCATAGTTATCAACGTGATCTACAATTTTCATTTAGACTTTGTTGGCTAATTCTCACTTTATTTTTAATTTATTATTTTTAGAAGGCTTAGACTATTGAATTCCGTTTAAAATTCATATATCTTTTATACAACATATGTCCTTAGCTGTCTTTATATCGACGAAATTATACCTATGAGATCTACAACTCTTATTTAGATTGTTTCAGCTAACAAGCAACCAAGTTCGATTTTGATTCCTGTGTCGCGCTCTGCTGTGCTGAAACTTCTAAATATCATAACTATCTCATATGAAATCAGATTTGGACGTTCTCTATATGCACGCTCTCGCTTCTACGATTAGTGTGACTTTCATCAAGAATTTATCTTAAATAGTCTTGTATCGAAAACTTCTATTTACGTAAGTGCTCATTTATACCGTGAGGCAAAAAATAGGATGCTGCAAAATTGCTATAATGGATAAAAGTATAGTAAGTTTTTATTGTTGATTAAATATATAAGATGTTCTTATAATAAACTAAAGTACATTGCTATAAAACTTTAAAAGTCAAATAGATTTAGGTGTTGTTTGTTTAAAAAAAAAAAAAATCTTCAAACCACTTTATGTTACGCGGCACAGCACACGCGCAACACTTTCCCTCTCGTAGTTGTTTGTTTTTTGGAAGACTTCAGTCTGCAAAACCTCTGTGTGTGTACTGTGTGACACATCACTTGACTTACTTCTTCAATCCTTTTCAACTTTCATTTTTTTTAATTATTTTTTTTAGAATTTTGGTATAAGTTTTTTTTAACTTTTTTTTTTAAACTTAGATTTTTTAAAACTTTTATTTACGTATTTGATACAATTTCTTATTATAGTTTCCACAAATTTTTTTCAACTTGATTTTTTTTTAAACTTTAATTTTGTTACCGTTTCTGTTAATAATATTTTCAGTTTCAAATTCATTTTTTAACGTGTTTAATTTTTTACGAATTTTGTAGGCATTATTTGCAATTCTTTCTTTCTTTTTTTTTTATTATTTTCTATTTTATATTTTTTAAAATTAGTTTTTTTTTCTAGAATAAAGTTGTTAGCTTCTTTTATATTTTTGTAACCTTTTTTAAAAAAGGTTTTATATTTTTGTTTTTCTACATGTTCTTTTTAGTACTCTTTCAATGTTTTAAGACTAAAATTATTTAAATTTCAGTTCTGAAAACTATTTTCAGTTTATAAAATTAGTTTATTTAAATTTCAGTTTACTGCAGTAGTCTGCAGATGTTAAAAAACAAACATGCTTCTTATAATGAGTTGTAGTCGTTTGTTCCACCTCTTCTGTCACAGAGGATTGCAGAAGTAATCCGTACACTTCACGAATTTTCGCTTCGAAAAATAAAATAGTACCTTACTAATTTTAAATGCTTGTCTTACCATATTTAGGTTGTTAGGTTGCCTAATGAATTTTCTAGCATGCAAGAAAGACAAGCTCAAAGGGATTCGGAAATCCAACAAGAAAAACGGAAAAGGAATTGGAAATGAAACAAATACAAACATAAGTAGAATCAGAAATGAAAAGCATGCAAAATATATATATATATATATATATATATATATATATATATATATATATATATATATATTTGTGGATTACGGGTTGGATTGTTTTGGCTGAAAGTACCATTTTAGATTCAATATATATATATATATATATATATATATATATATATATATATATATATATATATATATATATATATATATATATATATATATATATATATATTTGAATCTAAAACGGTACTTTCAGCCAAAACAATCCAACCTGAAATCCACAAAATAGTTCTTAGTTTGATCTTTCTAAACACTTGGTAATTGTTGTTGACACTAGCTTGTAGTGTCTTTGACATTAGCTTGTAATGTATTTTAACACTTTTTACAATAATGTTTAATTAGTTGTGTTTGACTATAGGATTAATGTTTTATTATAAGTTTTATATATTGGTTTTTTCTGTATTTTTGGGCAAAAAAATTTTTTTTTTTTTTATATTTACTCTTTTTAAAATAATCGTTATACCGACGAATTAGTGACGGAAACTTCTTTCACAAAAATTAAAGGAAAGTCATCCTAGGAAGTGGTCAACCAAGGTTCTAAATAACGTAAGGCGTGGCTTGGCGGCAACGTAAAAGTTAAATCATGATATGCCTTGGCGAGCCATGGTGTTTTTTAAGGCGTGACTATATTATATACATAAAAAAATATAAATCATGTAATTATTGAATTTTATCAAATATATGAAGTTTTTAGAAGTGTTATATTAATATCTAATAGAAACCTGCCTTTGACGTTTTCGTAATGTCACGTATTTAGGCGTCACGCTTAACAAACTCGCCTTAGACGTTTTCGTAACGGGTACACCACGCCTCGCGCCATGGCACGCCTTGAGGCGCACCATGACACGCTTTTTAGAACCTTTGGTCAAACAAAGTCAAAAGATGTAAAAAGAGCTCCGACGGATTAAATCCATTTGTAAAAGTTTACATCGGTAATATGTTGATAGAAGTGTACGTCGGAAATTTGTGGGTAACCTATCCGTCGGTGATGTTGTTAATTCAAATAGAAGATAAATCAATGATACTAGCGTTACTTATTTAAAATGGTAACATCAACTTCATATTTAGGTAATTATGTTAGACTATTATACGTATTTGACTATTCAATTTGTTTCATGTATTTTAAAAACCATAATATCACCGGTTTTATAAGTAATTAAAACATTTGAAATAAATTTTATTGTCAAATATCTATAAAAAAAAATGGTGGCAAAATATAAACTATAAACTGATAACAAAATAATATGTTATCTTTTTAAGTAATTATTTAACCCATAACGCTAATATCTATTGTCTTCTACCCAACACGTGATAGGTAAGTCAAGCTTCCACATAAGTTAAACTTATAAAATCCAAATTGTGGAAAACTATATAATAAGTGTAGCTTTTTTGCGATATATAAATGAGCACAGCTCTGATTAAGTGATTATGTTCTACCTGTGTGAAGTTCTGCTACCCCAATAACTTCATAAACAACCAAAAATATGTTTACGGAAGTTGTGTTCGATCTTCCTTTCCTTGAATCCATTCCAAAACATCTTTTTGACGATCATTTAGAGATCTGCCACAATACTACTTTCCAAAATCCTATTAGCTATACGAGCTCTAATGCCAACAATTCGAGCATTCCTGAAAAGCCGGAAGAATGGTCCCCTAATATGGATGATGTCTCGAGCTTTTGCAAATCACCAAATTCATCGAACTCATCCAACATGTGTAGCCCAAATTTTAGTCCCATTTTTCCATTTTCTGTGGATGATGAAGTTGAACCATCTCTAAATCTCGATGAACTTATCGAAATCTATAGTAGTTTAGATGATAAAAGTTACAGCACACTTCCAGACACCAATATTGATCAGCTTAGTCAAGTTCCGACCATACTTGAAGAAACCCAACCAGAATTTTCTACGGCCACCATTGGTAATCACCCATGCATCCATAACAGTTCAGATAGAGATAGAAGCAAGCCACAAAAATGGGATTTCTCGACTGGGCACGTTCTTCAGTTTGGCGAGGAAGCATATTCCGGCAGGAAAGACGGCCGTAATTCGCCAACAGTAAAGGAGTTGTCATCGGATGATGGGCATGACGTCCATGTTCAACAGCATTCGTTTCTTTCATGCAGGAGTTACAGAGGGATAAGAAGACGACCATGGGGAAAGTACACTGCTGAGATGCGGAACCCAGAAAAAAAAGGATCGAGGTTGTGGCTAGGGACATATGAGACACCAGAGGCAGCAGCCATGGCATACGATCGAGCGGCTTTTAAGTACCGTGGATCAAACGCCCTGCTTAACTTCCCACATTTGATCGAGTCGCACAAGGAAATGCCTGAAAAAAATTTCACGAAGAACTTATCATCATCTTCTTCATTGAAGTCAACAAAAGACACGATCAGGAAGAGAACGAGAACTTTAGTTATTTAGATTTTTATTTTTCAAAGCAATAAGTTCGAGAACTTTTGACGATATAGTCTGTGCTGTCAATTTCAACATATTAATGTAAAAACAATCAATTAGGGTTTGAGTTTATAAAATGTATTTAAATGTTAAAAAAATATTATTCTTATAATAAGGACCATGGAAATATATGGTGAGTTCGGAACGAAGCGTTTGAGTGCTTCTAACTTTTACTATTTGACAAAATGTTCCGTTAAAAATAAAATGTCTCATTAGACACTACAAGCTTCTAGTGTTTAGGTTAATCAAAATGTTCCAAATCCAAATATTACTTCATGTAACGTTTAACAAAACGCTACAAAATACAAGTTAACCGCTATCTGCTACAGGCTACCCGCTATTAGTTAGTTTTGCCGAACACGCTCATAGTTCAAAATAGATCCTTTAATTAAACCATTTTTATTTAAAACTTCCGAAGACTTTTCAACTTTTATATTGAATTGATTAGAATTATATATATATATATATATATATATATATATATATATATATATATATATATATATATATATAAAGAGAGAGAGAGAGAGAGAGAGACGGAGAGAGAGAGAGAGAGAGAGAGAGATAAGTGTGTAACAATGTAAAATTTTCATTTTTCAAACACGGTAAATTACATATCACATTTCTCCAAAACTTCAAGTATCAATGTCAAAACATAATTTCAAAAATAGTTTATCACAAATCCAGTATCCAATAATAGATATAACTTCAGCTTAGGTGTGTGTGTACAATCAAGTCTGTACCTTCCCGCGATTCTCGGAACTACCTGAAACACATAACACATAACACGGTAAGCATAAAGCTTAGTAAGTTCCCCAAAATACCACGCACATATAATTAGCTACTCAAGTTTATAGCTCTGTAAGACCCTCCGGTTAATGTGTTTCAGTGGGACCCTCAAGTCCCACATCTCGTTGGACCCTCTGGTTCGGTCTAAGTGAGGACCCTTCGGTCTAACTGCTTGTTGGACCCTCCGGTCCGGTCTAAGTATCTCAGAATATATCATATAGTACATATCACACAGAAAATGCATAACTCAAGCAAGCACATAAGACCCTCTGGTCATACATAATTACCACTCTAGGTAAAGTATAGTGAGAAGACTCACCTCGTAAGAACTTGGATAATCTTGATCTCGAATCACCGGTCTAGCCTCCGTCTAACACACACACAATAATTATCCCTAATTAATAACGGCTCAAACAAGGCTAGACTAACCCTTCCATACACTCACAGAAGGGTAAAAGACCATTTTACCGTCAATAGGCTTAATAGACCACATGTTGAGCAAACCCTAAAAGTCAACCGAAAGTCAACGGCAGGGAGTACGCTGCGCGTACCAACTCTCTCCGTTGGGCGTACTCGGCTGCCATGCAGGCATCGGGGATGCTCGACCCCTACGTTGCGCGAACTGGGATTACGCCCAGCGTACGTCCCAGTTTCACTCTCCTCACATTTTTGGTCTTAATCAGTTAAGACATAGGCTCATATCTCATATTTGGACTCCCTAATGTCTCTTAATCCATAAAGTCATTGACTTTAAGCCTTTGCATGGTTGATTAGGTCACAAACACTCAAAACACCCATCCTCTTTCCTCATGAAGCTCGTAACTCATGCATGGCTTACTCCTAACGTCCAAGATTGGATTTTTATGGCTCTACTCCACAAAATACACTGAAAACGGGTAGATCAAGGTCTTTGGAGCTCGTTATCTCATAAAGTCTCCATCTTTTGGGACAAAACCCTCAAATACTTCATATGAATGAACCAAACAAAAGAGTGAGAAAGCTTGAAGCTTTATACCTTTATATGAAGCTTCCCACATAGCTAAGCTCATATCCAAACTCCTGGGACTCTCACTCCTTCTTCTCTACTTCAAGAACACAAGATTACACTCATGAGCTCTCAAATGCACTCTCCGGCTATAAGGACGAAGATTTAGGGTAGGTGGGTTTGGTGTCTGGGAATGGTGGCCAGGAATGAGGCCATCGTGTCCTTTAAATAGGGAGCTCACTAACAACTAGGGTTTCAGTCTGGGCCTAGTATGCCCAACGTACCCAATCGTACGCCCAACTTACTAGGTAGCCTCCGGGTCACATGCACGCATTCGAGTACGTTGAACGTACACTCTGGTACGCCCCGCGTACTCATTTACCACCTTTTTCTCTAAGAAGGGCCAAAATGGACAAGAGCTCAAAAGATCAAGGTTTTACAAGATATACCTGGACTTGGGATGTTACAATTCTCCCCCACTAGAATCAGACTTCGCCCTCGAAGTCATGCTCCACAAATAACTCTGGATGTTGCTCCCGCATCTCCGACTCCGCCTCCCAAGTCAGCTCGGACCCCCTCCGATGTTGCCATTGGACCTGAACCAGAGGCACTTCCTTGTTTCTTAGAACCTTAACCTTTCGATCCAAAATCGCGATCAGCCTCTCGATGCAATTCAGGTTCGCATCCACCTGAATGTCCTCTAGTGGCACCACTATCGTCTCATCAGTACACACTTCCTCAACTGGGATACATGGAAGGTGTTATGGATTTGACTCAATTCCGCAGGTAGCTCCAACTGTGTAACGCCCGTAGATTAGAGCTAGTCAATTTAAGGACAATAAGCGACAAAAATGACTTTTTGATGGAAGATTATTTTGAAGGAATAATTTCAACTAAGTTGTTGTATATGTTACAAGGATTTCGTACATATAAAGAACACTGAAATCCGAGTTATAACGAAGAAGTTATGACCTGTCGAAGTTTCGCGACAAAACCGGCACGACACAGCGAGACGTAAATAGTGAATTTACGTTAGAGCGATATTTGGCCTTAGTAATCTAAATGAAATTCATAGAATACGTTACTCCGAGAGCGTGCATAAAAAGAACGTCTAAATCTGACTTCGTATGAGGAAGTTATGATTTTTTGAAGTTTCAGCATTAGCAGTATGCAGCCCGAAGTTCGAATATGAGATCAAAAGATTTCTAGCCGAAAAGATCTAAACGAGAATCGAAGATCTCATCGATAGTAGTCCAACGGTAAAAAGACAGACGAAAACGGACGTCAGACGAAGAAGTTATGGATTTCTAACGGAGTTTTCTTGTCCGGGCCTACTAAAAATAATATAATAAAAATATAATAAAAATAAATTCGAAACTAGCCGACGAAGTCTAAACGAGAGTTGTAGAGCATAATCTCTTCTACGCGTGGATATAAAGAACTTCGAAAACGGAGTTCATAGGCGAAAGTTATGATTTTCTGAAGTTCGGGGCGCCAAACCCCAAAACTGTCAGAGTTCCCGACGTGAATATAGTGTTCACGACGTGAACTTAGTATTTATGACTTTTGGATCCTGACAGACGCAAGTTGCGATGACGCACCTGATGATTATTGAACTCATGACGTGAATATTTGAGATTCATGACGTGAATCCAGAAAAATAGCCCTATACATAGAATTCAAGGGGCAGCCGAGTTTAGTTGTTCAATTTCTTCTCTCCCACTCCCAATACCCTCTTTGAGCCCTATTTTATACCCCCGAAGCCCCGGTATCATCCCGAGAACTAAAGCAAGTCCCGAATCCCGAAGATCCCTAGAAGAAAAGAGTTTCCGAGCTGAAACTCTGCTTGCGAGAAGCCCGGTGTGTGAAGATCTTCCAGTTTTATCGAAGAATACTACTTTATGAGCCGTAGTGTTATCCGAGAATCGTCTAATCAAGTGAGTGTGTAGTTACTTTCTTCTAACGCATATATATGAAGTATTTTCTATGAAATACGTGTTATGTGTTTATATATTGTTTGTTTATTTGAGATGGATGTTGGATAAATGCTTTATACAGGTTTGTATATGATTTAAACTATATATGTAATTTATATCTACAAATATGTTGGGTAGAACATGGGTAGATGGAATACTTGGTGTGTGATGAGAGATGGTATGAGTAAACCCTGGTGACTATGATACATAGTGCCTATTAGATAAAACCCTAGCGACGATGTGACTTCGTGCCTGTTAAGTGAACCTTGGTGACTATGGAGTTAGCGCCTGTTAAAGTGAACCTTGGTGACTATGGAGTTAGCATCTGTTAAAGTGAACCTTGGTGACTATGGAGATAGCGCCTGTTAAGTGAACCTTGGTGACTATGGAGTTAGCGTCTGATAGCTATAGATTTAGTACCTGATAGATAAAGTTTGGCAGCAATGGACTTCGTGCCAATTACTTAGGTAAATCCTTAGGAACGAATAAATAAAGGATAGTTGATTCTTAGGGTAAAACCTTAAGAAATAAAGAAGATAATGGAGATGGGTAATTGGGTTGATTGTTTGATGATTAAATATAATAATTATATTATTATGGGTTGAAAATCCTATATGCTTACCAGGCTCCCAAGCCTGACTCACTCAATTTTCTTTGCATTACAGGTAATGGCGCAAGAGTATAAGTTGGTGGACTTGACGAGAGGTTTTGGATTATAGATCAGTAGTTATAAATAACTGTTGTAAGGTCTATTTTATATTGTTTATGCTTTTGGTCTATATCGGAACATGACATCCTGAGATTTTGTTATTTAATGAAAATACATTTCTTTAAAGAAATTCTTTGATAAATTCGTATCAAATTTTGTTTTGGGAACAAATTTTGCAACTGTTTTCTGTAAACGATTACTCTGATTTTAAAACAAAGCATAAACAAATCGGTCTTTTTTTTCCGTGAAAATAGGGATGTTACAAACTGGTATGCTACTCTACCCACTATGATGGTCACTCCGAAAGGACCAATGTATCGGGGTCCTAACTTACCCCGCTTCCTGAATTGGATCACCCTTTTCCATGGGGATACCTTCAGGAGCACAAAATCTCCGACCTGAAAGTCTAGCTCGGGTCGTCGCCTGTCCGCATAACTCTTCTGATGACTCTGGGCCGTCAGTAACCTCTGTCTGACCTGTTGAATCTTCTCGATTGTCTTTAGCACTATCTCCGTGCCACCCATTACTCTCTTTCCCATCTCTCCCCAGCAAATGGGAGTCCGACACCTCTTGCCATACAGAAGCTCAAACGGAGGCATACCAATACTCGAATTATAGTTGTTGTTGTAAGAAAACTCAGCCAGTGGTATATAGGTGTCCCAACTTCCTCCGAAGTCCATGACACATGCACGTAGCATGTCCTCAAGCATCTAAATCGTCCGCTCGCTCTGCCCGTCCGTCTGCGGGTGATACGCAGTGTTGAAATGCAAGCCCTTGCCCAACTCCTCATAAAATTTCTTCCAAAACCTAGAATTGAAACACACATCGCGATCTGACACTATCGAGATCGGTACTCCATGCTGAGCTACCACCTCTCTCACATAGATCTCGACAAATCAATCTGCAGAATAGCTCACACTAATAATAAGGAAGTGAGCACTGTTTGTTAGCGTATCCACAATCACCCAAATCGCGTCAACTCCACGCGCCGTTCTCGGTAGTTTTGTGATAAAATCCATGGTAACGTGCTCCTACTTCCAATTGGGAATCTCTAAAGGCTGCAACGGACCACGCGGTCGTTGTTGCTCTGCCTTGACCCGACGGCAGGTCAATCACCTCTCAACTACCCATGCAACATCCCTCTTCATACAGGGCCACAAATAGTCTCTCTTTAGGTCTAAATAAATCTTAGTGGTCCCAGGATAGATTGAGAACCTTGATCTATGCGCCTCCTCCATCAGTATACGCCAAGCTCCACCCGTATAGGGCACCCAGATCCGCCCTTGTAAAGTCATAAGTCCTCGGCTATATATCCGTCTCAAACTCGGATGCCTACCCAATTACTCGCTCTCTCTTGTGGTTCTCCGGTTTCACGGCCTCCGCCTGGGCCTCTCGAATGGTATCCAGGACTGGAGTCATCACTGTCATCCTCATATACATGTCTCGAATTGGGGCACTCTATGCTCGATGGCTCAGGGCATCGGCTACCACATTAGCCTTGCCTGGATGATACATGATCTCACAGTCAAAGTCTTTCACCACATCCACCCGTCTCCTCTATCGCATATTCAGGTTGGGCTGGTCCATGAGATACTTCAGGCTCTTGTGGTCCGTATATATGGTACACAAAACCCCATATAAATAGTGGCGCCAGATCTTGATGGCGAACACCACCACCCCAACTCTAGATGGTAGGTGGGAGATCTCATCTCATGAGGCTTTAACTTCCTCGATGTGTATGCTATCATGTGCCCTCTCTGCATCAACACCTCTCCTAACCCGGATATAGATGCATCACAAAAAATCACAAAGTCCTCCGCTCCCCCGGGAAGGGCCAAATCGGGGCTTCGGACAATCTCTGGCGAAGAGTCTCAAATGAGGTCTGCTGCTCGGGACCCCAAGTAAAAGTAACGCCCTTCCGGGTCAACCTGGTGAGGGGGACAAAAATCTTGGAGAAATCCCTGATAAATCTTCGGTAGTAGCCAGCTACCCCTAGAAAACTCCTGATCTCGGTGGGGGATCTTGGCACCTCCCATCTCATAACTGCCTCAATCTTGGCCGGATCGACCAAAATCTCATTTTGATTAACGAGGTGTCCCATAAAATAGTTAATACTTCCAAGATCCTTTATTGCAAATTCAAGATTGAGTTGAGCAATGAAAGATATAAGAACTTTCGGTTGATTTCCTGTTAAAATAAGATCGTCAACTTAAACCAGTAAGTACATAATGCAGGAATCTCGTGTAAAGATGAATAGCAAAGGATCAGATTGACTGAATGAAAACCTATTTTGGATCGAAAGATGACTTATTCGTTGAAACCATGCCCGGGAAGCCTGCTTTAGACTATAAATAGCTTTGTTAAGTTGACCAACATGATCAGGAAACTATGAATCAACAAAGCCTGTAGGTTGTTCCATATACACACATTCATTTAAGTGACCATGAAGGAACACGTTATTTACATCAAGCTGAAGGAGTCCCCAATTATTAAGAATAGCCAGGGCCAAAATGACACGTATAGTAGAAGCCTTCACAATAGGACTGAAACTGTGGGAGAAATCAAATCTAGTTATTGTTGGATTAGTGTCTAAGTCCATAACTATTTTGGTATGTACTTGACCCGATGGTGCATGGTCCTTTTGGGTTGCCTTCACCAAAGCAACTTGATTGGAGAAATGAATAAAGAGAGAGAGGATAATATGATTTATTAATATGTTATAAGAATAATATATTAAAGGAGAAATCATATTTGTTTAATTAATATTGGTCAATAATTAATTAAGAATTAGTTTTGTGATCAAATGTAATTAATTAAACTAGAGGGGCTGAATTGTAATTATGTGATAGTTACAAAATAAGGTAAGGATTATCTTATATATATGGTGAACGAATTTGAGGTGTAAATCCCTTAGAATTCGAGTATGATAAGGATTCAAGGATTATCTTATTGGTTGCTTAATGGATAATCAACTAGATAAGGATAATGACTGAAACCCTATCTCTACACCTATATAAACACCCCTAGGGCCATGAATTCGTGTATCCCTTCCCAAGAGGTCCTAGATACGAATTCTAACCTCTCACTTCTCTCTTTATACCTTCTCCATTTGCTTATGGTGTTTGTGAGCCATTAGAGGAGTGACACTTGTGACTCTATGCATTCCAAAGTCAATACAAGGAGGAATTGGGATTGTTATTACTACATAACAATCAAGGTATGTTCTTAAACCTAATTACATGTTAATATGATTACCTGCATGCTAGAATTAGGGTTTATAGTCTTGGATTCAAAGCATGTACAATAGAGAAACCTAGATCCAAGCATTAGGGTTTGTATGAGCACATAGGATGTCTTATGATCAAAACCCAACAGTGGTATCAGAGCCTAGATTGGTTTCAATTGTATTGATGCATATTTGATCGAAATAAGCACTGAAAATCGATTTTTTGAGTTTCTAAATGTTTGACTCGCCGAGTCACTTGGTGAACTCGCCGAGTCAGCTGTACTCGACGAGTCCAGGTCCAGACTCGACGAGTCAAAGGGTCTGACAGCTCAGATTCGCGATTTTCTTCCTGTTTTGGTTTTGGATAATTACCATAAACTTGCTTTTGTGATAAAATCCGAATTTTTTCATTATTATGTGATTATTCTTACCAAAATAGAAGATAATTGTCAAAATTTAGATAATCACTTGTTTTATTAGATAAAGTTTGATTATTTGTAATTTAGATTTGAATTATCTTGTGAAATAGTTTCAATTTATCCCTTTAGGTTTTATAGTTTAAATTTGAACCCCAAAAGTTTTGTTGTTTTGAAATTTAAATAGTTAAAACCCAAATGTTTTGAAATGTTTCAAAACTTGCCCTCAAGTTTTGGAATTTAAAAGTTGATTAAAGGTTTAATTAGAAATGTTAAATTCTAAAACTCTAGTAATGTTTTGAAAAGTTCAAATCACACCCTTATGGTTTTATTAATTAGTTAAGGAGTATAATTAAAAGAGGTTTAATAAATCCATAAAAGTTTAGGTTAACCTTTAATTGAATTAAAAGTGTAATTGTTAAAGTTAACCATATAGTATTTTAAAAGTATAAAATACACCCTATACTATATATAACATTAAAAGTCTAACATTATATATGTATGAGTAAAAGTTAGTCTTACCGTTAGTAGGCCTCATTCACGAAGCTGGTCTATAAGGGGTGTTTAAGGAAATTGCCTATAAAATGGCGATTGAATGGGTATCCACTCTTACCCACCGCACTCTTGACTAGTGGAGGGTCGTTAGCCGAACGGGTAGGATAGGACGAAACCTTCCATTATAAGTATAATGAAATACAGAGTAACTAAATGTTTCGCAAATTCCCAATCTTAGTTACTTAAGCAAAAGTGAATTGATGCAATTCCATGAAATTACACTTTGTGCCCTTGCGAAGACGTTAGTGGAGCGTGTGTGGTTTACCGGCACACTAAATGGTTCTAAGCAAAGGTAGCGAAGGTGACTCAATGTTTGTCATAGTTCGGTGGAGCGTGTGTGGTTTACCGGCACATCGAATAGGTGATTGTAACATGTGAGGGCACCATGTAGTTTGCATGGTTATTCACACCCGCTTTGTGATCCTCGGCATCCCAGTCACAAACAAGAGGGGCATATCGAGATTTAAACATGCCATTGAAATGTTCAATGAATCTCAAAGGATCTAGGAGTTTTCATAGATTTAAAACTTAAATTTCTTTTTCGTTTTTCATGGTGGAAATTAGTGAATCGTCATTCACTTACCTTCAAATGTTCTGCATTTGGGTTACGGCATCCCTCTCCCGAGTTGTAGGATATTGTGTTGGGTCCTAGCCTTGGAATTTCATTTGGGTGATTTACCAAGGACTCAATCAATCAACTAACTTGAATTCGTTTTTCTCCCGATGTCAAAGTTCGACAACTATGGTCTTCTCAAATCCCGTGGAACAAGCATTCCACATGAAGATGATATTCCACGATTCGATCGAGGAACAAGAAATCATGCTTCACTTCCTCCTCCTCCTCCAATTATTCTCCCTAACCCACAAGATTGTAAAATTGAAAAGTTCAATATCACTCAAGCCCTTTTGGCAAGTAAACATAAAGAAGGAAAGTCGGTGTGTGCACACGTCCTAGGGATGAAGTCGCACATTGATAGACTAAGAATGATAGGATCCATTGTCGGTGAAGAGATGGCTGTTGATTGGGTTCTTCAATCACTTCCTAACTCATATAGTGAGTTCGTAAGAGAGTACTATATGATGAACCGCGACGTGACCCTTATAGATCTCACCTATATGCTTATTGCTGCTGAATCAGCAATGGTTTGGCGCAATAGAAAAGCAAAGTTGATTGGTGAATCTGCCTTCGACACCTCTGTGGATATAGACAATGGCAATGAAAGACATGCAATGATCGAAAAGTTTGATCATAAGAGAAAGGCGATGTCTGAAGTAGTTCCATGTGTTGTTCCAAAAGGAGTCAATTTGCTTTTATTGCCAAGAGAAGGGGCATTGGATACGAAGCTGCCCTATTTACCTAAGAGATCTAAGAGATGGGAGAGTCGAAACGTATGGATCTAATTTAGGTAAAATCCATTAACTAACTCTTTTAAGCTTCATTCTAGGTTCTGAATACATAATGTGATAAGATTACATTTGATGTTTAGAAGGATCAAAGAAAAGAAAAGAAGCTTAAGGGAAGAAGTGAGCAGAATCTAACCATGAAGGAATGGATTTCGATTGCGTTTCTCGAAGATTAGATTCTTGAGCTACTACTTAGAGTTAGAATTAGATTGCTAAGAAAGATGTATTCGCATAAGTTTTTCAAAGAGTTGCATTGTGAAGGACAAATTTTTCCGCAATAAAATAAATTTTGATTTTAAATTTTATTTATTTATCCTTACAATGGCGTGTATGAAAAATTGATGTTAAAATTATTAGCAATAATGGATTTGTTTCTTATTATGTTATGGAAAGTCAAGAATTTACCAAATAGGGAGAGTTTTTCATCGCCCAAGTTTCAATTGGACAGAAATTTGGAATCACGCAACTTGGTTGCATGATGAATGAGAAATTCCATATTTGGAAATTAGACAAATTCATTGACAATGTGTCAAGTGAAGGACTAGGAGATCGAGTACACAAAGTTGTGTGTTGATCAAGTTCACCATAAGAATAACAAAGATATTCGTCATGATTTACTAAAAGGCTTAGTAAATATGATTATACTTACAAGATTAAGTGTAATTCTAAATTGATTAAAGGGTTTAGATCAATAGTAGAACGAATAAGAAGAATCATGTAGGCAGAAAGATAAGAGTTTCTCCATTCTAAGAAGAAGGGAGAGTGGCTTTTATGCTTTATGATAGGTCTTAATGATTGAGAACCATATCTCAATTGATCCTCTAAGTGAGTCTTGGTACAATTGTATGTCCAAGAAGAGGAATCAAAGATTAATGAAATGGTTAAATCAAGAAGTCTATCATACTTCGTTCCATAACAAGTCTTAAAGTTAAGATTGTGACAATGAGTGAAAAGTATTAAAGGTTTATAACATTCATCAAATGTGGGAAGTTGTGATGTCTTGAATAAGACAAAGGCCAACTAATACCAATTTATGAAGTGTTTTGATAAAAGCTACACTAACTCTTGAATATTTGTTTGTCAAGAAATGTTTATTGACAAAAAGAATCTTATATGTCAAGGAGTCAGTGGGAGTCTTAATGGTCTTGAATAGTTTCGATAACAAATCAAATAAACCTTATTGATCATCACTAGCACACGAGTTGAGGTTGACAACCTATCGTAAAGACATTATTTTGTTTCTGTGCCAATCCAATCGAGTTAATTATGCATGTGAGTCCTATGAGTTCTCATTTGAATGCGTAAAAGGCAAGGACCTTGATCAATGAAAGGTACATTGATAGGAAAAAGGTAAGATGCTTAACTACTTGGAAGACGTGGTGGGCAGCTGTGCTACCATAAGGCAAGAAATCAAGATTAAGAAAGTTCGATCCATATGAGTTTGAATTTGTCGTAAACTTTGGTTTTAACAAATTCGCATGGATAGGAACACATACACCGTTTAAATCTAAGTGTCATAAGATTTCCTCCTTCATGAAAATGATTGTGAGAAAATGATTTCACTAAGAAAGATTTTAAAAGATAGTGATTGTAAAATTGCATTCTCAAATTCGATCATGGTTACGGCATCCCTTTCCATAATTTGAATTGTGAGGTTTGGCAATTAGTCTTAATTGTTAAGACACACATATGAACTTTCTAAGGCAAAAGTGTATAAGTTCAAGAAGCCTTGATAAAAGATTATCAAAGCACTAAGTATTAGAAACATGAACTTAAGAAATTCAATAAGTATTGTTTTTCTGGAAGTTAAGATGTTTATGAATACATGTCGAAGCTAGTGGGAGCATAAGTGTTATGTTTTATAATAATCATCATGATAGTGGGAGCATAAATGTTATGATTGTATGATTATTAAGGCACGTATTGCATAGTTGGCAATATTAATTATAGAAAACAAGAGTCATACTTTGCAAAGTTGTAAGAGTTGAAAGGTTGTTTTGCTATAATTAAGGGAGAGAATATTATGCTTCATTTCAAATCTAAAGGATTAGATTGCGAAATGTTGATAAATTTAGTCAAAGGTACATAGTGTGTTCTTAAGATTTCGATTGTGATTACGGCATTCCTCTTCGCAATTCGAATTTTGAGAACATAGCAAATAAAACATTATGCGTCGTGTCCCATACGCTTCGGGTATAGGATCCATTGCGAATGCTTTAATGTTTGACCATTCTAAAATTTTCCAAATGTATAGTGCATTTAGAGGGAAAAGGGACTAGAATTGGTTTTGACTAAAATAATTAAACAACTATCAAAGGACAATCCAAAGTTCGACGAGGATTGGTCGCTTGCGAGTAGTTGGAAGTATAGTATTGGAAATTATGGAAGTGTTTCCATATTGGATGGACGATATCGACATCATTACGAATAGATAAGATTCTATTAAGAATGAGTTGTCATATAGAAAATATGGAAGTATGTCCATGCTGGGAAGTAAAATCTATGTCTAGATTAGAAACTTTATGCGAAAGGATGTTCAAAGGAATGTACTTTGAGAGAGAGACATCATATCTAAGGAATTGTCTTGTAACAATCTCCGATAGAGGACTTTGTAATATCATTGGCAATAGTCTTTGTGACTTTGGTGCAGTGACATTACGAAAGGATCGTTGCATAAAGTGTTAGAATCTAATATATTCTATAAGTAACAAGAATTTGATATTCTTACACTTAAGAAAATGGATTTGGAATTGCAAAATGAGAATGATTGGAAATGTGTTCAATTTGTCTATTTCGCAAAAGTAAGAACCATAGGTAAACATTGTGTGCATGCTAGGAGCATGGGACAAGTGTTGGAATTCAAATGCGAAGTTGATTACCCGAAACGACAAATAATGAGTAATTGATATGGTGATAAATAAAACGTGTTTTGTTTATACTCAAAGGTTTGAGGCCATATGGGATTAGTATTATTCTTGTGTTTCACCTTGCATGTTTTGACTTCCAGAATAATTGAGTTTATTAAGAATAATCGAATTATTCAAACGGGCCACAGTCGTTCATATGTTGGAAGTAGATATGAATGAAGACTGTCGTGAATTGGTGTGTGGATTGTCTAGAAGAGTATTAGACATAAGCAAATGTTTGCTGCAACGTTCATGAGTGCTTATGAATATGATTTGAGCATTGGATTAAACCCACGCTCACTTGGATCACTCCATGAATTATATTACGAGTGATTGGTGAGACGATAACATCTTATATTCTTGAAACCGAGATGTGTGATTTGTATCTTGCGAATCGGTTGCACATTGATAATATGTAAACGCACCAGTAACTTGGTGTTATAAAACATATTGTTGTGTGTAATTCGGTGAGTGAGTGCAAGCAAGCATTGTATCAAAGTTTATCCGTTCCTTTTATCCAAAGTAGGATAAAAGCGATATCTTTGGGCCCCTCGATGGTTTAGTGATGACATACGTAAATGCTCGGCCGGGCTAGGGCTAATTTGATTTGTTCAATTAGTCTGTCTTCATAAATCGGAAATCGAGAAGTAGTACAAAGAGAATGATTTGAAATCATATCTCATACGATATCTATAATGGAGGAATATATGATCCCTTATCTAAGGACACGCGTATCTGATATGATCAGAGTTGACAGCGGATTTGGAAAGCTACGATTGCAGATCAGGATCTGAAGTCATACGCAGAATAGTTGTTAGACTTATCCAAGTGGGAGACTGTTGGATTAGTGTCTAAGTCCATAACTATTTTGGTATGTACTTGACCCGATGGTGCATGGTCCTTTTGGGTTGCCTTCACCAAAGCAACTTGATTGGAGAAATGAATAAAGAGAGAGAGGATAATATGATTTATTAATATGTTATAAGAATAATATATTAAAGGAGAAATCATATTTGTTTAATTAATATTGGTCAATAATTAATTAAGAATTAGTTTTGTGATCAAATGTAATTAATTAAACTAGAGGGGCTGAATTGTAATTATGTGATAGTTACAAAATAAGGTAAGGATTATCTTATATATATGGTGAACGAATTTGAGGTGTAAATCCCTTAGAATTCGAGTATGATAAGGATTCAAGGATTATCTTATTGGTTGCTTAATGGATAATCAACTAGATAAGGATAATGACTGAAACCCTATCTCTACACCTATATAAACACCCCTAGGGCCATGAATTCGTGTATCCCTTCCCAAGAGGTCCTAGATACGAATTCTAACCTCTCACTTCTCTCTTTATACCTTCTCCATTTGCTTATGGTGTTTGTGAGCCATTAGAGGAGTGACACTTGTGACTCTATGCATTCCAAAGTCAATACAAATTGGGATTGTTATTACTACATAACAATCAAGGTATGTTCTTAAACCTAATTACATGTTAATATGATTACCTGCATGCTAGAATTAGGGTTTATAGTCTTGGATTCAAAGCATGTACAATAGAGAAACCTAGATCCAAGCATTAGGGTTTGTATGAGCACATAGGATGTCTTATGACCAAAACCCAACAGTTATTTGGTTGTATCCTTGTGCAACAAGACGAGCTTTGTGACGTTCAATGGTACCATCAAAACGTTATTTACATCCAAGTATTATTATTATACAAAGCATCGAGTTCCTTTTGCATGGTTGTCATCCAATGTGGGATTCTGACGACAGTTTTGAAACCTTTTGGGTCACGGGCTGAGAACAAGGCGGAAAACAAGGCATGCCGAGTAGTGTGAGAGAAGTTTGCATGATATTTTGGTTTGACTATTCCTGATTTTGCACGAGTCTGTATAAGATTAGAATGAGCAGGTAGATAAGGCGGTATTATGGTAGGGGTAGACTCAGTTCAATGATTTGTAGTTCCAATGAATTCAACTATCGAATTGGAGCGGGATCTAGACACCTCGTTGAAGACTGGCTCAGAGATTAGTTGGTAATTAACAGGCAGATCCATAGCAGATCTGTCATCATAAAACATGCCACAAGGGCGTGTCGACTCCAGTTAAACATCATTTATAAGAATCGGCTGAGAATTTGGTGAGCAAAATGGGTTATCATCCAGAAAGGAGTGTAGGGGCAATAAGCTAGATGGTTACACTGATTTATCCTCGGAAAACAGGAATATGAATTCATCAAAGCGAGCATGTTGTTTAATGTATATCCAAGAGGTGACAACATCAAGACACCTATGAAGATGCAAGGAATGCTTCATGGAGCAAACTTGTGACTCGAATAATCACGTAAATATGGATATACACGACATGCGAATACTTGGAAATTTGAATAAGAAGGCTTGCGGGAAAATAAGGCCTCAAATGGGGATTAACCATCCAATATATGAGTTGGGAGACGGTTAATAATGTAGATTGTCGAGGTAAATGCATCCACCCAATATGAAGTTGTTACGTGACCATTAAAGATCATAGCCAGTCCAGTTTCAATCACAAGACGATGTTTTCGTTCAATGCTCCTGTAACATCCATAAATTTTACGCCAAATTTAAACTTTTTCAATCATAAATAAAATCAAACAGCGTTTGTTTACAAAAATGTTTTCAAATCAATATCCATCAGAGTGTCCCAAAATCATAACATAATGATGAGGAGCGGTACGGTTACGCCTTCGCCTTGCCATGATCTCCTAAAGTACCTGAAACAATAAACTGAAAACTGTAAGCCCGAGGGCTTAGTGAGCTACCCCAAAAATACCAATACCACACTGAGAATACCATATCAGTAATAATCAATCAATCAACATGCATACTGGGCCATCAGCCTGACTGGACCTCCATACCGGGCCTACAGTCTATCTGGATCTATCCCGAGCCTTTGGTATGACTGGTCTGCCACGTGGGCCTACAGTCTCCCTAGACCACTCATAGGCTATGTTGGCCTTCAGCACAAAGCAGGACCACCTCAACCCCACTAACAAGAAAATAACCATGTGCACATAACTATCATATACTGGCATATACAAACATCAAACAAATTTATCACACTGATCATTAATCATAGAATTCTCCTATAACTAGAGTACCGACCTAGCAGATCACTAACATACCAATCCCTACGGATCATAAGAGCATAACGTACTGTCTACCTTGATTCTGATCTAACAGATCATAACCACATGTACCATACCATAACAACAACAACTAAAGGACCGGCCTTGGTGCCGTAGACCCTATCGATATAGTGAGGATAACTCACCTTGCAGATGTCGACTCGAAAGGTAAACTCCAACTCTAGGATCACTTGACACAGGATCCACCACCTATTATCATAGTACAACATACTCATAACTCCTTAACCTTATAAGGTAATCCATAACCCACTATTCAACCCATGGTCAAAGTCAAAGTCCTCAGTCAACGTCAATAGTCCATGTTGACCTTAACTTGCCGAGTACCCTCGGCTACTCGCCGAGTTCCTTGAAGCACTTTCTAACTCGTCGAGTCATCGGGGTGACTCGTCGAGTTCCTTCGATTCTCTATCAAACTTTAAGGCAACCCATCGAGTTTCCTCCTTGCAACTCGATGGATACACATGCATACATATCCTAGAGAAAACTCATCTGACTCGCTGAGTGTTTCTTCAACTCGTCGAGTCTAAGGAAATCATCATCGTACTCGCCGAGTTGTTCCTTCAACTCGTCGAGTTCACGGCCATCTTCATGTGACTCGCTGAGTCCATTCAGTCCTTTTTCCATACAAACCTATTTTGAGCCATGCAGCGGCTCTAAATCACAGATCCAAGCTTCTAAGGCATGCTTATCACGTAAAGTTGCAAACTTAATGTGCATGCATGGCTATAAAGGCTCTAAATGCCTATTTTAAGTTCTTAATGGAGCTTCATGCTCAAGAGGGACCTCAATCATGACCAAAACTGTAATTTTATGCTTCTAGAATCCAAGGAGGGTCCAGATTTGAAGTTACAACCTCAGATCTAGCCCATAGCTCATCTTACCAACTTAATATTCCACAAAAACCCTAAACTCAACCAATAGAAGAGATTTACAAAGAAAAATGGCGATTTGGGTACCTCTAGAAGATGATAACTGAGATAAGTGTTGATTCCCATAAGCTACTTGCTCCAATCTCCTTCTCCTCCAAGCCTTCTCCCTCTAAGGATCCTCTTTTCAAGCTTCAAACACATAATGGGCACACACACACGTATTAGGGTTCTCAAGGACTCTCTAGAACTGTAAAGAGGCCCAAGGGAGGCTAAGGTTCCTTTAAATAAGGTGTAAAACCCCAGGATTTAGGGTTTCATCTGCCAGCTCCTACTCACCGAGTCCCAATATGGACTCGTCGAGTAGGTCACTTAACACGCAATCCCACCCCGCTGCTACTCGACGAGTAGGGCAACCAACTCGTCGAGTAGGGATTAACCCAATAAATCTTATTTAAAACAATACCTGAGAATTGGGGCGTTACAATCCCATTTTGTTGAGGGGTATACGGGCAAGAAAATCGGTGAAACGTCCCATTGTCTTCAAGGATGAAACAAACATTATGATTGGTGAACTCCGTTCCTCCATCGCTTTCAAATACCTTTATTTTTCGAGAAAATTGAGTTTGTACAAATTTTATTAAAATCGAAAAAATTCTTGGAAACCCATACTTCTTTTTAATGGATAGATCCAACTAAAGTGTGAGAAATCATCCACAAACAATGCATAGAAATGATAACCATCAAACGATGTAACCGGGGATGGACCCTATAATTCACAGTGAATGAGGTATAATGGGAGCAATGCTTTTTGTTCAGTAATTTCAAATGGTAAACAGTATCACTTAGATATTTGAAAAGAGGAACATAGCCCTAATTTAGGTAAAATAAAGGTAACAAATAAACAACCCAATTTATTTAAAAGTAAAATGGTGTCAAAGGACACATGACCCAATTGTAAATTCCATAGTTCAAAGGGGGCCTTCAACTGTGATTCAGAAACAAAAGCCTGAGATCCCGAAGTCAAGACCTACAATCCATTTTCACATTTTCTATTGGCCAACACATGTTTCGTCTTGCGGTCCTGAATATAAAATTATGGTTGGTAAAATAACACATGCACGTTATTGTCAGTTGTTAACTTGCTAACAGATAATAGGTTTTTCTTAAGATGAGAAATCACCAACACATTAGTCAAGAGAATATGATTTGAAACTGAAGTATGACCAACATAGGAAACAGAAAGTTTATTACCATTGTCAAAAGTGACATGCGCTTGGCATGCATACGGGGTGGCTTGTAGGACAATATCTTTAGATGGTGTCATATGATTCATGGCTCCGTAGTCCACAAACTAATCAGGACTCAAGAAGGTAACATGGCATGGTGCGTGAAATGCCTTAGTGAGATCAGCATTTCTGGAGACAATTTTTGAAGAAAACTAAGGCAAATTGGGACAACGATTGGCATAATGACCCTCAGAGCGATATAACAACAATAGGATGGTCGTCAACCCCTTCCATGACCATTATAATCATATCCTTTTTAGTTTTCACCACCATCACGAGCTGATTGTTCGGCAGCAAAAGCCACAGCAACAGGAGTCACACCATGAAGGGAGTGCATAAGAAGTTCATGTGACTCAACCTAAATAAGAAGATCTCGAAACAGAGAAACATGATGAGTGGTACAGACAACAGTTGAGAAGCCTTCAAATGAAAGACCTAGCCCACACAAAAACCAATGAAGTTTGTCAAAATCATCAACAGGTTGTCCGACAGCAGTAAGTTGGTCGCATAGTGCCTTAAACTTTCGGCCAAAGTCATAGACAGACATGGAGCCCTTGGTAGTGTGGCGTAGATGATCTCGCAAGTTCTGAATATGCTCCACTAAGGAATTGATATTGGCAGACTCAAGGTTCAACCGGATTTGGTGAACAGTTGGCAAGTTGATGATTTCTGCCACAACTTCTTCGGTTAAAGAGGAATGGATGATGATTATTGCACGTTGGTCAACAACGATCCAAGATATCTAAAGTTGATTGACCATCAGTTTGCCATCAACGAGAATTTCGAATGTCAAGGGATCGACGGAACCATCAATGTAAGGCATTAGGTTTTAATAAGAAAAAAGAAGGAGCATCTAATTCTTCCATACAATGTAATTGGAAGAGGAGAGGTTAATTGTTATCATGTGAAGGAGAGTAGTCATTGGCAAAGAGTTATCAGAGGAAGATGAGGAAGACATGGAGAAAGGGAAGAAGAAACAAAGCAGAATGGGAAAAGAATGGCCTCTGGAAAAGACCGAAGTGACTGATACCATGAATTGCTTTAACTTTCCATACCCCATAGGAATGGATATGCATTCCTTTTATAAGTGATAAAAGTTACACAATACATACATGAAGAATAGGTGAAATACACAAAAGGCACAACAAATAAATAACAACAAAAGTTACAACGACATATTAACACTTTATAGAACTTGGGTTATGTATCAGTCATTTTTGGGATTTATTAAACAATGTATTTATTCTTATTCATACTTGAGAAGAATCTAATGTTATTTGAATCCTATTGTATTCGATGCATGTTGTTAATTATGATCCAACGTTTCATGTCGCAACCTCGATGATTCCGCTATCGGTCGAGGTGTGACACTGAACAAAAACATAATCTATCTTCAATAACACGATCTTTCTTTTAATGTTGAATGAAATAAAACGCGATATAATATATCTATAATAATGAGTTTTTTATATGGATAAAACTCGTTTTTATATTAGTGTTACTTTTTACTAACAGAAAAAAATAAAGAAATGAATTATTACAAGAGAAATTATTTTTTTATAAGGAAAAATAACGAGTTAATGCAAATATTCTGAGGGAAAGTGCTTTTTTAAAAGGAAAAATAACGAGGAAGTGAAATTGAATAGGAAATAAAATTTTACTAATAATAAATTTATGAAAATCATATTCATACATGTTCATAAAAAAGATAAACTATATCAAAAGTTAAATTTTATTAAATAGTTATAAGATATTAGCTTTATAAGATATTAGCTAGAGATTGTAACTTAATTAGATTTTTGTATTAACTTTATTAAAGTTTGAATTCATAATTCATTATTTTTTATTAAAAAATAAAATTGTTATATATGTTTATAAAATCATAAATAATCTTTAATTAAGAGTTATTTATTGATTGAAATTGTATTTTATAAAATCATAAATATTTTTTTACCCGTGGGTTAATGGAAAAAAAATTCAAAACAATATGTTTATAGAATAAAACTTTTTTGTATTATTCTTAGTATTGCTCTTTTTATTTTTAATCTTAAGGTATTCAAGCAAATATGTATTAATTATGTTTTAATTTTGGATTGTTTATATATAATTGATTTCAAAATAATGATTATGTTAGTTTATTATATTTTTAAATTGAAATTTCTATTACTGCTATATAATATCTATTGAAATGTCTGATTTATATTTAATTTTACTCTTGTGCAACGATATGTATACACCAAACTATTGATAAAAGACATTTTAACATTTTTATGTGTTAATTAAATATAAAATATAAGAAAAACGGTTCTCCTGTCAACCTATCTTTACCAGACACATTTAGCTTAGTCCATGCAAATGAACGACTTTGATAATTATCACCCACGACATGACCCATCATTTTTTCCGCCTACAAGAGTATTGTCTTTTTAAGGTTTTTGGTGTTTGGAAAAAAATAATTAAATAAGTAAATATATATTATTGTTTATTAAAGTAATAAATCAGAATAACTTGTAAAAAAAATAACTTATTAATGATTTCTCATCATTTTGAGTTATTTTTATCTAAATATTTTTTTAGCTTGTAACCGCATACAACCACTAATAAGCTTATTTGTCAAACACATTCTTAAAGTATCTCCAATAGTTTAAAAAAAAATAAAAAAGACTACATAAATTATGAAAAACTATTAAAGAATTCTTTTTGGAAATCAAGCTTTTTAAATCAATTTGTTATTTAACCAGATATTCTTAGATTACAAAGACAATTATACCTTCAAATCTATCTATCCTTCTGGCTCTCAGTTTCAACTTTCTTTTAACTATCTCACAGATGTTACAATATTTTCTTTAGTCATTTAACACATATAAGCTAATCTAGAAATGTAAAATAATAATAATAATAAAATATATATAAAAATAATAATAAAATAAAATAGAAAAATCAATGTTTTTTTGCACCATATAACTATACGAACAAATTCAATATTTTTTTATATTTTTTTGTCACCACATAAATTAAGAAACATTTTTATTAAACGCTTATTGAATTAAGTACGCAGTCTCAAACAATCTAGAAATCTGTTATAAGAAACAATTAAGAGAAGTTTGATAAAAGAAACGATTCAAAATTAAAATTTTGCAAAATAATTCATGTTTAGCAAAACAAATTTCTTCAAATAGGATAAATCCATATAACTCTTGCTAAATATGCATGTATTGGAATGCTTATTCAGTTACTATTATTTCGCACAAGTGGCGGCCCGGCCCTAGGGTGGTGCGAGTGTGCGATCGCACCAGACCTTCAATCGTAAGGGGCCTTCGATTGAGAGTGTTCTTTAATATTCTATTACTAAAAAAAGTTAATAGGTTAATTAAAATAGAATTGCATGTTACAAATCTCATTTATATTATAAACAATAAAAAATTTATTTCATAAAATAATCGATTCTTTTTGTCTTTAACGATAAAAAATTTCCTTAATAATATTTTACAAAAACGGTATGAGACCTTAATTTAATTTTTGCACAGGACATCCAGTATCTCGGGGTCAGACCTGTTTCGCACGGTGAATCATTTGTTCATCATCAAATGAAGTTTGCAAACAAGATAACATTATTAAAAGTCAGAGTAGATTACTAAAATTGTCCCTATAGTTTGGTCAAAATTAAACGTTTAGTCTTTAATCTTTTTTTCTTTTTTTTTTTGCACTCGGATCGTCTTTGTGGTTTGATTTTGTTGCGTTTTTCGTCTCTTACATACATAAACTTAGGGACCAAATGTGTAACTTTGATCAAACCATAAGGACGAAAAACACAACAAAATCAAACCACAGAGACGATCCGAATGCTAAAAAAAATTTATAGACCAAACATATAATTTTGATAAAAAATCATAAGTATGATTTCAATAATTTATTTATAACTTAGTTACGAGTACATCGGTCATATAAAAATAGCATAAAGGTTCTTGTACCATTCAAACAAAAATTACACAAATTAAAATAAAGTCGTCTCCAGCATAATTATATATAATATTATACAACGTACAACGTAACTAATAAGAGTAAGAGTGATATTTTCCTGGGTTGCCACATTTGACGGTTGACAATATGTACTTTATTCATCCTTAACTTACCATATGATGATGTCAGTAATAAACTTTTCTCCTTTTTCTATAATGATGGTTGGACTATATTCCACTACACAGACAAACTATTTCGTTTATATATATATATATATATATATATATATATATATATATATATATATATATATATATATATATATATATATATATATATTTAAATATTTATAGTAGTTATTGTGTGCTTAAATATACTAATAAGAATTCGAGAAATAATAAATTATTAAATAAATTATTAAAGAGTATTTCGGATCTTTTGTACTTTTAATAAATGAAATCATTTAATTGAAATCTTGTAATTAAGAAAATAAAGTAAATATATTTGACCTAGTTATGTGTGTTACGTTCATCATCTTCATCATCGGCATCAACATCATCACCATCACTGCTGCCCACTTCTTCTCTTCGCCGACCTCCATCTTTTAATTTCTTCAATTCTTAACAATTTCAAACACTCAGTTGGAGTGTTACTGTTACTGCAACAGGTATCAAGCACCACCGTCATGTATATAAACTTTTTTTGATTCATTTTTCGTAATCGATCGACCATGAGGACTCAGTTAGAGTCATGTTCCTTTTTCTTTGTGTTTCACTGCTGGGAAAAACCACCACCGAGGGGTGGTGGTGTTGCTGCTGTTGTCCATCGAACACCACCAAGAACCACTTTTTCCTCACCATTCTTACCGATCAGCAACAACTCAAACCACCTGCCATCTACAGCAATCGCACCATTCCTTTTTCACTGTTATTTGCGATTCTGGAGAGACCTTGAGGCTGCAGTTGCCTAGCATCGATTATATGTAAGCTTCATCTAACTTATCCATTTTGCAAGATTATTGGTATTTCTAGTTTTTTTTTTTCATTCTTTGTGTAGCAATCCTTGCCCGCCAACTGTTCGCTGAGATGGCTGAAAGAAATTTTTTGTCCATTTCCATTTACTCTTCATTACTCTTTTACTTCAATTCAATTTTAGTATACATACATATAAATAGAAAAAATGATTTTTATACATTTTGAAGGTATACATCAAATATCTTAGTGCAGTTGTCAACCCCCTTCCAGCAAAAATAATTATGTGAAGAACCCGATGGAAAAGATGCAGGGCAAGTGGTGGCGACGACACCGTCTGGTATTTAACAATGTCCTAATTAGTCAATACATGAATTGCTTCGATTGATTTCTAGTACAGTTATTGTGAATAGAACTTTTGGTTCTTGTTGGCAACTTTATGGAATTAGACGTTCTCATCTTTACATCTTGGGTCTATTGTTTTTGTTTCTATTTATGACTTATTCATTTTTTCTAACCCTCCATTACAATTGAAGTTTTTTTTATGCAACCTTATTATTCATTGTTCAGGCTTGCATGAAAAAAAAAACAACAATATTTTTTTATGTATTCTGTCAGAATGTATTCTGCCAGAAGTTGTCCAAGAGGAAAGTTTATGAGAACTTGCATTTACTGCATACCATCCATTTTGGAGAACGAACAAAGTTGAAAATCAACAAATTAAGCAATATTTTTATCTTTTTTCATATATGAAAGTTAAGTTTTTATGGTTTCTGAATATTATACAACAAGTATATTATTCAGTTAGAATATTCAACAAAGAATGTTAAGAATATTATGCAACAAGTATATTATTTTGTTAGAATATTCAACAAATAATGTTATTTTTTTAGTCACCTTTTGTGTTAACATGATATTTTCATGTATTTATATTTCAAATGTTTTTTTGTTGGATATATTCTTGATAATACAATTTTACAAAAATATTTTATTCTATAAGAATATTATTGCTGTATTTTGATAGAATTGTAGTTAATTATTTATATGTTTAGTGTGCAGTTGTTATAATTGTATCACTACAAAATTTTTAGCAATGAATTCGTGATAGAAATAGCTTGAAGAATGGCTTGAAAATCTGATGTGAAAGGCTTGAAGAATAAATTAAAGAATGATAACACTCATTGTTTAAGAATGTTGTTATTTTTTAAGAATTACAATTGTTATTCTTTCAGAATGTTTTAATTATTCAATGAATCACAATCATACAATGTAATTATTTGGTATATTATTAGTTCAATAATCGATTTTGTGTATTCTTTTAGAATTTATTTACTAGTTTATGGTTGGTATTCTGTCATTCTGACAGAATAAAATCGAAAAGTATATTTACTAGTTTATGGTTTGCATTTTATCATTCTAACAGAATAAAATCGAATTTTTAAATTTGAATTAAGTTAACATATTTATATTTTTTAAAATAAAGGAATTAATTATCCCTAAAAATCCAAAAATTTCCTTTTTTAATATATGTTAATTGATTAAAATGCTCTTATGCTGAAATTTGTATAATTATATGGTATATGTTATCCTATTATAATATCATACGCCCTCAGATCATGATCTTTGATTCTATTCCATCCGGTAGTCCAAATCTGTGCATTCTGGCACACAATATTAGTAAAAACAAAATAACCTAAGTGTATATATATATATATATATATATATATATATATATATATATATATATATATATATATATATATATATGTCTGGAAAAAAAATAGTAGAGGTGACAAGTTTTTCTTCGGCATATTTTTTCTGGTGAATATAAAAAACGAATCACTACATGAATAAAAAATAACATGATTCATAAAAACAATCCCAAATAAACATTTTGATAATTCATTGTTATGACGATTTTGTTCATACTTACTAAAATTATCATAAAATTGAATTTTTCTTGATTTACTTAAAAATGAATTATAAAAATAATTTTTTTTTTTAGAATTTTTACTTTTGAATCATTTAATGATTCATTTTGTTTGTTTACTAAAAAATATGTGTATAAAATATTTCTTACATTCCTTACAAAATTTTCATTCTTATTTCACCATGATTATATATATATATATATATATATATATATATATATATATATATATATATATATATATATATATATATATATCCCTATAATAATAAAAGAGTAGTTTTCTTTTGTCATGTGTCACCATGTTAGGCATTATAATAAATATCATAACACTTGTCAATCTGTTGGTACTTGTAATTAAAATCATGATACTTATCAATCTATTAATTATCGATTTCAAATTTCAAAATTTAAATCAGATTTTAATTACATTAAATTAATAATATTAAAATAAAAATAAAATAAAATTTATAAAAATTATAATAAAATAAAATTTATACAAATTATAAGATAATATATTTTACGTGTTTATTTGAATTAACGGTTATAATTTTATATATAACTAAAATAGAATTTTAATTAATAAGTTATTTAAAATTATTAATTAATAGTTTTGAGTTTTTACTTAGAAAGTTTGATTAATTTTCTAATTGGTGGTTCCCACGGGTTATAAACTAATATATATATATATATATATATATATATATATATATATATATATATATATATATATATTATTGATAATAGTGGGGTATGCCTAATCATAAATAATTATATAACAACGAGATATAATCATATATGATTGTATATGTTTATATATATATATATATATATATATATATATATATATATATATATATATATATATATATATATGCCTAATCACAAATGATTATACATATATGATTGTTCAAAGATTAAGTAATTATATATGATTATAATTGTTGTGGCAAAAAACGTGGTGGTGGCAGAGGTGGCGGTGGTACAAGTGACGGAGTTGTCACTGGTGGGGTCGGCTGATGTGAGAAGTGGTGTTGATGGTTGTGGTGGTGGGGATGTTGGTGAAGGAGAAAGGAACAAATGACGTTAGATAATCATTTATGGTTATAACAAGTTTGTCGCTCCGTTACGCTAGAGGTTTGGAGTGGAGGATTTGAAATATGTGGCTGAAGCTGAATATTAAGATCTTGATTTTTTTTTTTAAATATCAATGGAACCTATCTATCTATCTATCTCTCTCTCTCTCTCTCTATATATATATATATATATATATATATATATATATATATATATATATATATATATATATATATATATATATATATATATATATATATATATATAACAAAGGGCTTATCTGTGTTGTTCTCCCTTTCTAAAGTCAATATTTCAAGTCTTATAAGTGACATTTGTTCTTATTTTGATAACCGTTATTAAATAACTGCCAATTAAATATTATGTTATGGTAAAAAAAATTAATTACAAATTTTTATATTAAAAAAATGAATATGTTATAAAAAAGGTGTTTTAATATACTAATAATATATTTTTTTTCACATTCTAATGTACAAAAATGCTTTAATATCCCAAATTCAATTCATCAAACATTATATTTTAAGTAAAACACAAAACATATTCAAAGAAAAAATAAATTGAAATGTTTATTTTATTGGATAATGTCACTATAGCACATGAAACTTTTTATATTTGGCTAATTTGGTCATTAAAGATTTTTTTAGTACATTAGACCACTAAACTCTTAATTTACCTATTAATTTAGTCATTTTATCTACTTTTAAACGGTTTCCCGGTTGACATTTTATATATGTCAATTAATATTTTTTTTTTACTAATCCGATACCACGTGAGATATGTCATGTCAATTAATGATATACGAAGCTTAAAGCCTGTCGTCTTTAGCTATCAAACATCCCTCGTCTTCATTATTCAGCTGTAAAAGAAATTGATTTAGGGTTTGTGAAGCTTTCCTGTGATCGAGCTAAAGAAACAAAGATGTCGCAACAATGGCACAATCGAAACTTAATGGAGTGTTTGCGATGGTGGAACTTAACTACCAAGGGATATTTAATCAAAATCCCTTCTCTTACACTGGTGGTGTTAAAACCATCTTCAATGATGTCAACTTTTCTTCTATTACTTATTATAAGTTTGTGACCTTCTACTAACCTTTCAATGAAGAAGAGTGTAAAAGGATTTACTACTGTGAACTAGGCAATTCCCTGATGGATGGGCTTAATCCTATTTTAGATGATGTGGAATATGCTACTTTTATTTTTGATGCTTATGGAACAAATGGTGTAATTCGATTTATGTGGATCATATTGGGGTTGGTGTTGATGGGTGGCTTGATGATAAAGATAGTGATGATGAAGAACATGAGTCTTGTATTGATGGTGAAAATGAAGATAACATAGATGAACTTTGGAATGTTTCCTTTGAATTTAATGAGGATGTAGTGCATATGAATAGGACATCAAATGATCCTTTCTTGAGTAAGTTATGTGTTGATGATGATGAGGATAACAACATTGTAGATGATGATAATGGGAGGAAAGTTGAAGTTAACATTCAAAGTCATTCCATATTTAATAAGCTATTGCACTGGAGAAAACAAAAACCAATTCTAGGGATGAGATTTAAGGGTCCAGGGCAAGTAAAATCAATGTTGTGCAAGTATGTTGTAGCTATTGGATATCAATTGTGTTTTGAAAAAAATGATACGAAAAGACTTTTGGTGAGTTGTAGCAGGGGTGCTTGCACATTTAGATTATGTGTTTCTCGGATGAGTGACGAAGAGAGTTTCCAAATCAAGTCACTAAAAGTTGATCATAATTGCGCTAGGAACTTCAAGTTTGGATCATTGGTGATGTATGCATGGATTGGGAGTCACTATACCAAAGAGATTGTACAAAATTAGAAAATAAGTGTTAGGAAGCTTAGGGTTAAGGTAATGGCCAAGTTTGGTATCCAAGTTAGTATGGGGCAATGTAGAAGAGTAAAGAAGTATGCATTGAATCTTGTTGAAGGCAACCTTGTTGAACATTATGGTAAGCTATGGTCATATGGTCATGAGATTTTAAGGACAAATCCTAGGTTAACTGTGAAACTAGATGCGGAGGATGGTCCAGATGGAAAGAAATATTTTAGCAAATTCTATTGTTGCTTTCAAGGAGTTAAACAAGGTTAGATTGAAGGTTGTAGAAGGATAATAGATCTTGAAGGATGTTTTCTTAAAGGTGTTTGTAAGGGGGAATTGCTATGTTCTATTGGGAGGGATGCAAATGACAAGATATATCCTATGGCTTGGGCAGTGATTAATGTGGAGAACAAGCAGAATTGGAAGTGGTTTTTAGAGCTTCTAATTGTTGATCTAGACTTGAATTTAGGCAATGGTTTCACTTTAATGTCAGACCAACATAAGGTTAGTATTTTACATAGTAATTCATTTATATTTATTTCATACTATCTGATTTAATCCTTTTGTATTAATAAAGGGTTTGATAAAGGCTACTAAAGAGTTGGTTCCATATGTAGAGCACAGGCAGTGTGCTAGACATATTTTCCAGAATTTGCAGAAGAGATTCACTGGTGCTATATATCATACTGTGTTTTAGAGAGAATCTAAAGCCATAACTAAGCATGATTTTAAAGTTGTGATGAAGGAAATTGAGACATTGAACCCAGATGCCCGTCAATATCTCATGGAGAAAGATCTGAAAACATAGTCAATAGCTTTCTTTCAAGCTGGAAGGTCTTGTGATGCAGTTAAACATGGCTTCTCAGAAAGTTTTAATGTTGTAATAGTAGATGCCAGGAAGAAGCCCATAATAACCATATTAAAGGTTTAAGATTATACATGATGGACAGAATCTACAACATGAAATTAAAGGGACAACAATGGGGAAATCATATTTGTCCAGAGATAAGGGATAAGGTGAATTTGCTTAAAAAAATTCGAAGGCATTATCAGGTATTACCTAGTGGATTAAACCAATTTGAGGTAAGGGGAGCAACAGATACATATTAGGTGGACTTGGAAAGGTAAACATGTTCATGTAGGTTGTGGCAGTTGAATAGATATGGATGTGCTCATTCTGTAGCTAGCATATCCTTTCTTAATAAGGATGTAGAAGCCTATGTAGACAACATGTTTAGCACAACCACATTTAGGAAGGCATACAATTATAGAATTTCCCCCATGAATAGCAGTGACATGTGGCTAGAGACAAATTATACTCCACAATTGCCTCCTATTAGTAGAAGGATGCAAGTTAGGCCAACTACTAAGAGGAAGAAATCCACTACAGAGAATATAGGAACATACAAGGTTTCTAAGGCTGGGAAGAAAATCAGATGTAGTATTTGCAAGGAGATACATCACAACAAGGCCACTTGTCCACAGAGAATGCCCTAAAAATTAAATGTATAGAAATAGAAGAAACAAAAAGTTTGTGTGAAGCAAATTGGAGGACAAGTAAAACCATTTACAATTTAAATTTATTTACATATGATTTGTCACTAACATAATGATATCATGCCATATAGGTTAGTATAAGTGCACCACAACAACATAAGGAGGTTGAAATGACTCCAATTGAGATGGATACAACTCAAAATGATATGCAAGCTACTCCTACTGATGTTGAATCCAGTAGTGCAAGGGATTTTAGTCATTTTATGCAATTTACTCCACCTAGAAGTTATGAAGATGATCAGGATGAGGAAGCTGTTGTGGGTGAGGAAGTTAAGAAGGGTGTTGTGGGTAAGGAAGTTGTTATGGGTGAGGAAGCTGAAGATGGTGGTAATGCTCAAGAGTTTAATCCTAATGTCCAAGTTGTTGATATTGTACAAATTAAAGAGTTTGTCCATGTTATCCAGGTTCAACAAGTAAGGGTTAGGCCCATTTCAGATATTTTGAAGAGGATAAGGAGAAGAAAGTCAGAGATAATATTGAAGCTGAAATTAGGCAAAACAATTGGTGGTGTTGATGATCCACGAAATTCTAAGGGAAAAGCTCTTGTAATTGATTATTGTTGATTTTTTACTCTGTGTTATTTAGATTTAAAGTATGTGTGTAAGGATGATGCTAATTTGTATTTAAAGTTTAAGTATTAGGATGATGGTAATTTGGATTTAAACTCTATGTATTAGGATAATGGTAATTTGCTTTTATGTATGTATGGTGCCTTTTTATGTACACTCTTGACATAAAAGGGTATTTTAGTCATTTATGTATGGATGGTACCTTTTTAAGTACACTCTTGACATAAAAGGGTATTTTGGTCATTTATGTATTGATGGTGCCTTTTTAAGTTCACTATTGACATAAAAGGGTATTTTGGTCATTTATGTATGGTTGCTGCCTTTTTAAGTTCACTATTGACATAAAAGGGTATTTTGGTCATTTATGTATGGTTGCTACCTTTTTAAGTTCACTATTGACATAAAAGGGTATTGTGGTCATTTATGTATTGATGGTGCCTTTTGAAAGTATGTTACCTAATTAAGTAAATTCATGACATATGGGTTTGAATATTTCTGCATGGAAAAATTTGGAATAATGTGCATGCATGTGAATGTTTTATATGGTCCCGGATATGGTTCTATAATGGGTTCAAATGTCCCATTTTTCAATTATAAAAACACCCACTGACTACTAACTACAAATGGTCCCCATACATATAGTGTACTTCCACATGAACCACTTTCTAAATTGTTCCCAAAATGAAAACATGCACAACAACCAATTTAATTAAATATAATTGTTGGGAATACAGGCCATGCATATCTTTCAATAACATCAACATCTTATTATACAAAATGCCCTACAATTAGGACTTTGAATACTTTTTCACATTAGTTATCATATGCCCTTTCATTAGGGACTTACCACCTTACGACATCAACACATCAAGGTTGATAGCCCCAACTTGTAACTAAAAGCACCTTCAAAACATACAAAATGACCATCATTACTGACTTTCTAGTATGCATTCACAAAAATACATGGGATCCCAAAAAACAAAAGCTTACACAAACCAACCTAACTAAGTACAATCACCCCCTAAGTTCAAAACACAAATGCCTAAGCAAGCAAAAACCACAACTATCATCATGTACCTGCCTATTTCCTTCCTTGCATCATAAACTTCTTTCTCACTCCTTGCCACCTTATACGGTTCATGTGATAGTAGAAACTCCACTTCCGCAATCCTTCTCCTAAAATTGTTCATCTCAGAAAAATCCTCTTTAGCATCCAGTTTCTGCTTCAGAGAATATAGAAGGTTTTTGTAGTACATGTTCATCATCTTTCCACTCAAAGAAGCTACATTTCTTCAACCTAGTCTATACAAAGCAAATAAAATTAGGGTTTGATTCACAATCACAAATCAACTACCTTTAATGTACTAACAGAATGTGTTTGATTCACAATCACAAATCATCATCAATAAGAAAATAAAATTAGGGTTTTTTAAGCAAACAAAGTATAAATCCACCATGATCATCTTTATAGGATGAAACAACACATCAAACCCTAAAATAGTAAGTTATCAGGATCAGGAGTATCAGGACCCACCATACTATTTTGACAATTCTAGAAATTCCTCCTAGGGTTTGTTATCTTCCAACACGTTCGTTCTTTAGCTGGAACACCACAATCACAAACCTTTACCACTTCTCACGAATGAACATGAGTCACTTGTAGCTAATTCCTTGAGGTGGATGAGCTCGAAGACATTGTTCTTCAGGACGGAAATAATCGGGGGGAAGTATTTGACTTTTCAGAAAAGGGTAAGTAAAACTTTAATGGAGGTCCGATTGAGGGTTTCAAGTAATAAACCTAGTTTGACAAGTGGACTTCTTCGATGCATACACATCCCACATAAGTTTATTGGACACATCAGCATGCCACATAGGCATTATAACCGGTAAACCTTTTAATTTTTATTTATAGTGGTGTAGTTAATAGGTCAATTACGAGTTTAGTGGTCTAATGTACCAAAAAAAACTATAATAACCAAATTAGCCAAATGTAAAACATTTCATGTGCTACAGTGACATTATCCCTTATTTTATATATGCTACTACATCATCTTCTTAATCAGATTCATGAAGATTTCTATTTAAATTTCATCATTATTCTCAGGTGTGACCTGAATCGTTCCAAATGTTGCAACATCATCTCTTACCTCAAACAATTAACTTTCAAAATATGAAATTTTACATTCAAATTAAAAATTAACATGTTGTTTTTGTGAAAAACATTATAATTACATTGTTGTTTTGGTTAAAAATAAAAAGAATGAATATGTTACATAAAATTGTGTAGTAACCTCTCTCTCTCTCTCTCTCTCTCTCTCTCTCTCTCTTTCTCTCTCTTCCAACCCTCCAAAAATAGCATTAGACTTTGAAAAAGAGGCTCCATATGACATTAAACTTTGACAAGCTCTCTTTCTCCCTTTATTTCTCCCTCTCTTGCTTCCTTTCATTCCCTCTTTTTCTCTATATTTGTCTTTTTCTCTCTCTCTCTTTCTCTCTCTCTCTCTCTCTCTCTCTCTCTCTCTCTCTCTCTTTGCTCTCTCTCCTTCTGATTATCCCATTTAGTCTCCATTTCCCTCTCCCCTCACCCTTTCTTATTCCTATCCCATACATCTTCCCTTCTTCCCCTCTCCATATCCCTTCCTCATCCAACTTGCCTCCTCCCTTCTTTATCCTTTGTCCCTCCCATTCCCCTCCTCGTCCAATCTTCTTCCTCTCTCTCTCTCTCACTCTCTCTCTCTCTTTCTCTTTCTCCCTCCCTATCGTTCTATATCCCTCTTGCCTTATATCCCTTTTGTAACATCCTGAAATATTAATAAAAAAATTTCATTTAAAATTCATTCATTAATTGTTCAGAACCCATAAAATCATAGTATTAAATCATCAAGGTATAAATTATTTCAAATGCAAAATCCATGAAAGGAGGATTTTGTGCCCTCATGTTAGGCCCTTCCCTTTGGAACTAGAAGTACCTGAAGCCATAAACACAATAGTCTTACATACATTCTTGCTATGTGCCAACTATGGTCTTTCTTTATAGTGTTGAGGGCCAAATCTTGGTCTTCCATACAAGTGCCTGGGGATAAATCCCGGTCTTTCATACACTTGCTAGTGGCCAGATCCTGGTCTTTCATACAGTTGCCAAGGGTCAGATCCTGGTCTTTTATATAGTATCACAAAGACTACTATCATTCTACACACAAGTAATAGGCTGTCATTGGTTCCTTTGACCAATGATTCTTGTGAGGAGACTCACCTCAACTGCTGAAAATCAAATAAACACTCTCACTGCTGATCCATGAACTCTCCTCACTATACATCATCAAATAACACTCAATTAATAATTTGGCCACAACTATAACTAAAATTCCTAAGTCAATTATCCCATATCTAGGGTAGAAGACCATTTTACCCTCCCCTATCTTAGCCTAATATCTGAGGCCCAACTCATTGGCACCAAAAATCCCAAACTCCAAATGATACCCAAAGCTCACTATGGCCCGAATCCAAGAGGGCCCAAAGTTTGAAAAACTATTGATCTAATAAGGCCCATATCCCAAAAGTGCAAAATCCAACAAGGGACAAAAACCAAAGGTGACCCGATACCATGAAAGTCTATGGTCCAACCCAATAAGCAAAACCCAAAGATCAATGGCCCAAAACAACCCTTAGTTGGATTGGGCCATACGCCCCTCGTACAAGCTTGTACGCCCCATGTGCAAGCCTGAAATGAGATTCACAAGGGTTGGGTGAAACATAAACCAAGTTAACTAAGATATAATGAAACATCAAGGATTAACTAAGATATAATGAAACATAAACCAAGTTTGGAGTTGCATACCTCCAAATGGTGCTCAATGAAGAGAAGATGTCATATCAAAAGTCTTGAGAGAAAATCTTACTCCTTAAAGGTACTTCTTCACCAATGACGAAGCACACAACTCACTCTAAAGGCTCAAAATCCTCAAAATGAACTAGGGTTCGCAAGGAGGGTCGATCTTGGGATGGAGCCTTTTAAAGGGAAAGGTCTTGAGGATATAATGGGGTTTAAATAACGTACAAACCCTAAATATTAGGGTTTTTGGTTTGTAACATGTACCCCTGCCATACTAGAGTACAAGCGACGTACTAGCACGAGACATGGTACAGTTAGCGTACAAAGGCGTATGCCCCGCGTAATCGAGCAACACAAAAAAGTCATGGATTTTGACATTAGGGACCTTTCTTGACACAAATCAAAACTCAAGGGTCCAAAAGCAAACCTAGAAAAATAGATGTTACAACTCTCCCCCACTTGAACTAGAATTGGCTCATGAAGTCTACTGCCGTGAACAAATCAGGGTAGTGTTGTCGCATCTCCGCTTCGATTTCCTAGGTCCATTTAGAATTCTTCCAATGCTTCCAGTAGACCTTCACCAATGACACTTCCTTATTACACAAAACCTTCTTTTTTCAGTCTCAGATCTCCAACGGTCTCTCCACATAGTTCATGCGATCATTGACCTGAATATAATTTTGAGGAATAATTGTGGACTCATCGGCCACACACTTCCAAAGCTGTGACACATGGAAGGTGTTATGGATCTGACAGAGCTCATCAGGCAAATCCTACCAATATGCTACATTGCCTACTCATGTCGAAATCCTAAAAGGTCTAATAAATTTGTAGCCAATCTTGCCCCGTTTTCGAAAGAAGATGACACCTTTCCTAGGTGACACCTTTAGAAGCACTAAGTCTCCTACCTAAAACTCAAGGTCCGAGTGTTGCCGATCGACATAACTCTTCTACCGGATTTGCGTAACTCGCAATCTATTGCACACCTAATGAATCAACTCCATAGTCTTGAGTACAACTTTTTTACTCCCCATGACTCGATGCTCGACCTCCCCCCCCCCCCCCCCCGCAAACATATCGGGGTTATGCACCTTCTTTCATACAACATCTCAAATGGTGTTCGTTCAATACTGGCATGATAACTGTTCTTATAGGATAACTTGGTTAGTGGAAGGTAAGTATCCTAACTTCCTCCAAAATCCAAGTGCAAGAGAGGTGAATGATCGGGTAGCCCCTGAATCAAACAATAATATAGCTGAAATGTCGTTCACAGAGAACGACCCTATACAAAACATATAACCATAAGAAACAATAATTAATAAATGCATAGATAAGGGAGAAATACGTACCCATCACCATGTCAGGAGTCGCTCGCGCCTCCTCTGCTATCAGCTGAAAAGCCCTACTCTTTGTCACCGGCGTCTCAACTCGGCCCTGATGGCCATCTGTAATCCTCAAAGTCGCAGGGGAAGGTGCTGACACCTTCCCTGCAGCTGCTAAAATCGGACACTGAGACTTTTTATGTCCCCTCTGATTTCATTGAAAGCAAATCAGATCTGACGCCGCAGTGGAGGTGGTAGTGGCGGTACAATCCTTGCTCATATGCCCAGTCCGGCCACACTTGTAGCAACCGGAACTACCTGCCTTGCACACTCCGTTGTGCAATCTCCCACACTTGCCACACCGACTGTGGCTTTGCTGACTCCTGGATCTTTGATCTAAAACCGTGGGCTTTTTGCCCGAACTCCCTATACCCGAAGCCGCCTCTGGCTTCCTCTTCCTCTGTATCTCAAGGTCAATCTCTATCTCTTGAGCTCTGGCAATCATGTCATCCAGCATTTTACAGTTGGACCGGCTCACAAACTGGCGGATATAACTCGACATCATCTCATGATAACGGGCTTTCTTCATTTCCTTATCTGCAGCTTACTGAGGAACAAGAAGTGCCCTCTACCTAAACTTGGCGGTAATCTCCGCCTCTGTCTCTGTAGTTTGGGTTAAATCCTAGAACTCACGTGCTAACTGCTGCACCTCAATAACGGGTGCAAACTCAGCTCTGAACCTGGTGGTAAAGTTCTCCCAGGTGATGGCATCCAAAGTTGCGTCACTCCCGATGGCATGATCAACCTCCTCCCACCAATCTCGTGCTTTGTCCTTCAGAAGACAGGATGCCAACCTAACTTTGTCCCCCTCGGGACACCTGCTCGTGTGGAAAGCGTTGGCCACGTCCGCCAACCATTTGGTACTCGCTATGGGGTCCCGTGCCACGTGATAATCTGGAGCTCCACATGCCCGGAACTCCCTGAAATTAAGCGTGCGCGACCCCATCATGGCCGCCATCTCAGCACGAAATGTGCCTAGCTTCTCCTCCATCAGCTCTAATATACCCTCCTTGATCGAACCAAAGATCAATGGAGTCTGCTCAAGAATGATACGAGTAACATATGAAGTGAAGAACTCTCTAGTCTGCTTATCCAAATGCTTGGCTCCCAAGCCTGATCCCGATCCCTCTCCGGCACCTGAACTGCCGCAGCTGGTCTAGGGCGTAAAACCACCATTCTGAAAACACATCACAATAAACATCAGAACACTTATATGACTCGAGGGATCATTAATACTACCGACTTTTCGGTCTCATCTCAGCCTTCCTCGATTCAAGTACGGATCCTCTGCTTCCAGTAGTATGGGCCCCTACTACCTTCTACATCTATCCATACTTTCCTCAAGAACTGCCTCGACTCCACCTAGCCACTACTACTACTGCTGATCTCTACTGCTCTCATCCTAGGCTCACCCCAGGGAAATCTCTGACTCAACCCAACCAGTCCTCAGCTACTGAAGGCCTCCTTGTAATGCCAATTAGCCATTACCTGAATACCATCACATGTGGCGAGGCTCAGATAATCCTACGAGTAAAAGACTCGTCTTTACAACAGTTAGACTCAAACAAGAGCTGCGCAGCAGGGAAAAATCCAACACTCTGAGATTATTCAACCTTGTTCAAATGTGATGTGGCATATTCACCTAATGGCTAACTCCCATCACTCAAAGTCCCACAAAGCACGAAGCAAACAGCATTCAGACACAGAAAACTACTCAAGCAATTATATCCTCATAATGAGAAACTGTAGTAGCATACAATGCTAAGCTCATGCTATCAGGCATAACCTAAACAGGCTATCCTACTGCTGTCTACTCAATTTCTAGCATGCAATTCTCATCGGGTTGAAACACATAAAGCAGGCACATAAGGCATCCTCCTAGATCCTTAGTCCTATATTAGCATGTTGTTCTACTGAAACTGAAACTGGAACTAGAACTAAAACTGAAACTGAAAATGATAATCATAAACATGTATGGGTAATTTGGGAGTACTTACTTGAGCTCGGCTGATCGCATGCACCACACCCTTTTTTCTTTATCAAAACTCTTTTCTTTCTAAGTTCTTTTCAAAAATGTTTTTCTTTTAAAACCTTTTACCATTTCCTTAGTTTGAGTTCAGATGCACCAAAGAGTGTATCCAAATCCCTCAAACCAAGGCTTTGATACCAACCTGTAACATCCAAAAATACGACCCAATTTTTTTTGTTTTAATAATAATAAAAATCATATATTGAACGTCATATCGTAACACCATACGTTAAATATCTCAAATCATAATAAAATGTCATGAAACAACTATATCAAATCAGACTATGAATCAAAACAAACTCCCAGGACAAAGACTGAAGTTGTGGTGTGTGCGATGCCATCAACTCGAGCTCTTCACTTTACTTGCGGAAGTACTTGGAACCAAAACTGAAACCGTAAGCACGAAGCTTAGTGAGCTCCCCCAAACTACCAAATACCATACAATACATATAATCACACACTGGGCCTTGCCCACTGCATTAGACCGAAGTCCAGAAATTGTATCGGACCAAAGTCCGAAACTGACTGGGACCTTGTCCCCTGCATCAGACCGATGTCCGGAACTAGCTGCATCGGACCGAAGTCTGGAACTGACTGCATCGGACCGAAGTCTGGAACTAACTGATCATAGCATAGCATAAACACATATAAACTAGCATAACACATATCATCTAGTATAAACACATATACTGCATACTATATCAGGCCGTAGCCTGGATCACATAACATATAAATCCTGTCTGAGCCACGAAGGCATCAAACATACTAACTAATGCATCGGACCGAAGTCCGCAAACTACTACTAGCTAAACGGGTTGGCATTATGGCCTTAGACTCGTTCCTACTGGAAGGAAACTCACCTCGTAATATGGCTGTTGAATGAACTGCTCGGGAAACTGTCTGCTGCTGCTCCGGTATCTCCCCGGCTACAATTTCCATAAGTAGACTCAGTCAATCACTGATAACTATACTGAGGGTAAAATGACTATTTTACTCCTGCTCAAAGTCAACCTATTGGTCAAAGTCAACATTTAGTTGACCTGACTCGTCGAGTTGGGTCACCAACTCGTCGAGTCCTTACTCTCCTGCTTCTGCTTGCTATTACTCGTCGAGTTTTGCATAGACTCGACGAGTTCCTCTTCGATACTAACACTCAGTCAATCTGCATCCGACTCGCCGAGTTGTATGAACAACTCGTCGAGTCCTCCTTCAACATATAAACACTCTATTTGTGACTCACCGAGTTGTATGAACAACTCGTCAAGTCTGTTCTTGAGGTATGAAGATTGCCTTGGACTCGCCGAGTCAGGGCATTGACTCGCCGAGTCCCTTCATGAATGAGTCCGATCATCGACTCACTGAGTCCTCCCATAACTCACTAATTCCACTCGGCATAACACATAAAAGGGGAAGAACTCAGGGACTCGTAACCCGACTCGGCGAGTCTGAAGAACAACTCGTCGAGTCGGTTGCATGCAACACTACTCCGATGATTATGCTCAAATCTAATGCATACAACTTATAGATCTGGGTTCATAAAGCTTAGCTACCACGTAAAGTTTCCAACTTTACGTGTATCAATGCATGAAAATGGATTTAAAGGCTAAAAAGACACTTGAGGAAGTAGACCTAGGTCTTTCAAGCAAAAAGGTTCCATAAAGGTGTTAGATCCACGACTTTGGGACTAAAACATGGCTAGACCCGGAGTCCAATCACCCCAATGTGATTTCTCTACCATAAATAAGCTAAGGAATGGATAAAATGGTCTAAATGTGATTCAACAAAGGAGAATTAATCATAGCAACAGAGGGGATCCGGTTTTTACCTCAATAACTCTGCAATAGATGTAAGATCTTGGACCTTCTTCTACTCCCTAGGGTCTAGCTACATCTTCTCTTCCAAAACTTCAAGATTCACACAATAAATGCTCAAAATGCTCAAGGAAAGGTTAGGGTTTGCCAAATGATGCTCTAAGGGTGAAGGGGACGAGGTTGGGGCTCATAACATGGCTTAAATAGGGTGCAAAACCTAGGGATTTAGGGTTTCATTCACACTGATGGACTCGCCGAGTCGCCAACTTAAACGTGCTCGAAATCCGGTCTCTAATCGACGACTCGGGCTACTGACTCGTCGAGTCCCTCTTGAAACTTGAATAAATAATAATATTAAATATCATACCAGAATTGGGGCGTTACATTTCAAGGAGAAACGTACTAGTCACCACCGTAGGGTCAACAACTGCTTCCCCGTGGCCTATATCCAGAACTCTTCCCGCTCCATCAGCATTCCCTACCTTCGAGCAGTTCCTTTTGTAGTGGCCCACCTCACCATAACCGTAGCAAGCCTGGCCCACACCAGCACTAGAGACTTGGGTGATCGGCCTTGCCGGAGATATGTAGAAACAGACGGTGTGTCCTTTCTTGTTGCAGTTAGAGCACTGCATTTCCCGGCAGGGACCGTTGTAGTGGAAGTTACATTTATTGCACTTTGGCAAACTTCCAACGTACTACCTTATTGGAGCAGCAACGGAAGGTACTATCGCAGCATGAACCGCCACGACCCTTTTCTTTTTAGCAGCTTTTTGTTTCTTCTTGTCATCCCAAAACTTCTGCTTGTTGTCAGTGGGTTTGGAGGTTTCTGAGATGGCTAGGGTTGTTGTCGCTGGCGGGGATTGGACTTCGTGATCGATGAGTCGCTGTGACAATCGTTTGGCACTGTCAAAGGTTTCAGGATTTGAAGACAAGACATTTCCCTTATACGGAGGCACCAGCCCCCATATGTACCTTTCGATTTTCCTTCCCTCAGTGGGAACCATGTTGGGACAGAGGGCCACCAGTTCGCTGAATCTGGCAGTATAAGCGACTATGTTGGAGCCCTTCATGGTTAGGCTCCATATCTCTTGTTCCAACTTCCGGATTTCGCCCCTCGGGCAGTATTCCTCAATCATGAGGTATTTCAGAGTTTCCCGGCCCATGTCATTTGCCACTATGAGAATTAGTGACTTGACATGGCCATTCCACCATGTCAGGGCTTTCTCTTTGAAAGTGCACACATCAAATTTAACTTTGCTCGCGGCAGAGCATGTGTAAATCTTGAAGATCGACTCTGTCTTTTCGAACCATCGCGAGAGGGCAATGACTCCACCAGTACCCTTGAAGGACTTTGGCTTGCAGTTAGTGAAGTACTTGTAGGAACACTCTCTCGAGCGCACAAGGATTTCACCTTGAGTAGAATAAACCGGCGTTCCACCTCCGCTGGCACCGGTGGAGTAATACTGAGCCATGGCAGTTGCCACTGCTGCAGCTACTGCAACATTCAGAGTTGTCGTATCGATTGCTGGAGGAGGTGGTGGTGGAGGTGGAGGATTACGCCTTGTTGATTTGCGAGGAGGCATCCTTCAACTATAAGTTTAAAAAGATGAATGGGATAGTTAGAGTCAATTATAAGTATAGTGAGAGTGTTCCATGGGCTAAATCGCCATAGTCCAACAGTTGAATGAGTGTATGTTTTGAAATAGCAGTATAGTAGGAAAGTAGGGAAACACACGAGTATAGATTTTTCCAACAGATTAGATAACTTTCAATATTACTGGTATTACTGATGTAAATGAGTTCGGGAAAATGACCTAGCGGTAGGTCTTACATCAAACCATATGAGGGAAAATGTTTGACAGCTTAGAAGACTAGATAGTGTACTGAAAGATAGGAATATTTTACAGACAAGTGCTTCATAGAGTACATATAAGAAAGGCTATTACTTAATCAAAAGAAAAGCTGTGTTGGACATCTTCTAACGGCGATGGGAATTCCTCGGGCAAACCCTAAGATCTTCCAATTGACGAGCCACTTCTTGAAGGTGTCACTCATGAGCCCTCTGGCAAACTTGAAGTTTTATGACTTCAGCTCGGGACGCAGCTAGCTGTTGCTACAGAGTCTCATTGGTCCTCCTGATCCTTTCCACAACCTCTTCGAGATGGCGAATACGAACCGTGTTGACACCGGAGTTGGCATCAATTTCCATGACCCGGTCGATGGCTGCCCGACCTTGCTCGACATTTCGAGCAATCCTACAGACCATGATGGGTAAGAATCGATCAGCCGAGCTTCCCTCGTTATGTTGTAAAAGCTTCAGTCCCCGTTGTGGGGTAAGGGTTAACCTTGTTCGTCGCTCCAGCGGTTCAACTTTGTTGCCCACAAGGGTGTGGGACCTTGAAATGCTGGTCGGGGTTGTTATTTGGGGCTTGACCTACTTTGGGTAGGTTGTTGACTTCAGGCTCAGAGTCAGATCCATCCGAGAAGCCTTCTGCGTGGTGATCATCCAAAGGGAGTGGATGCTCATCTTCGGGCTCTTCTTTAAGCCATCCAACATAGTCATGGTTTGGGAAGTACAGGTCGCCATGATGATGGAATCCAACCATAATATCTACGCGAGAAAAGGGGTATAAGAATCTTATATAAATAGGTGTACTACTTAAGATAATTATAATATGGTCTTTACCAGTTATTTCAATACTTGTATAGTGTATACCAGTTATATGAAATCAAAACAGGACAGACCTTCGAATAAGTGATCCTAACTCCAAATCCACAACCAAACAAGGAACAGGATGTAAAGCAAAGATCACAGATTCTAAGTCTATAACACTTAAATTTCATATAACCTTAGCGTATCCACTTAACAACTATTAGCCTACTTGATAGATACTTTTGTTTAGTTCTCAAATAAGTAATTATAGTAACACAAAATACTCCTATAGTATTTTAGACTTATGTTCTGTTCTAGTGTTTTCATTGTAGTAGTGTTGGTAAGTTTTTAGACTTGTTGCCATATCACAACCATTCTTGGGCATATACTAATCACTCCTTGGACCAACATAGTTGATCAGGCTATGCCACTCCCAGGACTGACCATACATCCCCGAGCTTACTTATGATATTCAACAATCGTAATAATTTTGTATTTGTCATTGTAACACTGATTTTAGTATGAATGCAGGCATGTATACTTAGTTAAATATTTTATTATTTAAAAGTATAAACTATTGGTCAGAGTATTTTAATCCCATTGTGTTTATAGTTAGTATATCTTTTATGGATTGATATACCAAATCCACTATAAACGATGTTGTGATACCAATCTGTCACACCCCAAAACAAAGAATGGCGGAAACGTTCTGAGGCGGAGGACGTCATGTATAATATCAGAGCAGAGAATAATAGTAAACAAGTAAACTACATCATCCATTGCATTAAATATATAATTTTAATATAAGTGTGTTCTATGGTTTATAAGACACCAAAATATGAATCAAAATAAAAGATGAGTCTTGTATGTGCTCCATCTTGTCAAAAGCTGGCATCGGTACCTGTCTACTGATGACCTGAGATACAAGTTATTTTGAAAGAGTTTATCAGCATTAAAGCTGGTGAGTTCATAAGTATTTTAGTGTCATTTTTTTGTATAAAAATGTTTGAAACAGTGTTTGAAGTACGAGTTTGTAAATGTTTGTAGTAAAAGTATGTGAATGTTTGTAAAGATTTGTAACTCCTAGAAAATCCTATATTTTTCTACTAAAAGTAGCCTTCTACCAAGGCACGACTGTTATGTATGTTTGTTTCTTGTAAAAGTGTATAATTTTCCGAAGTGTAACTATCATTATCAAAATATAGTTTGTGCATTATTGTTTAAGTGAAGTGATCACAAAATAAATGTAGAGGGTAAATTAATGTAGTACTGTAGTGTTGTATTATAATAACTACTGCTGTACTAACTACCATAAACCGGATTTATATTAAGGTATTATGTGATTAATTGTACCATACTATCAACTATGAACACGACGATGTAAGACGTCAAAAGAAATGACATTTGGCACCCGTAGACCTACAGGTCCCACTGTAGCTAGCAACAAGGTGTAGGATAGTCAATCCAGTATAGATCTATACGGAAACTCACGCTCTCCCTCCAGGAGATTCTGGATACAAATCGGGCCATAACAGTGAAGACATGCCCTGAAACAGTGGTTTCCATTTATGTAATAATATACTTGTATATGTAATGTATGTACTAGTGTAGTGAATGTATTGTTTCTCATCATAGTATCATTGTATAGTTTCTCATCATAGTATTGTTGTATAGTTTCTCATCATAGTATAGTTGTATAGTTGCTCATAATAGTTAGTAGTGACTCATGAATAAACTGACTCTTTGTATGCTTCATGGAACTAGAAGTAGTAAGTAGTATAACCCTAAACTATAACTATTATAGTTTAATAGTAGACTTGTTTGTATGACTGAATGTATTGAAATGAGATAAAATTCTTTATATCTATACATATATACATAATATATAAATAAGGATTCAACGACACTCGGACAAACAATCGGGTACTCTAAGTCCACAGCCAAACAAGGAACAGGAAGTAAAGTGAGTTATCAGTCCTAAGTCCTTCAAACCTTATTTATATAACCATATATGTAGTAGACATGGCTTTAACAATATATAAGATTGAAAATAGTAAAAAGAAAAAAGTTTGGTATACAAAAGTGAATTTGATAAAGAGTTTAACATGTAAAATAGTTTGATAAGCAGTTTGAAGTCATATGTTTGGTAAAACAGTTTGAAAGTATATTAAATCCATCGATTAATAGTTATTAATCACATGTGATTGATATAATAACTATGATATTCAACTTGTATTCCCCCCCCCCATAAAATCATTTAAAATCATTTAAAAGGTTGATAAATGGGTATCAACTCACCTGTAGTGAGTGGATTGTATGAAAGTGTTGGACAAGGTGCTAGGCGTCAAGTGAAGACTTGAACACACACAATGATCCTACATAACATATAATAACACATATATGTATCCAATTAGTCATTTAACAACCAATAAACTAAGTTACGACACCCTAGGACATGAAAACACTTTGATTCAAGTGCTATAGGTACCAAAGGGTTGCATCTAAAGGTTGTATGGCATTGCATTTGAGTTTATGGCCCAAGAACCACTTCTTAAGGAGTTTAACGCCTATGGTCATTTCCCCCATGAGTTTACGGCCGTAAACTCATGGTACTTAGTGCCATTTGGTGTTTTAAGGTCTTATAAGTCAACATTGAGCATCCTATGATCAAGTCCAAGCCTTAGGAAGTAATAGTGGCACACTTTGCACCACCTTTTAGAGTTTATGGTCCATGGTCCATTCACCATGAGTTTACGGCCATAAACTCATGTGTGCTTGATACTTTTGTTTTTTAAGGTCTTATACTCCACAAGTAAGTGATCTAGACTTGTATCCCAGGCTTAGGAAGGGACTAGGGTTCATTTGAACCATGAATTAGGGTTTACGGACCAAGGAGGTTCCTTGGCCATAAACACCATTTTGATCTAGTTTTATTGATGTTTTCTAAGTGTAAAAAAGTTCATTCAAGTACATAACAAGCTAGGACAAATGTACTTACAGTATAGAAGCTTGATTGGGTGTTTAAGGTCCAAGAACACTAGTGTGTGTTCTTAGTGTTTTGAAGAACACTTGAAGATCTAAGTGAAAATGAAGAATTCATGGATGAAATGGTGTATAACAACTAGATGTAAGGTTATAACAACAAAGCAAGTGAAGAGACACTTACGTTTTTGGAAGATTGGAAGCAGAGTGTGATGATACTTGAGAGAGAAGTTGGAGTTTTTGAGTTTGAAAGTTGGAGAATGAGAGAATGAAGAGTAAACTCATGCCTTAAGCATGAGTTTGCGGCCCTAAGGGAGTTCACGGCCCAAACCCCCTTTGTTTGGCCGTGAACACCTAACCAAGGTGTTGAACGATTTATTGTTACACTGATATCCAAGAAATACTTCCTTTTATTCGTTCATTTGAAGAATAATTATTAAAAACACTCAAACGGACTTTAAACCAGCTAAAAATTAGCAGAAATGTATCTAACTTTTATTTGAAGTGTTTGACTGTAGGGTTTGTAAGAATGAAAATTTCGGGTTGTCACAGTAAAGACTTGCATTAGTGGTTTACTCTTGCTTGGTGGATACCTCTAGAGAGTTTCTCCTTTGGATCCTCATGCATCACTTCATCAACTTCCATCTCCCTTGAAAATCAAAGAATTCAAAGGCTGTAATCTTTTTCTTTCAATGGTTGTTTTAATCTTTCCATGATTCTAAAATGGTCATTGGTGGGTTAAAATGGTTTTAAGTTTATTCAAATCTTAAATTGTTTCCACTGCTAATCATGTAGTTTTGAGTATATATAATTAGACTATTTTTGAATAAAACCTAACAATTGTAATGTCATTTTAAACTAAAATATGTAAAATAAATGTTATGGTTTTCTTAAATGGCGTTGCTTTTCAACCGACTTGCATAAATGTATCTGTAACAAATAAAACTATAAAATAACAACTAGTCTGAAATAAAAGGTTTGTATAAACTTGCTCCGGTCAGATCTTTCAAAGTTCTATCAGCTTACAATTTAAGCTTTAACATTAGGGATGAAAGTGGGTCCAAACCTGGACCGGATGGACCGGGACCCCGAAAACCCGGAACCGATTAACGGGATTTTGTAGAACCGAAAATCGGACCGGTATATAGGAACCGGTTCCGGTTCGGTTCCGAGTAAAGTGGGTCTAGAACCGGAAAACTCGGAAACATGAAAGTGGGTAGCTTGGAACTGAATAAAGTGGGTTTAGAACCAAAAACCCGTAAAAACCAGATTTTTTTGTTATTACTTACTACTTAGTGGTTTGAACTTTGAAAATTTCCATATTGATATCTCAACTTTGGGGGATTGTAACTCATTGAATATGAAATCAAACATAACAAAATTATAGTCTAAAATTATGTACAAACTCTAAAATTCACTCTGGAAAAATGGCATGTCAAACGAATGAGATATGCATGTGTTAACATTTTCACATAATACAAAGTACAAAAACAAATAGCTGAAAAGTTGAAAATTTTCAGTTTTTATATCCCGACTTCGGAGGACTGTAAATCATATAATGTTAAACCAAAAATGACAAAATTATAGTCTAAATTCATGTACAAACTGTAAAATACAAGCTGGAAAAAGCCACATGTCAATCCGATTTCAAACGAATTAGATATGCATGTTATAAAACTTTCACCGAATACAAAAAAATTGAAAAACTAAAAACTTCCAGCTTTGATATCTCGACTTTGAGGGACTGTAACTCAATGAATATAAAACTAAAAATGGCAAATTTATAGTCTAAAATCATGTACAAACTATAAACTCCATGTTGGAAAAAACCGCATGTCAATCAGAGTTGAAACGAATGAGATATGCATCTTTTAAACGTTTCACAAAAATCGGTTCCGGCCCTAAAAGTGGTTTTGGTTCCAAACACAGGTTCCGGGTTTTAAACCCGGTTTACCCAGATCCGATGGACCCAAACCCGGATTACCCGGAACCCGGATAAAGCCAAATTTTAAAACCGGAGCCGGAACTGATTCTATATATTCCGGTTCTAACGGTTCCGGTTCCAATCCAATTCCGGTTCCGGTTCCGATCCAATTCCGGTTCCGGTTCTAAATCTCATCCCTATTTAACATCATCATTTGTTTGTTTCTTAATTTTATAGGTTCCCTTAAGTGCTTTAATGTTTGATTTTGTTTCTAATTCAACATCTAGTTTTTTTGTCTGCAAATATATATATATATATATATATAACAAAATTTTAATATAGTACCATAAAAATAAAATATGCATAAAAACTTCTTTTCATAAGTTTACCTTTATCGTGTGCAAATCTGAAAGCCGGTGTAAATATAAATTAATTTTTTCGTCCATATCAACCACTTTTTTAAACAATATTTATGTGAATTGATATTGGGACTAATACGGGGTATTGGCTTAACAAAAATAAATTTGAAAATTAATTTAACATTAATAGGAACAAAAGTAAACAAATATGTTCTTGTCATTTGAGTCTATAAGTATTATTCCGTACAAGCATCCCATAATTGATTTTCGTATTCCAAACTGTCATGCCCGATTCTGGAATCACTTGTAATAAGTAATGTTTTTCCATTTCGGACTCTAAGTAGTAAGAATAGCACATTTTAAGATAGTTTTATAGCTAAAACTAAAAAACTACACAATTAAGATATGTCAGACTTATTACTCGTATGATGGACTTGTTCTACGCATTTCAGAATATAAAAAAAAACTCATGTAAAGTAAAATGCAAGTAAATGAAGGAGTAGAACTCACCTGGTTTGTTGAATTCATGGTAGATAACCTTAAAATATGTCTGGAATTCCAGAAGCAACAGGTTTGAAATTTTACTTTCCAGAATGCTTATTCTGGTTTTTAGACGTACTCCCCATATCTACTCAGTTTGTTTATATCTGCTCTTGAATACCCATTCCAGAGATAATGGTTAGTTTTCATAAAATGGATTTTGTTATTATTTCTAAAAATATACCAGATCGTGGTTAGATACTCAATTTCCTTATGATATATGTTAAATTAATTACTTAACATTTATAGTTGTTTTTAAGTCATAATTCTTGTGTTTGATCAATATGAACGATTTTGACATATACTTAAGAACATACCCAGTTAAACTGTTGAAAAATAAGATATACAGACTATGAATGCATATATTTTTTTTCTAATATGTTGCTCGAGGTGTTCGCTTTGTACAAATCCGTTTTATTTCCAAGAATGATAGTGGGAGTTTTGAAGAACTTATAGAGATTCAAGAACATGTAGATGCCATATCGTAAAAAAAAAAGGTTCAGTCACCTTTAGGGGCGGATACATGATTCTGTAGTAGGTGTTGTCGGTGACACATTTTATAGTAGAAAAAAGAAAAAAAAAATCGAAATTTGTCCACTGCATATAAGAAAAACAGGTGTTGTCGGTGCAACATCGGACACCTAATGAAAACCAACCGCCCCTAGTTGCTTCAAGATCTTGTAGGAATCTCTTCTAGAACACAATAACCTTGTAGATTTATTAGAGTTTGTGAAAAGCCAAAGGTATATGATTATTTTATAGCCAATGAAAAACTAATTATGGTTATACAGTGTGAATCAACCAACCAGCACGAAGACATGCCAAGATCGAATTCTAAATACGATACAATGTGAATCAACCAACTACCATGATTATTTTATAGCCAACGAAAAAATAATTAAAAGATGACTTAAACCACCGAGTTCGTGATCCGATCTATATACGATAATCAAATGTGGAACGTCATGCAAATGGGTTATCAGGAAAAACCAAACAAATATCAAGAAGTATATACATCTTAGGCGGGAAACAGACTTATTAAGGTAATTAATTTTTCGGTCCGTTGACATCTGGACAACTATCTTTTTTTTTACACATCTAGGTAACAAACTTTTTGAAAATATTCACATATAACCATTATGACTGGCTGTAGCAGGTTACATCCGGTCATAATGGTCATAGGTGAACATTTTCAAAAAATTCGTTACATAGATTTGTACAAAAAATATAGTTACCCAGGTGTGAACAAACCGAAAATATAAGAGTAAATTATACGGATGTTCCTATGGTTTGGGTAATTTGTGCGTTTGGTCCCTAACTTATTTTTCAACTCGGATGATACATATTGTTTATTTTTATTGTGCGTTTGGTCCATGTCTTACCTCAAAAGACTATTGTGCCAATTTATAATTTATTTTTTAATTATTTATCTTATTTATGTATTTTCTTTTAATCTATTTTAAAAATTATAGACCCCACATATCTATATCTCATCACCCTAAACATGAAACCACATTTGAGAAATTTAAGTTGGGTCCGACCAGTTACCATCCCATCTTTCATCCTCCTCAACTTCTATTTACTTTCCCTTTTAATGACATCGATGTCCTCAACATGTCTTTTTTTTTTTTTTTCGGTCTTTCAACTCCGATGAACCAATACCACAACACTTCTACATGGTTGTGGCGGTGGAAATTTTAATTAAGAGATAATGGGTTGTGGGTGAGTAGATATAGATATGTAGGATCTATTAATTTTTTTTAAATATATATAAAGTAAATACATAAATAAGAAAATTAATTAAAAAATAAATTTAAAATGGCACAATAGTCTTTAGAGGTAAGATATTGACCAAACGCACAATAAAAATAAAAGTAGGGATCATTCAAGTTAAAAAATAAGTTAGGGACCAAACGCACAAATTATCTAAACCACTGGGACCATTCATGTAATTTACTCTTATCTTTTCGGTTTGTTCACATATGAGTAACTATTTTTTTTGTGCACATCTAGGTAACGAACTTTTTGGAAATGTTCGCATATGACCATTGTGACCGGTTATGACCGGATGTAACCTGCTATAGTTGATCATAATGGACATACGTGAACACTTTTAAAAAATTTGTTACCTAGATATATATATAAAAAATAGCTACCTGTATATGAAAAAACCGAAAAATTAATTACCTTAATAAGTTGATCTCCCCATCTTAGGCTAGACCATATCTAAGGTTTTAAAAAAACTTATTTTATTAACTATGATGAAACTTTACTTATAGCTATGATAATTGAGAAGCCTTTAGCTAACAATTCATAATAATAATAATAATAATAATAATAATAATAAAACAAATAAAAACCATTTTTTTAAAATTCCATACGTATATTAGGAACCCGAGCATTGTAAAAGCCGCTATAATAATTGGTCTTGATTACTTATACGTACCATATAAGAGTATTTAATAGCCGGGTTGGATATTCCAAATTGGAGCATATACAATATTAAAACACGTGCCTTATATAGTCCGTTTTGTAAACTAGGAAATGTATCTTTTAATTTGAAACTAACTAGATTCTTTAATAATCTAAACGCACGATTATAAGAACACAACGGTTTTAATACCAACCGACTTGAGAAAATAATCATATTTTAATTAAAATTTCATAAACTTTATCATTATATACTTATAAAGGATATATTTTATTTTCATAATGTTTTTAATTTTAAAATATTATTCTTAATTTATTAGGTTTTAATATGCTGTTGTATATATACCATTATCATTAAGCTACATTTTTTGAAAAATTTATATAAAATATATAAATTGTTAATTTAAATATACCTTTACAGGATCAATTTAAATATAAATTTTAATTCAATTTAAACAACCCAAAGATTATTTTGTAAATTGTTAAAATTAATAAATTATAGTGTCTTTCAAATAATGATTATAAGTTGGTTAATAAGTTTAAAAAATTATCAAACCTAAAGTGTAACATAAATAAACTAAATTTCAATATTAAAATAATATTTTTTACTTTTACTTATAAAGTTATGTCTTTAACTTTTAACATATTATACTTAATTTATTAGATTTAATATGTTATTGTATATAAACCGTTATCAGTTTTAAGCTACAACTTTTGAACAGTTTTGACAAAATACTTAAAATTTTAATTTAAATATAACATTACATGATAAACTTCAATATAAATTTTACTTCCACTTAAAAAACTAAAAAAATATTTTGTAAATAGTTAAAAGTGATAAATTGTAGTGCTAAATGCAAAAACTAAATTGTAATATCAATTTTAGTAGAATATTTCCTAAAGTTATTTTTATAATCGTTAAAAGTTTTTTAAATAAGCAGCTAAAAATAATTTACAATAACAGCACTTAAAAATAATTCTATATAAATGATTATATTGTTACCTTTAAAATTAAAATAAAATTGTTTGATGTTTTAAAGAATTACAATGATAGAAGTTAAAACGTTAAACAAATAAATTTTAAAATTTTAATTAACAATAACAACAACTATAAACAACATTAAATCATATATTATATTTAATTTTATTCATAAGTAAACCGCGGATAGAAGTCATTCAAGAGATTGAGATTATATACTTTTAAATGGTGTATATATTATCATATAATCAAAATAATCAATATATTATATCAACTTAGTATACGAATTACTATATCAAATTTAACAACAACATTATTGTTATATTTAAAAAAAACATATATTTGTAGAAATTTAAACTATATATTTCTATGAAGTTTTTTATAGTCGTGTTGCGATATTTAAAAGTGTTTGAGATTGTTTTTTTTTTCAAATAACTTTTAGACTTTTAGCTTTTTCAAAAGATTAAAATAGTGAAAAAAAATGTTTGGGAAATAAAAAAAAAATCATTTTTCAAAACAACTTTTTGTAAGAACAAAAATAGAGTTATTTAAAAATCATGAAATTATGTGTTTTGTAACTTTTAACCTCTTAAAAGGTAATTAAATTCAAAAGTCAAAAATATGCAATATAAGCATTTTTTTTAAAACAACTTTTTGGATTTACCAATTCAAAAGCTAAAACTAAAAATAAATTACAAAAATATCTTTTGAATTTCAAAAGTAATCTAAAACTGTAACAATTTAAAGAACTCTTACAAAAATAACATAACATTATTTTGATCACTAACCCGATTATTTTTATAACCGTTAAAAGTTTTCAAATAAATAGTTAAAAATAACTTATAATAAAAGCATTTAAAAATAATTCTATATAAATGATTATATTGTTATCTTTAAAATTAATATAAAATTGTTTGATTTTTTAATAATTACAATGATAGAAGTTAAAACGTTAAACAAATAAATTTTAAAAAATTAATTAACAATAACAACTATAAACAACATTAAATCATATATTACATTTAATTTTATTCATAAGTAAATTGCGGGTATATGCCATTCAAGAGATTGAGATTATATACTTTTAATAAATGTATATATTATCATATAATCAAAATAATCAATATATTATATCAACTTAGTATACGAATTATTATATCAAATTTAACAACAACATTATTGTTATATTTAAAAATACATATATTTATAAAGATTTAAACTATATATTTCTATGAATCGTGTTGGGATATTTAAAAGTGTTTGAGATTGTTTTTTTTTCAAATAACTTTTAGACTTTTAGTTTTTTTAAAAGATTAAAATAGTTAAAAAGATGTTTGGAAAAAAAAAAATCATTTTCAAAACAACTTTTTGTATGAACAAAAATAGAGTTATTTAAAAATCATGAAATTATATGTTTTTGTAACTTTTAACCTCTTAAAAGGTAATTAAATTCAAAAGTAAAAAATATGTAAGATAAACATGTTTTAAAAACAACTTTTTGGCTTTTACCAATTCAAAAGCTAAAATTAAAATATATATATATATATATATATATATATATATATATATATATATATATATATATATATATATATATATATATATATATATATATATATATAACTTTAAAAAGAAATCCAAAACCGTAACAATTTAAAGAACTCTTACAAAAATAACATCGGATTATTTGGATGACTAACCCGGTGGACATGTTAACTTTACTTTGTGGGATATTAGATAAGTACTTCTTGGACATTGGCTAGACGGATATCTAGTGTTCCCAAAACAAGGTCACTTCACAAAACAATTTAAAGTTACCCAAATGGTTTTTACTTGCGAAACTTTAATCTCAAAATTATATCTATTTTAATATATACAATAAAAATAAAATACCCAATAAAACGTTATAATTGATGGTGTACGAAATGAATTTTTGTGTAACGATTCTTATATGAGGAAATGCTTAAGTTTTTTTTTTTTTTTTTTTTTGAAACGGCAAATCTAACCTACTCCTAAACTACACCTTAAATTCACCTATGTCCACGATGAGACTTGAACTCTCAACCTCAAGAAAGGAGGACAACACCGGGTACCGCTAGGCTAGAAGCCCTTTTGTAAATGCTTAAGTTATTACTAAAAGAAAATAAGTGTGTTTTGTTCTTTTGGTGATCACACAACTACAATACCACTAGAAAATATGTAAAAAATCGTTAAAATGGCCACTTTGATTGTGTAGTACTTCTGGACGCTCAAAGGTGTTGAATATCATTTGCGAAAATCATAAAAGAAAAAGCAAATAAAACTTTTTTACTTCAATATGGCTATCGAGAAGGAGCGGTTCGAACGGAATTAGCGAAAACCATAGAAGAAAAATCAAATAAAACTTAAAAAGTATCCAAATATAATATCATGTATAGGCTCCTGTGTTATTAAACTTTTTTACATATCCAAGTATAATATCATTATAAATATATTAATTTACAAAATAAGTTTGTATAAATTCTAATGAACTTATTACTTTGACATAAGATAATACCAATTCTAAAATAAACTTTTGACATAAGATACTACCAATTCTAAAATAAGCTTTTATCTGGAAATAGAAATTAACTTTAACCATAACATATTTAAATATTTGTAGTTTTTCCTATAAATAATTTTATCTTCCTAATTTTAAAGTTAAATTAGTGATTTTTATAAGTTATAATTTAGGTTATTATATGTTTTTGGTTTCATAGATTATTTTTTTATAGTTTTTTTTATTAATTTCTTTAAGATACTTTCAAATCTTATTTTCATCTACCCCTATATACATAATTCTTTGGATTGAAATTTTATTTTAATACTTTTGTAGCTTAGTTTATGTGGTCTAATCGTCTCCTTTTTGTATGTGGACTAATGACATTTATAAATCTTATAAAGGACTTATCACATGCATCAAAGTTATGTTTTGATCCTTACATAATTTCATTTTAAAGTTTTCGTTTTATTATTTGCAAACGAGTTATCGGTAACGCACATAATGACTAAAATACTTGTTTTTATATTAAAAAAAAGTATATTAATACTTCCCAAACATGCATTATGATTTATTTACGCGCACTAAATATGGCATACGAAACGCATTAGTAGGACCCTATAATCCGCAATAAATATGGTACACTTACTATTCGCCTTACATATATCCCATGATTGTAAATAAAACGATTTGATAGTTAAGTGCCATAGTAGTCACGATTCACGAGTTGATATATTTGACTCTAAAATTAAACCAAATTACGTGTAATTAAATTCAGTATAATAACTTGAAATCCATGGTCAAATTTGGCAATTCCAGATCACGACTTCTTAAGTTGGATTAACCCATATCACGAATTCAAGATTTGATATTAAGATGCAATATTAGATAATAGATATGGATGGTAATTTGGATTGCTTCACATCATTACCTTTTATTCTGTATGGATCCTTGTTCAAATTATGAAAACCATAGTTGATCAGTTATTCATTTGAGACAATATCTATCCGCGGATCATTCTAACCACTTTGACCCGACGAATGATTACAACAATGTTCGTAAACTCAAAAAATAAAAAAATTAGATGTAAAATGTAATTCTAACCAATTTTTTATTTTATTTTTTGTAAGGATAATCTAATATATTTCTAAACTATTTCTAATTCCACGTATATTTTGAACGATACTTGAACATTCGACATCAATGGGAGAGGATAATGCATAATACCATTGAGTTAAATAGAAGAATAGGTGTTAGCACATAATAAAGACTATCATGTATTAGATATAACAAACGATAATTAGTAAGTTTTTTAGTTGCGATAGTCCATACATGTTGAATATGTAACATCCACAAAAACCACAATGGAATGCTACGTCTTAAAATCTCCAATGATTGCACAATTTGTAAAATTTCAAAAATTAAATCTTTCATATTCTGTTTTCGAGTTTTTTGTAAGAAAGGAAAAGGAAATTTTTTTTTTTTTTTTTTTAAATTTTTTTTTAAGTGATGAAAAGGGAGGATAAAATAGAAAAATAAGTAGTTTCCCAACTAAAAATGATCCGCCCACAATTGGGCTAATTGTATGGGATACCCAAACATTGCTAAATTGCCCGTTATGTAGGGCTGCACTTTTCGTATCAACAAAATCAATATTCTCTTAACTGCATATATCTATTTTTATGAATGAGATTGTTACGTGTTATATTCTTCCCTCGAAAAACATTTATTTTTCAATCAATTTATAAAGTTTCATTGTTATGCATTAGATAACTTATCTGATTTTTAGTTGATTTTGGACTGTGTTTAGTCACTACATTTGGATGAATTTTCAATATAAAATCAGTTTATAAACCTTCATGTTTGATTTAGATTTTCAATTTGAAGTTTATATAAGATTCCATAATTCATTTAGAGAACTCAATATACATTTCTACATAAGCAATGCTAATAAGTAAGTATGTAGTACATTTGGTTATGATTTATTTATCACTAAAAATTTATTAAATTCGTTCATTTAAATAGGAACTATTAATAGTAAGTATGTCTAGTTTTATTGCATTTTTAGAAGAGGTTTAGATTAGGACTTTTTTTTATTCATATAAATAGGAACTGTTAATAGTAACTATGTCTAGTTTTTATTGTTTTCTTATTGCATTTTTAGATTAGGTTTAGATTAGGATTTACCATATAATAACAAGTTATGGGCAAAAATATAAGAGAAATTCCTATATTTTATTCCTACTATCCTCTTACCCATATTAAATGGTGATTAGTGGACTAAAATATTATCAATTTCATTAAATGTGTTATTAAATATAAGATGTGTTAATCTTCTTTAATAAATAATTTTTTTTTGTCACTTGTCACACTCTCATTCATTTTACCACATGTTATTTTGTGGTTATTTTGAATTAATTTTTATTCCATATGTAATTTTGTGGTTTTCTTATTTTAATAAATTCCATATGGTATTTAAATTTAATAATAAATGTGTATCAATTTCATTAATGGACTTTCCTAATTTTAAAATAAAATTTCATTAATTTGCTTTGATTATCTTATCTAAATGATTTGTTTAAATTTAAAAGAGAAAAAAAAAACACTTTAGTTTTAGTAATTCAATATTTTTCTCATTTTTCTTATAAATTCAAATTTCTCACAGTTGATTACAGCTCCAAACCGACTCAATCAATCCATGCACATTATGACACAGACATCACCCATAGCGATCGGTACAAGGTCTATCAAGAACTCAACATCAGAAATCTCTAGTACACACCCCTAAAATACATCAGTAGAAAAAACCGCATCCTCGTTGGCTATAGAAACCCTTAGAGGTCGACTCAACGCCTTATGTCGGATACTGATGTAACGACTAAAAGCTAAAGACACGAAGGATTGACTCGCACCTGAGTCAAATCACACCAAAGCAGGTACAGAACTCACAAGAAAAGTACCTATATATAGCACAGTATAAGACCAAAAAATCTCAAAATAATATAAATAAGGAAATACGTACCAGCAACAACATCCGACGTGGCGCGGACCTCCTCCGCTGTGAGCTGAAATGCTCTCCCATGAGCCTTCGGAGGCACGACCTTCCCCGATCAGTCATTAGTAACACATACAGTAGCAGGAGTAGTCTGGGCTGATCCCTGGGTAAGCTAGGGAAACTAGGTCTTCTGATAGCCCGTCTGGTTGCAGTAAAAGCAAATAGAAAATCCCTTCGCCCAGTCCCTCACCATATGCTCTTCCTTGCCGCATTTGTAGCAATTCCCCGCCCGAAAAGATCCCTCATGGGTCTTGCCGCATTTGCTACAAGTGCGGCCCTTATGGCCCCCACCTCTTGAATCAACGGGCTTAGCCTGCTTAGTCACCGGCTGTGACTTTGTTGGTCTCTTATCTCTCCCCTGCTACTCTTTCTCCTCCTTCATCTAAATCTCAAGCTCAATCTCTCTCCTCCTGGCATTGGTCTGCAACTCAACCGATGTCTGATAAGACAAGTTCGCCACGAACACCCGAATATCTCTTCTCAAGGTGCTTAAATATCGACTCACATATTCCTGCTTAGTGGACACATGCTCAGGGCAGAACAATGTTGTCTCATGGAACATCGCTCGTAATCTCACTCACTGACTCTGTCTTCTTCTTGAGAGACAAAAACTCCTGTACCAAATGTTCCCTTTCCACTTGGGGGGATACTCATCTCGAAAAAACTTGTTGAACCTTTCTCAAGTCACTGTAACATGATCTGCAGGGGTAAAACCAGTCTTCATAAACTTCCACCAGTCCTTCACTCCTAAGCGAAGCTGGTTCAGCGCGAACCAGACTCTTAGATGCTCTAGGCATGAACACGTATAAAAGCATCCCTCAATGTCATAGATCCATGTCATAGAAGAAATTGGATCTTGTGTCCTATAAAACTCCGGTGGCTTCGTGTTGCTGAACTCCCATAACAACAACAAATCACCTCCCTGTGGCCTAGCAGCGGTAACAATTGCGGTGGCTGCAGCTGCAACAAACTCAATAACAACAGCATACCGCTCATCGGACGTCTCAATCAGTGCGGTCTTAATAGACATAAACATATCTGGTATCACCTCTCGGATGGCTGTAACCACCTCCTCATTAATGATCCTATGAATCTCCTCATCACTGGTTCGACTGCTCTCGGGGTTGTGGCGTGTATCCACCATGATGTCTCTCAAACACAACATGAAAGTCATCAGAGACTAGCTCGAGTATACTCACACTCAATTACCTGTGCCTACATGCTCCTTAGCATCTTAAGGATTCTTACTTGGGTTGCTTACAGATCCAGTGTTTTCAGTAGTACGGGCCAAATACTACCTTTCACACCAACCTTAGTCACCCTAAGTCGTCCTCTTAGCCAATTCACAAGTACTCTATCTCTCACAAATATCAGGCTACTCTCTCAGTAGACCCCTCATATGCTCATATAGGTATCTCTCCTAGATTATCCCTCGACTCAGAACTCTTTTCTAAGTGATTCCTGCTATATACTCCTACTCAACACATACTCAAGGCAAATAACATATATCAACAATTCCTAGGCTAAAGCATCACAAATCAGACAACTCTAGCCCTAAATATGAAATACCTAGCCTATCCTCTAGCATGCGTCCCTAACATCTCATACATATCTCATAACACAAATAAGTAAGGGTATTTTGGGAAATCACCGTTCGGGCTCTGGTTGATTGTACATACTGCTCCAATTCGTTTTTCTCTTAAAACTCTTACTCGTTTTTAGAAAAATCATTTCTTTTGAAAATTTTACTCAAATCCTCAGTTTGAGTCTAGACACACCCGAAGGTACATCCGAATCCATCAAACCAAAGCTTTGATACCAACTTGTAATACCGTAAATTTTCAAACAATTTTTTTTATTTTTAAAATCACATAATTCTCATTAACACAGTTTACAAATCTCCAAAATGATAATTTATCAAAACACATGTTCATAATTGTTTAAACACAATCCAGGATCCTTAAACATAACTCTGTCTAGTGTGTACAATCAAGTCGGCACCTTCTCGCAATCCTGAGAAGTACCTAAAACACATAACACACAACACGGTAAGCATGAAGCTTATCTATAACTCAGCATTGAACCTCCGGTCTCATGCGTCTCGGTGAGGACCCTCTGGTCTCACGGCTCGGTGTGGACCCTCTACTCATGTGTCTCAGTAAGGACCTTCCAGTCTCACAGCTTGGGTTGGACCCTCAAGTCCTATATCTTAGGGAAGACCCTCCGGTCTCACAACTCGGCTTGGACCCTCCGGTCCTATCTCAGTAAAACACAGAATAATATAGCACATATCACAAAGACATAATGCAGGATATCACCACACTTAATATAAGCACATAAAACCCTCCGATCATACAAATAGTACCACTCTAGTTAAATATAGTGAGAGGACTCACCTCGTAAGCAAGCAAGCAAATAAACCTCGTACATGAATCACCGATCTAGCCTCTGCTTAACACATATGATAATTATCTCTAATTAACAATCCAATCACAACTCTAAATAAACCAAATGCTATTTTCTCTCTCTAACTCTTGGGATGGGTAAAAGATGATTTTACCCCTCCATGGTACCCATATTCCCTGTCTTGACCAAATCCTAAAGTAAACAGAAGTCAACACTTCGAGTCAATAGTCCATGTTGACCCGACCCGCCAAGTGCATCTGTGTGACTCGCCGAGTCCCCTCGTTTCTTCATAAATGTCATGAAAATCTAACTTAACTCGTTAATTTACCTCACCACTCGTAGAGTTACTCATGTCCTTAAAAACCTAACCGACTCGTCAAGTCAGCTCGTCGACTCATCGAGTCCTTACAGACTCTTTTCTTATTCAGACATTTTAAGGCATATTTATAACCCCAAATTCTATATCTAGCCTCCCAAGTTTGAGATACCACCTAAAGGTACAAGATTTACATCCATGCATGGCACTTAGGGCTTAAAATGCCAAAACAAGTTCCATTTAGGGTCTTAATCATAAAATCTCTTCGATTAGTTGGGACCTTTAGACTCTAGGGACCTCACAAGGACCAGATCTGAAGTCTCAATCACTTGGTAAGCTCAACATACTCAAAGTCTCAAGGAAAGATGGAAAAACCCTAAAACTCCATAAACATGAGATCTAATCCATCTAATGAGAAAGGTAGAGACTTTTTACCTTCAACAGAAGCTATGGATGAAATAACACCAGATCCAATATTCCCTTCTCATTCCTTGCTTTGATACTCTTCTCTTCTCTTCTAATAATGCACTAAAATGCCCAAATATTGGCCCTCTTTCTCTCTTAGCTCAATATGGACGATTAGGGTTTCATACAAGGTTGTAAGGTGGTTGGTGAGACGGAAATGATGGCTTAAGGTCCTTTAAATAAGACCCAACCCTAAATATTTAAGGTTTCCTATCACAGCGCCAACTCGTCGAGTTGGTCTCTCGGATTCGTTGAGTTAGCCGTAAAACCCACGTGGCCAATTCGTCTCTACTCGGCGAGTTGGGGCATCCAATTAGTCGAGTTACATAATCAACTCATAAATAAATATATAAATGTTATACCTGGGAGTCGGGATGTTACATATTACTAGTTCTACTTGCATTTTTGTACGTTGGGCGGGGCCCGTTGGGCGAGTTAGGCGAGGCTCATTATACTTAGTGGACGGGGCCCGTTATACGAGCTAGGGCGAGGCTCATTACACTCATTGGGCGAGGCCTGTTGATTGACAAATCTGTATACTAGGCGGGGCCCGATGATGAGTGAGGCCCATTATGTGTTTGTTATGTATGGTATGTGGTATTTTGGGGAAATCACTAAGTTTTGTGCTTACAAATTTCATTTTATGTTTCAGGCACTTCTGGTTCAAAAAGTAAGAGCCTAGGATGATTGCAGAGCACACACCACTTTATTCCGTAGTTTGTGACTTACTATGATATTTTGTGATGTGGTAATATACCTTGGTCGATGTTAGTTGTATGGCAATGTTTTGGATTACCGCTATTAAATTAAAAATGAAAATTTTAGGTATTATTTTTGGGATATTACAATTTGGTATTAGAGCCTTAGTTCGAGGGATTTAGACACACTCTTAGTTGTGTTTGAACTCAAACTGATGATTTCATAAAAATGTTCAAAGAAAAAAGGGAAATGTTTTTTTTAAGAAAAGGTTTTTCTAATACAAGAAAGGGTGTGGTGCATGCAATTTACTTAGCTCAAGTAAGCCTTCCCAAAATACCCATACATGTTATTTAATATGATTTAATTTGTGAATCTGTGGATCACATGCTAGTTATGTCTAAGGATTTTCTCAATATTTGCATGCTAGAATGCTAGGATAGATTCCTTTATATGCCTATTGTATGTGCTCGTAGAATTGCATGCTAGTACTGATCAGTATGTGATAGGATGGCTTGATTAGGGTAATTTTGGTTCTGATTACTCGATGCTTGAATGATGTTTTCTTTGTGCTTTTTAGGAGTTGTTACTAGCATCAACTAACTAGTAAGCGAATAAGTTAAGTTACATATTGTAGAGACTAAATAATTTCAAAAGGTTAGGTTTTAACTCTATTGCACTACTCTTGTCTGAGTCTAACCGTTAGAGTGTGAAACCTTTCATTCAAAGAATTATCTGGTGTCAGTGATATGTAATTGTATTTGTGAGCTACTTAGAGGGCGTCAGTAGGAGTTCCTTTTGTAGCTAATGGCATAGAGTTGTGTAGCGGTTGCCCTAGGAAAACCTAGGAAGACATTTAGTGTTGGGTGCCTTGTATTGTGGGATTATTGTGTGGATAAAGAGGGGCTTGGAGGAATCAAATCGATTCTTGAGGAAAGTACGAATAGATGTGAAAGGTAGTATGGGCCTGTACTACTAGAAGTAGAGGATCCATACTTGAGTCAAGGAGAGCTGCGATGAAACCAAGAAGCTTGTGATTATGATATGAGAATTTGGTCTTGATGTACAAGATGACGATGCCTGAAAGATAAGCGGAGTCCTCTGAGATATGTGCAGACAACATAGGATTTCATGAATGGATTGTCACCAAGGTTTCACAGATCTTACTGGAAGAGTTGCCCGACATCATTGGTCGGATCACTAAAATTATGATTGTTAAATTTGAGGAGCAAGCCATAATCTTGCATGCTACAAGAGAAGCTGGTGAGGCTACTAGCGAAGGAAATTTAGGTGTGGAGGCACAACTAGGAAAAAGAAAGTAGACACATAACTCAGGGTGATTGGAAGGGGGTGGAGACTCTGATATAGATGACTTGGGGGATAGAAGTCAGGAGAACCATGAGATGTGTGGCAAGTGTAGGGGAACTCATGAGTTTGCTTGTCACAAGTTCAAGTGTTTCAAGTATGGGGAAAGAGGGCATGTGCATCGGGATTGTAAGAAGGATCAATATGCTTTCATTGTCACCAGACGGGTCATTTCAAGTCTAGCTGTCCTGCATGGGTGGCATAGGGAGTTCAGGTCCCAACACTCATCCTTCCTTAAGAGGTGAAGATTGAGCCGCAAGAAATCACCGATTTGAATTTTGAGCCCTAGTTCTATAATGATATTAATATAAATATGTTCTTGGTAAGTGATGTATCGTCAAATCAGAAACCTTTAGTATGGTAGGACTGTTAGCACCATATCATAATTCGTACATTTCAATAAATTAGAGTTCAGTCCTCAGTGCGTTTCATATTTCTAAGGGTGTAGATCGCTCCTGCTAGGGTTGAAGTTGTGACGTTGGAAATTTTCCAATAACTCCATCTAAGGTTCAGAGTTCCTATATTATTGACTAATTCATCATTCAAAGAAGTGTGTTACGCCATTTCGCATACCGTGAATTGTGTTTAGAAGAGGCTAGAGTATTCCACTTAGGAGTCGTAGTAGCAAAGAGTCGAGCATTACAATGTCAATCTGTAGATGCCAGAGTTTCAGCAGATGCTATTGCAGATATGTTACCTTTAGCCTTCTTTATGCTTGTTATCAGTATTTGTTTTTTCCTTGGAATCTTGTATTGGTATGGGTAAGCATTATATTTGGTTCAGTTCTATGTTGTTGCCTGAGTTATGCTATCAAGAATTATTATAGGGTCGAATCTTGCTGGGTGGGATTCAATGGTTCGGGTGTTGTTCTGGTTCTTTGACAGGGTCAGTTCAGGAGTAGTCTTTTCATATAAAAGAAGTATGTGAGGGTGAAATAGTCTTTTCATATATGGCATAAGTTAGGGAAAAAAACACAAATCACTTGAAACCACATGGACCATTCGTGTAATTTACTCTAATTGTTTTTTTTTTTGTTTTTGGAAAAATAGTTAAATTTGTGATGGATTGTGGCTAATATTTCTAGTATGGTGTCTTAAATTAATGATTGATTGTGTAAATAGTGTAAAGTCAAATTAGAAGATTTTGTCTATAATTTTGTGGCTAAAAAGCTACAACATAAAACCATCGATTATCTTTACTATCTTATAAAAGAAATCTCACTATTTCTAAAAATAGATTGAATATAATAATATTATTTTTTTAAGACGTTCAAATCATTAAGCTGATAGTACAAGTAGTCATCAATAAAATAATATTAAATTTTAACCTGTGTTTTGAATCCTTATATTTCTCAACAAATTCTATCTCCTTCCCTGAATTTCGGATAATTCAAAATTTTAAACCATCAGAAAATACATGTTGATTCAAATATCCCTCCTGCAGATGACTCTTTCTTAACATGTTTTTATTTTAATCCTTACTTGTAATTGATTTCATCATTTTTAACTTTTTGTATTTTTATCTTATAAATATATTGGGTGAAGGCTTTATTATATCAGGTTTGTTCCTAAAAAGGGTTTTACTATGTTTCTTTAATATGTTGGCTTTGCAGGTTCAAAGAACTCAACCAAGAGGGCCAGTTAGAGCATTGTATTATCATTAGTTTGTATATTTTGGCATCTTACTTTTGCAATAAAGAACGGTTAAACAGAAGATTTGACATGATTAAGGTAGTTTGTATATTTTTCATCTTGTTTAGTCTAAAAATGAAACCTTTTTCATCATTGGTCCTTATAATATCAAGTTTCATCACATGGATTTCCTGATTACGGTGATTATTGTCCTTATTTCTATATAGATTTTGTTCAATATTTTAAGGTTTCGAGAACCTAAATCAATATGAATCCTTGAATTATGTACCATCGTTGAAAATGTTTTAATTTGTGACCAAACTTGGTTTAAAATCACAATGAACAAGTTGACACCTGAGTATTTTGGCCTTCTCAAAGGCATATTTATCGACTTTTGAATCACAATACATGATATTCTAAAGGTTTATTTTTATAAACTATTATTTATATATTTTAGCATTTTACTTAGTAGGACATTAAATTAATAAAGGAATTAAGGAAAACGAAAAAAAAGAGGACGATAAACAGTACAAGTGGTTTGGGTATGTATAAATGGAAGTAATAACCATTTAGGGGGTGTTTGGCAAAAAAGCTTATTGCTTATTTGTTTATTAGCTTATAAGTTAATAAGTAAGTGTAGGGTAACTTATGAAAAATTGACGTATTAGAGGTTCCCCACCGGAATAAGTTATTTTAATCAAAACAATTTTTTAACTTACAGTGATGTGGAACCTAATAAGTTTTTTTAAAAAAGCTTAGCCAAACACCCCCTTAATATGGTATGATAATGCTCTTGAAAAATAAATGACATTTAATATTCATTTCTCGAAGTGAACGCAAAATGGTTTTAACTCTAAAGAGATCAAATTATTCGCCGCACGCTGCTTTGCGTGGGTAGACGGCTAGTATATATATACATACATATATATATATATACATACATATATATATATATATATATATATATATATATATATATATATATATATATATATATATATATATATTAGTCTCTATACTAATAAAAGAGTAGTTTTTTTTACCATAGACCACTTAATTAATGTGTTGCTATTTATCAATGTATTAGTTCTCTATTTAAAATTTATTAGACATCATCATTAATGTGATGTTATTTGTCAATGTATTTATTCTCTATTTTAAATTAAATTTTATATTATTGTTTTCATTAATTCAAATAAAAATTGTCTAATATATATTAAAATTAATTTTACATATTTATTTGAATCAACGATTATAATTTCATATAACTAATAAAAACATCTCTTAATTAATAATTTATTTAAAATAATTGATTAATAATTTTGAGTTTTTACTATAAAAGTTTAATTAATTTTATAACCGTGGTTCCCACGGCTTACAAACTAATATATATATATATATATATATATATATATATATATATATATATATATATATATATACCACTAACCATAATAGTGGTTGGTATCACATCATCCCCACACTTGCTATCACTAATCATGAGATACCTACAACTAAACATACAACTCCACCTCATATTTTTAAATTTAATTTAAATAAAAAAATACATAAATATCATATAATTCTTTTTAAATACTAGTTTTTCTTTAATTTAAAATACTAAATTACATTAAATAAAAACTACATTAATTAAAAAAATATATAAATTACATTAATTAAAATAAAAAATTAAAATTAAAATTAAAATTAAAAACTAAAAACCTAAAAATACCAAACTTCTGATTTGTGTGTTTAGGCAAGGTTATTCCAAGTTGGGGAATTCTTTAACTTTTACCAAACTTTGATATGTCCAAAACTTTTATGATTTGTGTTTTCATATTGCTCTACCACCACATTAACCAGATTGATATCGGCTTCGTATACGTTATTTATAACAAAGTTGTAAATTCCATTGAATTTAGAACATTCGACTTTCATATTGTGCCACTTCCAGCATATTTCTTTAACATTTCGAATTGCACAACCCATTAACCCATGTAAAATACTTTCAACATTCCTCCAAAAAGAACAAGAAGTTTGACCAGCACCTTCTTCCGATACCGTCACCCATGCTTGTGCTAATTTATCTTATTCATCTTCTAACCATTTCTTATTTTTGGGAAACATGGTTTTTGAATGATCAAACAACAAAAATCTACGATGACTAAAGGGAGAAGATATGTATGAAAATTAAGAAGATGAGTGGTAGTATTTATAGGTAAATATTGAAAGAAGATAAATAAATTGGAATAAGCTGTTAGGAATGAGGAAGGAGGTCAAACGAGATTTAAGACAAGAAATGAATTGATTGACCGTTTGAAATCGTTGTCCGGAGTATGAAGGGCCATGACCACAACCCACCACGAACCACCGTGGTGTACACGGTCATGGTTCGTGGCCACCCAAACCACGACCCACTTCGTGACCTCCATATCCAGGGCGGAGCTTCAACATTTGATTCGAGGGGGCCAAATATATCATATGTATAAAAATTGGTAAGCAGGGGGGTCAATGTCAAAATTTTATATTATAAAATGTATAAAATAAAACTATAAGGGCTATTTAGAACTAAAAAATCAGGGGGGCCACAGCCCCCTAGCCCTAATAATGCTCTACCAATGACTATATCGGATTGTCTAATACACGACCGATTGCTTTCTCTCACCAATCCATTTTTAATTAAACGGATTCACAAAAGGATTAACGTTGGATTTTTCTGTGTTAGAAACTCTATTTTGTATTAATAACGGAGATCGAATTTTGTGTTTGAAAGTTTGTTTTGTGGTAGTGACAAAGACCCAATTTCCAATGTCGCGAGTCTGTAACTCCAGTGAACATCAAGTTTTCGAGAAATTCCTAAAAACGTTTGGAGTTAAAGAAGACGACTCCCTCGTCGATAGCCTTTTTAACTACGGTTTCGAAGAAATTTAATTAGTCGGTAACATTTTAAACTAATTGTGTACAAAGAAAACCAATAGCTGATGTTGTTACTAGTTTATACATTATATGTTATGTTAGATAAAACTCTAGTACTCTACTATGTTCATATTTGACATGCTTTTAAATTTTCTGCGTAAAATGTTACATGTAAATTTCGATATTGCTAGTTGATGATACTCTCAAACCATTTTCTTATTTGTTATCGGTTTTAGCCATCTATTAGCTAGGAAGGTTTCTTGCATAAAATGTTACTTGTAGATTTCCATATTTCTAGTTGATGATACTCTCAAACCATTTTCTTATTTGTTACCGGTTTTAGCCATCTATTAGCTAGGAAGGTTTCTTATATATATATATATATATATATATATATATATATATATATATATATATATATATATATATATATATATATATATATATATATATATATATATATCTTACATACTTATAAAGCTTGCATTTTTCCTTGATTGTAATGCATTTGAAACCCCCCACAATAATTTGCTAAAACCTCATGCATTTGAAACCCGCAAACCTTTTCACCTTCTTAATAATTAATCACACACAATCAATGGTAATTTATATTCATATAAGATAATAATTTGCTAAAACCTCATGCATTTGTATGGTATTAGAACATGTTTGACTTTTTGGGTTTTAAACTTTAGTAAATGGGTAATCTGTTTGGTACGTTGGATTTGAAGCTATCTTATTCGAATTACCCAAAACAAGAGATAAATTAATAATATATGCTCATGCATGTTTTGTATAAGCCGTAATCAAAATACAATATATCATGATCATACAATTAAGTGTCTTTTATTCCATTTTTGGCTTTATAACAAAAGTTTGTTTACGTGGCAAAGAAAGAAAACTTGAAGATGAATATTTAGGTTGGATGTTTATATAAGATTTGTTTTAAATATATAATATAGATATAAATACACAAATGTGTGTCAAATACAGCCTATCATAAATTTAATATTATAAACTACAATATAACTCAAAGTGGTTTTCCAAATATAATGTTTATATACTATAATATAATATATTAGAAGAATACCATATAGTAGACGAATCCCACATGTTGTGCATAAATTTAGTTGCATAGATAATATATTATAATTATATTTCATTTAAAATATGTTAGGGTCATTTGATTATTACATTGTTGTATTAGGTACTATAATCTCATATATTTTGAATGACTCTTACAAAAATGATATCTATAATTTGAATATAAGTAATATCTTATGATGTTTCTTGAATGATATTATCTTCGATTGAGCACTTTTTAATTGGAATCAACTTTATTATAGTTAAAAATTTTGGCTCTGTTTTTTCTTTTTATTAGTTCTAGAATATGATTTTTTATATTAACTTAAAATATATCACTATCTTAAAATAGATTGAGAATGAAATTTTTTATATTTACTTAAAATACGACACCATTTTCTATTCAATCGTAAAACTAACAAAAGTCGTTAAATATGTATTTTTATAAGGTTCAACATAAATAGACGACCACAAATGATAATTCATATCTAATCAATCATCAACTAATTACATTAGATACTAATGTGTACATAAAAATTACAATTAAAATTCTAAACTAATAGTAAAAAAATTTCATTATTTATTATGATAAAAAATCTGTAAATTAAAAAAATATACATGCTATTTAAGCGTATACAAGTTTTATGTATGATTTATTCACAATATATTAATGTTACTGTGCAACGCGCGGACATTGGCCTATTATATATATATTCTCCTTTATCATCAATGTAACTTTTTAATAAGAGTGTGATTTTCATAGCGGTTTTTTACCTGGTTTTCATTTTATATTGCGGTTTTCATGCGAAGTTTGATTGTCCTTTTTCTGCATCACTTATTTTATAACACTAGGTGATCAATAAATTTATTTGGTTGAGTATAGATATCTATATAAATGAAAATTATCGAAGTAGGTCATTTATTTCTGAAATGATCAATAAGTCGTTTAGCAATTAATTCATTTCTAATTACAACTTTTTATCTATATCGACTTTAAGTATCCATATATATGTTGCGTTAGGTTTTGGTACACAACATTCAAGTGCACAGCTAAACGCACCGTATTGCATATCATTCCTGCCCACACCCTTAATTCGTGTAGGATAAAACTTCGAACTAGAGAAATGTTTAACCTTCAAAACCAAACGTCCTCTGAGTATCCTGGACTTGAAAATTATCGGGAAAAACTCAATGATATATCTTTCCTGAGTATGCTAACTCAAGATGGTGGCGACTCTCAAGAGAAGAGACGTGATTCACTTTTCTATACAAGCTCCTTGGACAGTAGCCAATCAGGAGAGGAAGGTATGAAGAAGAAGGAAAAGCGATTACCAGACAGGGAAAACCGGGAGGTGGAGTGGAGGCGATATAGAGGAGTTAGACGGCGGCCATGGGGAAAGTTCACATCGGAGATAAGGAATCCAGAGAAGAAAAAGGCGAGATTATGGCTTGGTACGTTTGATACACCTGAACAAGCTGCGTTGGCTTATGACAGAGCTGCTTTTAAGTTCCATGGTTCACGAGCCAAGGTTAATTTCCCACTCTTGATAGGCTGCGATGATCACTCCCTTATGCTGCCAGCGTCGTCTTCATCTTCTATGCAAAACATACAACGGACGAAGAACCGTATGGTGGAGTATCCTACAACCACCACCGCCACCACCATGGTAAATAAGGTGGAGAGTGATCATGACTCTCTACAAGATCGTAAACTGTATTCGTCAGCGACTCAAGACTTCTTATTGAAAAACATGACTAACACTTCACCTACTACCAACAGAAGCGGAAACATGGCTGAGGGAAGAATGGATAATGGCTACTTATGGTCCATTTTCCTGCAAAACACGGTGCAATCCCCAACTTCCACCGCTACCAGTACAGTGGCTGATGCGAGAAGCCACCGTGATTCAATGTGGGATTCCCAAATGAATACTGTTGCAAGTGAGGGACTTCGATTGCCTGTGGTGCAGCCACCACCTGTATCCACCACGGCAGTTCGACCGTCGGGAGGGGGTAATGAGCATGACATGTTCTGGGATTTTCAGATAGATACATTGACAGGAGATGATGGCTTTCTTTTGCTTTAATGCTCGAAATTTACTAAGTTTTCCTTGTTTATCCAGAAGGCATTATTTAATAGGAATCGTTATTTGTTGTTATTCACGAATTTCAATTTCGATATCTTATCATTTTCTTTATCGTATTAGACCAAGCTCAAATGCAGTACTACAAAATGGGATTTTACCTAGGGAAATCAGTGACAGAAAACTTCCTTTTGTAACCGACGTACCCATAACAAAAATAAAAAACCTAATTATACCAATGGAATTACGACAGAAAACTTCCTTTTGTAACCGACGTACCCATAACAAAAATAAAAAACCTAATTATACCAATGGAATTACGACATAACAGTGAGGGAGTTGAAATCCTTCGATATCGGTCGATAATTTGCGACGGCATACATATGTAATTTCAAAAACATATATGTTATTATTATTATTATTATTATTATTATTATTTTTAAATTCCGTTGGATGTTACAAACAGATTTTCGACGGAATTTAATTTTTGGTTATTCTTTATTATTATTATTATTATTATTATTATTATTATTATTATTATTATTATTATTGCCTTTAATATTTTCTATTATTATAAAAATTAAAAAAATTCAAAAAATTATTGTTATTATATTTGTGCTATTATGCAGTGGCTTACCCATTTCTCGATCCAAATCATTCATTAACAGCATCATCATCTTTATACAAACCCCAACATCCTTTATCTACCATAAATTCATAAAATGTCAATTTTTTTAAAATGGCTAAATTGCAAGAAATAGAAACATGCTTTCTTATTTTTATCTATATAATCAATAGACTTTATCTTTTACCCAAAATAATAATATAGTTACACTTTTTTAGCAATAATAGCAACATACTTGCATAAATTTAAATAATTTAATGATAATAGCAATATGTAGCAAATAAAGGGTAAAGTAAATTTCCTATTTTGGTCAAAAGAGTAAAATGGGAACCAACCTACAAATGAAGATCTAAATCGGATGTATTTAGAGTTAATTCTTATAACATCATACATACATACTTGTTTATCTTTGGATCATCTGTGACTTTCTATTCTGTTGATTTTTTGAAAAATAAAAATATAAATTAGAAGGTATATGTGTTTGATTCGAATAAGGTCATTTCACTGCGTTAAACCAAAGAAAGTCTTTCGTGGTGACTGTTAGAGGAAAAGGGATCAACCATCACAAACCGTAGAGAGTGTGACATTATTATGAATTGATGAAGATGATATTCACAAGATCTGTAGTCCAATTGTGGTGTATACTAGGAACACTAATACTGAGAAAACTACTAGGAACTCCACCTCCAGATTAGACTCCATATCACCAAGGTCTTGTAGAAACTTTGTAATTATTCTAATTAGCATTATTATAGTTCACTGTGTTTATATAGTCTAGGAACTATTATTGTCATCATGTTTTTATGTTAGATCTGTATTTGTCTTCTTTTCATTTCAAGGATGTAAATAGGCAGATTTTTTGTTGATAAAAAACTATTTCCACCATATAGCTTATAATCCGTGTTCATTATAATCATTAAGTAATAAAGAATTGAAGTCTATAGATCCTAACAAACTATAGATTATGCTTATACCGATTTTATACCATAGTTAAAATTAAAAATCAAAATCAGAGTGTTACCTTTTCATCTATAATCGAAATTGACAAAAGAGAATAAACAAGATCAACCATATCACACAATAACATAATTCACATATATCACAAGTGATGAAGCCTTTTATTATTAAAATGTCATGGATGGATTCCAAGCTCCACCAGGAGAAAGAGAAGTAGAGATTAGTCTTTGTCACCAAGGAGTTAACTGAGTTGAATCCATAAAACCATTGTGTCCTCAAGATCAGAATAAGGTCATTTGAGGTTTTATCAAATTATGAGTCAGTAGATGAAAACACGACTTACTACATTGATAGTGGCTCTTTGCATCCATAACAATGAGTGAAGGAGAAAGAGGGTATCCTCAAGAGGAAAAGGACACGATGCCACTCTTTTTCTCATTACCAAGAGCATTGTGACCCTTCAAGACAACTCCAGTCCTTACAAATTCTGAAGCAATAAGTTAAAAATAAATCTTAGATAGGCTTGAAAGAAAATACATGTAAATACTAAATGTAAGATTTTGCATTCATAAAAAAGAAGCAATTGTTTTTTTTTCATAAGACTGAAAATAGTTAATTAACGATTAAACCACAAAAAGCATGCAATGATCTGTATTTAATTTGTTTAAACTCTTTCATCCAATGCCTTGGTGAAGATGTCATCTAGCTGATCAGTAGATGGAATATAGAATAAATCAACTTTTCCCTTGTGAACTATGTCCATGATGAAATGATGATAGTGTCGATGTGATTGGTCTTGGAATGTTGTACTGAATTTTGTATCATCTGAATAGCAATGGTGTTGTCACAGTAGATGGGTATCTTCGAGAAGTTTAGAACATAATCTAAGAGCTAATTCTGAATCCAAAGAATCTAAGCACAACATCTTCCGGTGTCAACATATTTAGCCTTAGCAGTGGAATAAGCCATTGATGCCTTCTTTTTGTTGGACCAGATTACCAATCAATTTTCAAGCATTTTAGCTCCTCCTAAAGTGATTTTACGGTCAATGCCACATCCTCCATGATCGAAATCAGTGTATCCCACTAGCTTGAACTCAGAGTCATGAGGATACCATAACCCAAGGTTGGGTGTATGTTTTAAGTATCTGAAGATCTTTTTGACAACGTGAAACTGAGATTCCTAAGGACTAGCTTCATATCAAGCACACAATATGGTGACAAACATCATATCATGGAGAGTAGCTGTAAGATAGAGTAGATGACATATCATTCCTTGAAATAGAGTTGCATTTACATTAGTGCCACTTGGATTAACACCAATAGACGTTAATGAAAAAATCGAAGTTTTTGCTTGTTTGCAATCAGAGAAACCATACTTCTTCAGCATATCTGCAATGCATTTAGATTGAAAAACAAAAATACCATCATTTAGTTGTTTGACCTGCAAACCGAAAAAGAAAGTTAGTCCACCCATAATGCTTTTCTAAAATTTCTTAGCCATGACCTCTGCAAATTCTCTACTTAACTTTCTCATGATGAGAATGTTGGAGAGAAGGATCAAGAGAAGATAATTAAATAACACATTTAGTAATGTCATTAGAATCAGTAGACAAGTGAGTAGTAATTAAGGTTCACTTTATAAAGTAAGAACTCACAAATCTACTTTTAAAGTTTTCTTTTAAGTAGTTAGGTTTATAAAAGGTTTTTTTTAGTTTCGAACTTGGTTAAAGAAACGACACCTTCTATATCACCTCTAAGAATTTTCTTACACTAATCTGAAATCTGATACGCTGATGCGTCATCCTATTCTGACTTAAGGTCATCAGCAATGTAAGGCGAATCAGGGATAAGGATCCCAACGTTGTCATGTGAAGTGTCAGTGTGAGATTCAACAACTTGAGCCATGAGACACTTAGCTTGATCATTTTAAGAGCTTTACTTTTCAAAAGTAGATGATAGAATGGTCATCATCTCATGAGCAATTGAGCAGTTTTGGACCAAACAATTGACAAAAAAGGAAGTGAGTTTCCAATAGCAATTCTAGCCTTTACATCAAGATTCAGCATCCTTTTCTCTTCCTTTTTATATGAGATAATAGATTTCCCTCTCTGCTTATGGCCAGATGCACCATTATTGGATGATTAATCCATAACAGCAATAGTACCTTTCTTGAGGATGTCGAGCATATCGAAATCCATGAATTCTTGAACTTTCATGGCCTTTGATTTGCAATCAGAGAAGTTGTATTTGTTTAAAGGAGGGATCTTGTTACAGATATATGAATTTGGAATGAAAGAACTCGATGTGATTACATGAGTGTATCAAAACCCTGCTCTGATACAAATTGAAGGTTTGTGATGATCGGATACACTTCAAGTATGAATAAGAAATGAAAAACTAATCTAAGAAAAATAATCATCAGAAAGTAAATAACACAAAAGTTCTCCAAGTTGTTCCTTTCATAAAGAACAGAGGTTTTGTATTCACAAAGAAGACGGGTTTGTCACGAAGATGAATGACACAGAACCAGAATCACAAAACTACCACTACCACACAATATGGTTTGCCCTAATGTTGTCTATATACTAATCTATACATGTATATCCTATGGTTAATGGGATTATATCTGATCTATACTAAGAACCGACTATAGCATAAAGATATTGGATCTGTGATCTATTATATATTTATCTATATCAGTAACTAATATATAAATATTACAAAAATATCTATACTAAGTGCTGGCACTCGTGACGTTGATACACTAGCATTGTCGATACACAGATGTTGACACTGATAGATCAACATGCCATGCGTTTGACTCATCCGATCATAAGGTGTGACCATATAATTAGAATGATTGGGTATGGTTAGACCTCCTTTGATTTTTATAAATATCAAGTTTGGAATCCGTCTGTAATATGTCAAAAGATAAGAACGTTTCTCTCTATTACTTTATGTTTGAATCCATATTTAATGTTTTTGGTTGTGTTTCAGTTATGTTTTCTTTATAAACGAAGGTAGCATGGTAGATATTTTGAAAAAAGGTAGTAACTAATGTCGTTTCAATTCCAAGGATCTGCTAAATTTGGTCGTTATGACTTTTCTTAAAAAGCAACATGTTTTCTTTTTGAATGTTTCCTTGTTAGACTAATTCACCTATTTTATTTATTATTTTTGTCTTGTACCAACAAATTGAAAATATGAAACTTTTGACAACTTCTTTTGCTAGAAGCATATTGTTGTATGTTCCTAAATCTCTCTAAGAATCTCATCAATGAGACCATCTGTTGAGATGACATTGAGTCACCCACTCACCCTGAATCTTATGCACTGACATATCTTTTAGTGTGAGATTTCCTAGTCCTGATAAAAAATATTATAGGGCTTGGCTGCTTACTTTATGATTAATCATTCATCTAGACTTTTTCCCTAGAATCATGCTTTCCATATACATTAAGTCTCATGTTCTGCTAAAACATCGAGCATTACGTAGTGGCTTATATTGATTGTATTGTCATCAGCATAGGATAGAGCTTGAGGATTCACTGTATAATGTCATACACTAATAGTGTTGATGGTTTGACTATGTATTGTAGTCTATTATACGCACCAACCCCTTCTCACCCTATTTTTCTTCTTAATAGTTTTATGATTTAGCATAAGATACTGGATGCTACGGAGAACTTGAAATATCTATGATGATGGGTATATCATGTTCAACAATATATTACATGTACCTACCCACTTTTTCCCTTGTATTTCTAATCAAATAAGTTCATCATGCAGTGTATAAAACCATTCACTGATGAGACTTCGTAATATTATGTCAATGATCTATAGTATCACAAGATACTATCAGGAGACATCATTAACCAATCCAAAACTCCCCCACAACTCATGATACACTAATAGATTTCACTGTAACATGTGACACACTGATACCTTGTGTTGTAATATGTGATATGCTTTAACTCCTCAATAGTAACTTTTTGATGAGGATAATAATGCAAATTGTTACCTTGGGATTTAAGATTTTTACGACACCTTCTCTCCCATAATGATTATGTGAAAAGGTGGGATTTTTGGATTTAAAATGGGGTTTTCTCTCTCCTAAGTAACTACATTCTCTCAAGAGAATCCTTTCAAAGAAATCCTCTGTTCATATTCTTCAAATCTCTAAAGTTCCTTTCAATTTCTTCTCAGACCTGATCAATGGATGTTTTCGTATTCGCTTTGATTCCTACTACAAACTTTCAAAAGGCACCAAATACCCCATATACCCCCATCATCATTCAAGATAACAACGTTGCATTTTTAGATGTCATCCCACATCAACACCAAAATTTAGGAATTGAAGACGTAATTGAATATTTCAAGTGTTGCCCTCTTCACTATGCTCTCAACGATGTTCCAAAACCCTTCTTCCAAAAGCAAGTATGTGAGTTCTATTACTCATGCACTTTTGATGCAAATGCCCAAATCATCTCTAGAACTGTTGAAGATGATCATTCAAGGATTGAGATTTGTTCAATGCTTACTCGTTAAGTTCTTCGTCTTCCTTTCTCAGAAGCATATGATGAGACTACTTCTACAGCAATATGAAAATCAATTTTTCCACGAATTCAGTATGATATATCTCTTCAGGGTAAACGAGACCTTGAAAAATATGTTCTTTGTCAATGCCTCAATGTGGGCTGGAAGTATGTGATGGGGGTCATAGGGAAATGTCTTCGGCTCAAAATTGGTAGCTTGGACTAGTTGAATTTGTTTGAGTTAATAATTTTATATTTCATCGCTCGTGACAAGAACCTAGATTTTGCACAATTATTCTTCAATTAGATAGTGAAGTGTATTAGCAGTCATAAGCGTCCAACATATGTGCCATATGAACGCCAGATTACTCTTTTTTGGCTCATGATGGTATGGGTTATAACATCAATCACGGGGCATCAATTCTAGCTCTGATTCTTTCCTTAAAACTAATAAATGTAGGACATGAATAAGGAGATATTCACTTATTCCAACAGATGATTATTTAGACAAAGCATCCATATAGTTATAAGGATGTAGAAGATGAAGAAGGTGCGGATGAAGAATCCAATAATTCTTCCAACTAGTGTAAAGATGAAGAAGAAGATAGCGATAAATCCTCCAGCCACCTAAGTGGCACTTCTTCTTAAAATAGTGTTGATACTGAAGTGATTCCTATACCCGATAAAGAAATGGATGTTAATGCTCCTTCACCTATTCAGTTTGCTTTTTGGTGAGAGTGAAGATGAAGTTGAAGATGTCAGTGCCTCTCCTCCAAGACCAAATAAGCACATTCGCTTTCCCTCCTCTTCTATAACTCCCTATCCTTCAACTGTAGCCATCTTACAGTGTGAATCAACTCCTCCACAAGATTGTCAATCTATTTCACTGTCATCTCCAATTTCATAGTCTGGTTCGACTCCTCCTTAAACGGATAAAACTATTATCCTTCATATTGGTGTTACTCCTCCATGATCATCTCCACTTTATGCTAATCACACTCTTCCATATACATCCCCTTGAAGTTGTTGCTACTTTTCTGGGGGGGGGGGGGGGGGGTCCAGCTCTTTTGAGTTTCAGTCAACCATGCTCTCCAAGCTTACAATGTTGGTAACCTTGACAGATGCATTGGGGCAACTCCTGAGCAAGATTGAAGTTGATATGGCTGGCATCAAGCGCATCCTCTCTATGGTAGTTGACATTGAAGATAATGATGATTGTCCCTCCAGCTCTCATCATGGTGATCAACCTCCACCACCACCTTTTGTACATACTGGTAACAATCCTCCAACTCCATTTCAACCACCCCCTTCAAATCCTCAACCTCCAATTCCTCTACACCCCTCAACACTCCTTGAATGTCTCCTTTACGATCTCCTTCACATGTTGATGATGCCAAAAGTAGGAGAATGAGAAAGTAGTAGTAGTATGTGTTGACCATTCTGATGATAATGATGATTAGTCTGACACTGATGATGAAGAAGAGTTTCTAGATATGGACTTTATGCCATGAGTTGTTGCTCTTAACATTATATATTAAGAAGGTATTCCAAAGGTGGAGATTCCTCAAGGCATTGATAGTGATGTTGAGTCGGATGATGATTAGCTCATCACAAGGAAAAGGAAGACGAACACCTCCTCAAAGGGGAGTTCATAATATTGATGATGAAGGCTCATGTGCTCCTCCTAGCAAGAAGAGGATGTTCATAGTCAGAATACAATCATTGGTCAGGGACTGGAGATTGCCACATAAGGAGGTCCGAAAAATTCTCACTGAGCATAATGCCCCTAATCAAAAGGAGAATGTTGAACTTCATTCCTCTAAGCTTGTGTTAAAATTTTTCTCTGTTGAAGAAGGAATCAATGAACAATGTTCAAACCTCCAGCATTTTATCAATATCGTTGCTAAACAAAAAGGATTTATAAGTAAATGATCGTATTGACCTGAAGAAATTCGAGAACATTCAAGTTCGATGAATTAAACATGATCCAATCATTAAGGTTAGGTGTGCTAAATTCAAGAATTAAACACTAAAGGTTCATCTGACCAGAAAGAAGGCTGAGTATGAATATACTAAAATTGTGTTTGCTTGTGAATTGGTCAAGTATGGCTACATCAAGTGGACTTAGATTCAAGAGTTAATTTCTAAGCATAAAACCATTCATGCTTAGGAGTTGAAGTTGGCACTGCAACAAATGATCAAAAGAGTAAAAAAAACAGCTGAATTTATTGCCTTCAGCTCAACCTTCTCGACCTTCTACTTTAGTGCCACTACAAAAACAAAGGCAATCCAAATATGTCGAGTTCTTGTTGTCTGTTGGCACTATCTACATCAATAACAGGCTGCTGTGTTTGTAGAACCTATACAACATTTGTTCATTCGAGAGCCTAAATATTGCATCTTCTATTTGTAACACTGTAAATTTTCAAACTAAAATTTCATTTAAAATCACATTAATCTCATTAACACAACCACAAAATCTCCCAAAAATATCAAGTTATCAGAAACCCATGTTCATAAAATTGTTTAAAACACAATCCAAGATCCTCCAAAACATATCTCCAACTTGTGTGTGTACAATCAAGCCGGTGCCTACCTGTGATCCTAAGAAGTACCTAAAACACATAACACATAACACGGTAAGCATGAAGCTTAGTGACTTCCCCAAAATACCACACATATCTCATTAGCCTCTCTTGGATATGCTCAAATAAGACCCTCCGGTCACTGTGTCTCAGTGGGACCCTCCAGTCTCATAACTCGGGTCGACCCTCCATGGTCCCCATGATCCCTGTCTTGACTCGGGTGAACCCTCCTATTACACAAAAATTACCATCCTAGGTAAGTATAGTGAGAAGAGTCACCTTGTAAGCAAGCAAACAAATATACTTGTACATGAATATCGAATTAGCCTCCGCATAACACATAGGATAATTATTTCTAATTAAAAATTAAATAACAACTCTAAGTAACTAAGTTATTCATTTTCAACCTCTTGGAATGGGAAAAAGACCATTTTACCCCTCCATGGTCCCCATAATCCCAGTCTTGACCAAACCCTAAAATCAATAGAATTCAACACTCGAGTCAACAATCCATGTTGACCAGACTCACCGAGTGCATCTATGTGACTCGCATAGTCCCCTTGTTTCTTCAAAACTATCGTGAAAACCCAACTTAACTCGTCGAGTGATCTCATCAATTCGCTGAGTTACCCATGTCCAGACTCATCAGGGAAAACCCTAGCCGACTCGTCGAGTCAGCTCATTGACTCGGCAAGTCCATTCAATCTATATTCTCATTCAAATCTTTTAAGGCAGATCAACAACTCCACATTCTAGATCTAGCTTCCCAAGGCTCGGATTTCATGTAAAGCTTCGAGCTTTTACGTTCATGCATGGCATATTGGCTCATAATGCCAATACAAATTCCAATAAGGTTTAGATGCACAAAATCTTCTCTCTAGCTCAATAAAGATCTAACCTTTGGGCTCTCAAGTCCTCCTATAGTCCAGATCTAAGATTTCAACCTCATGATATGCTCAAATAACTCATTATCACAAGATAGATGGGAAAAAAAACCCTAAAAACCTCCCTAAACTAAGATCTCACAAAGGAAAGGTCATGATAGAAGCTTTTTATCTTTGCATTGAAGCTAGTCACTAAAGAACTCTGGATCTACAGCTCCTCCATGGTCAAACACGCCAAGCTCTCCAAATCTCCTTCCAAAGATGCACAAAACCACTCAATTTAGCCTCTCTCTCTCTCTCTCTCTCTCTCTCTTTCTCTCTCTCTCTCTCTCTCTCTCTTACAAGTCAATATGATTTATTAGGGTTTCACACAGGGGAGTTGGATGGTTGGTGATGTGGAAATGAGGGCTTAAGGCCCTTTAAATAGGACACAAACCCGGATGATTAGGGTTTCCACTCACAGCGCCAACTCGCTGAGTTGGTCTCTCCGACTCGTCTAGTTGGTTATAAAACGCATGTGGTTCATTCGTTTCCACTCAAAAAGTTGGGGCACCCACTCGTCGAGTTGCTCAGTTTAATCATAAATATAATATATAAATACTATACCTGGGATTCGGGATGTTACAATTCTCCCCCAATAGAATCAGACATCGCCCTCGATGTCATGCTCCGGAAATAACTTTGGATACTGCTTTCGCATCTCGTACTCCGGCTCCCAACTCCACTAGGATCCTTTTCGATGTTGCCACTAGCCCTGAAACAGGGGTACCTCTTTATTCCACAAGACTTTCACCTTCCGATCCAAGATCACTATCGTCCTCTCTATGTAATTCAGGATCGCATCTACCTGAATATCCTCTAATGGTACCACTTCCGTCTCGTCGACTACACACTTCCTCAACCGAGACACGTGGAAGGTATTGTGGATCTGGCACAACTTTGCAGGTAGTTCTAACCGGTAAGCTAACTTACGCACTCTTGCAGTCACTCTGAAAAGACCATTGTATCTACGGCCTAACTTGCCCCGTTTCCTGAATCGGATCAGCCCTTTCCATGGGGATACCTTCAGGAGGATAAAATCTCCGACCTGGAACTCAAGATCGGATCATCGCCGGTCTGCGTAACTCTTCTGGTGACTCTGGGCTGTCAGTAACCTCTGTCTGACCTACTGAATCTACTCAGTTGTCTTTAGCACTATCTCAGCACCACCCATCACTCGTTGCCCTATCTCTCCCCAACAGATGGGAGTCCAACACTTCCTCGCATATAAGAGCTCGAAGGGAGGCATATCAATACTGGAATGGTGGATATTGTTGTAAGAAAACTCAGCAAAGGGAAAATAGTTGTCCCAACTTCCTCCGAAGACCATAACACATGCACGTAGCATGTCCTTAAGTGTCTGAATCGTCTGCTGTCACACCCCGTAAACCGAAGGCGGAAACATTTCCGGGGTTGACTCCACGTTGAGTATCAAATCCAATGCACATAGTAAGTAAAGTAAAGCAACCATTACATTACATAAGAAAAGTTTTACAGTTGTTTCAAAAGTAAAGTTTGTACAGTTGTGATACATAGTATATATAAACAAAATGAAACGGGTCTTCATGTACTCCGTCTTCTGATCAAAAGGGATCTTCGGGTACCTGTTCTAACGCTGACCTGAGAACACAAGCGGTTTAAAAATCAGCATGACGCTGGTGAGTTCATAAGCGGTTTTTGTTTGTGAAAATCTTTCAAGTTTCCTTTCTATTTCTGAAATGTTACGTATACCAAGAAAATCCCATATTTTCTTAAAAGTTGATTGTTGTTTCACAAATGTAAAGTATAGTAAGTTTGTACACTGAAAACATGTCTGCTCATGTGAAAATGTATAGTTTGGTTATCCGACTTGTTAAACTATTCTGTTTACTTATCATGTATTCCCATGAAAGTCCCATACTTTCCTTATTGTATATTACCAATTGTAAAAGATGTAATGTTATCCAGTTTGTTACTCTTTCTAGTTAGGTAAGTGTTACCCAGGAAAGCCCCATGCTTTCCTGCTTGTTGGTTTTCAATGTGAACGATGTAAAAGATGTAAAAGATGTAAACGTGGTTAGATTCCATGTTTTCCCCCAAGAAAGTCCCATACTTTCCTGAATGTTAATTACCGTACATGAAAGATGTAAAAGATGTAAAAGATGTATACAGTGGTTCATTATTACTATAAGTAAATCTCTGTTATCCCAATTGCGAGTTCCATAACCATACGATAGACTAAAACCTGTGGCAATAAGTAGTCCACATACTTATGACTTTCGTCACCCTTGAACCATTTCGGTTCGGCTGTAGCTAGCAGCCAGGTGTGGGGTAGTCAGCCCCATATAGATCTATACACTCAAGTCACGCTCTCTAAATACCAGAGATTCTGGTTATGGGTGTAGTCCTCCACTCGCGTATCTCTGTGGAGTGTTCACCGAGGACATGTCTCCAATCATACAGGATTAACAAATTTACTAGTAATAATATGATAGTCCTCTACTCGCGTATATGTGTGGAGTGTTACCGAGGACAAAACAGTGTACAGGTATTATATTCAAATGTCTAATATCATGCTTTTAATTGATAAAATGTGGAAAACCATTTGTGATATATATGTAAAACATAACAGTTTAAAGACCTATTTCACAAATATATGTTACGTGATCTGCATGTTCAAATGGTTATCAGTTGTGGTAATCAGTATTAAAAGCATATGGAATATGAAACACACATTTGAAAACATGTTTTGAGTACAAGAATTCCCTTGTACTTTGCTTGTGTTCCCCCCTGAAAACAGTGAAAACAGTGAAAAAGGGTAGGGGTATGAACTCACCGGACTCGGAAATGTGTCGGTTTTGGATACTAGACGTTGGTTCGTGGTTTGATTACTCGTGATGTCCCTATGCAAAATGAAATAATGTCCATATATATACAATTAGGGATACATTCACTAATCATATGGAACATTACACTCCAACGAGGTTAAACACCTCAAGACGAGCGTTTGGAGTGACCTGGGTGACATCTTCGGACGTGTAATGGCACTAGAGACTTGGGACTTGAGTTTACTCTCCAAGAGTAAACATTTCAAGGAGTTTACAGCCACATAACACACCCACACATGAGTTTACGGCCGTAAACTCATGTTGGTGTGATTTTGAGTGTTTAATGGCTTAAATGGACGTGGGGATTGTTGGAATGGATTTCTAAAATGCCTTGGAATGGATTGAATGGAATTATATCACTTAAAGGGAGTTTACGCCCACACACTTGGATTTTACGGCCGTAAAGTCACCCATGGCCAAGAAAAATTGTTTTAAGCTACAAAGGAGAATCACATATGATTCTAGTTAATTTTCCAAGCCTTGTTATGAATTTAGAACACCATAAAACATACTTTTAGGAGTTTACGGCCTAGAGGCATGTTCTATGACCGTACTCCTATACTCATGAAAAGTTAGTTTTTGATGCTTAAAACAATCACATGTGATTCTAGAAATCTATGCAAGCCATTAGAGTGAATTTGATGCATCATTTAACAAAGTTTTATGAGTTTACGGCCAAGGGTATGTTCCTAGGCCGTAAACTCCTATAAATGGCATTTTTGATGTGTTACAAACCCTTAAACTATTTTTAGATGCATCTAGATTTTACCACAAGGCCATTGGTTGAGTTTCAAGGCATTTGGACATGTTTAAAGGCACTAAATCCCCAATTTAATGGAGTTTACGGCCCAAGAAGGAGCCTTGGCCATAAACTCTCTTTTGTCCCCCAAAATTCATGTTTAAAGTGTTTCAAGTCCCAATTAGCAAGCCTTAAGGTCATATCTAAGTCCCAACTGTGATTTGGAAGGGTAATTTGGCTAAAAAACCCCATTTTGAGGAGTTTACGGCCCAAGCTTGATCCTTGGCCGTAAACTCATGTTCTTGGTCCCAAAACTTAATTTAGACATCAATTTGAAGGCTAAAGAGGTTGAATAACAAGTTAGGGATGTTACCTCTTTGATTGGAAGCCTTAAATCTTTGTTTTGGACCTTTGAGTATGGATGAGGAGAGAGGTTGGGAGAGTTCTATGAGAAAATGGCCAAAGGCTTCAAATAGAGGCTTAAGACACATTATATAGTGTCTAAGTTTTGGACACGGTGGAATTCTACCCGATACGGCGTTAGACGAGGCTTTTGGTCGTACCCGATTAGGTTGCCGTAACTCGATACGGTAAATTCTAGAAATATTCCGATCACTAAAGTTGGGTGTTAAAATGATTTCTAAATGTATTAAGACACCCATTAAGTCATTTTAAATACGTACCGGTTAATGACTTAATTAAAAAGAAGATCGGAATTCGAATTTGGAAATGACGATTGGTTGCGTGAATTGTACTACGAAAGAGTTACAAATCATGGATCTGGAAAGAGTTGTGGATACTTCTGTTTCATTGAATCTTCCCGTTGCCAAGTGAATTCCGGTCCCCGCTTGGCATTCCAGCGAACCTTCACTAACGGGATGCGACTTTGCTTTGTACGTTTGACTTCTCGATCCATGATTTCGATCGGTTCCTCCACAAAGTTGAGGTTTTCATTGATCTCGATCTCGTCTATGGGAATCGTTAGGGTTTCATTGGATAGGCACTTTTCGAGATTTGAAACATTGAAGACAGGATGAATGTTACTGAGTTCGTGAGGTAAACGAAGTTTATAGGCAACTGGACCGATACTGGAGAGGATCTCAAAGGTTCTAATGTACCTTGGATTAAGTTTGCCACGCTTACCAAAGCGTACAGTGCCTTTCCAGGGTGAGACCTTCAACAGTACACGGTCTCCAACCTGGAATTCTAGTGGTTTCCGACGATTATCAGCGTAACTCTTTTGGCGATCACGTGAAGCTTTCAATCGGTTACGGATTTGAATGATCTTTTCGGTGGTTTCGCGGATGATTTCAAGACCAGTGAGAGCACTATCGGGGACTCGACTCCTGGCTAACTGTGTATCCCCCACCTCGGCCCAGCACAGAGGGGATCTGCACTTATGACCGTATAGGGCTTCAAACGGAGCAGCCCTAACGCTGGTGTGGTAACTGTTGTTGTACGAGAATTCGATCAAAGATAGATGTGTGTCCCACGACTTTCCAAAGTCAATGACACATGCCCTAAGCATGTCCTCCAGGGTTTGGATTGTTCTCTCACTCTGTCCATCGGTCTGAGGATGATATGCGCATATCTAGTTTGGTTCCAAGGGCTTTCTGAAGGGACTGCCAGAATCTGGAGGTAAACCTGCTATCTCGATCAGAGATAATGGATACAGGTACACCGTGTAAACGTATTACCTCCTGGATGTAGATTTGTGCGAGTCTTTCCATCTTATATGATTCTTTGATCGGAATGAAGTGAGCGGATTTTGTCAAACGATCGACAATTACCCAAATGGTATCGTACCCACTAGAACACTTGGGCAGTTTGGTGATGAAGTCCTTGGTAATCATCTCCCATTTCCACTCGGGGATCTCGGGTTGTTGGAGCAGACCTGAGGGTTTCTGATGTTCAACTTTGACTTTGGCGCAAGTCAGACACTTGCCCACGAATGTAGCTATCTCAGCTTTCATGTTTGGACACCAGTATTGCTTCTTGAGATCCAGGTACATCTTGTCCGAACCTGGGTGAACAGAGTATTTGGTTCTGTGTGCTTCCTCCATGACTATTTCCCTGAATCCTCCGGATTTGGGAATCCAGATTCGATTCATGAAACAGTGAACTCCGTCACCTCTGATCTCAAGTTTCTTTTCCATTCCTCTCATGGCTTCATTTGACATGTTCTCGGGTTTGAGGGCTGTTAACTGGGTTTCTCGGATTTGCATGGGTAGGTTGGAATGGATGGTCATCGTCTGGTTCTTCACTTTGTGGCATGCACTATCCTTTCGACTAAGGGCATCTGCTACCACATTAGCCTTGGCGGGGTGGTAATGGATTTCACACTCATAATCACTGAGTAATTCTACCCATCTCCGTTGCCTCATGTTTAAGTCTTTCTGATTAAAGATGTACTGCAGGCTCTTGTGATCAGTGAAGATCGTGCACTTGGTTCCGTAGAGATAATGTCTCCAAATCTTCAATGCAAAGACTACGGCTCCTAGTTCCAAGTCATGTGTGGTATAGTTGACCTCATGTGCTTTCAACTGTCTTGAGGCATAGGCAATCACCTTTCCTCTTTGCATAAGCACACATCCTAAACCTTGATTAGACGCATCGCAGTAGACAACGAAGTCCTCTGTCCCTTCGGGCAGAGACAGAACAGGCGCGCTACATAAGGCTCTCTTCAACGTTTGGAATGCAGTTTCTTGTTTATCACTCCAACAAAAGGGTACACCTTTCTGTGTTAGAGTGGTTAAAGGTTTGGCGATTTTGGAAAAATTCTGAATGAATCTCCGATAGTAGCCGATGAGACCCAAGAATTGACGAATTTCTGTGGGTGTCTTCGGTGCCGACCAATTCTCTATCGTTTTGATCTTGGAAGGATCTACGTGAATACCCTCCTCGCTTACCACGTGACCGAGGAAAGTTACCTTCCGTATCCAGAATTCACACTTGGAAAATTTCGCGTATAGTTTTTCGGATCTAAGGGTCTCCAACACTAACCTCAAGTGTTGCTTGTGGTCTTCTTCTCTTTGGGAGTAGACGAGGATGTCGTCAATGAACACGATGACGAACTTGTCTAATAAGGGACGGCACACCCGGTTCATCAGATCCATGAACACAGCCGGTGCATTGGTTAGACCGAAGGGCATCACTACGAACTCGTAGTGTCCATACCGAGTCCTAAAAGCTGTTTTGCAAACATCATTCTCCTGGACTTGTAACTGATGGTACCCTGAGCGAAGGTCTATCTTTGAAAAGTAGCTGGCTCCCTGGAGTTGATCGAAGAGGTCATCAATTCGTGGAAGAGGATATCGGTTCTTAACGGTCAACTTATTCAGTTCACGGTAGTCGATACACATCCGAAAGGATCCATCTTTCTTCTTGACAAACAGTACCGGAGCTTCCCAGGGTGAGGAACTCGGTCTAATGAATCCTTTGCTGAGCAACTCATTGAGTTGACTAGATAACTCCTGCATTTCTGCTGGGGCTAAACGATATGGAGACTTTGCTACAGGGGTAGCTCCAGGAATTAGGTCAATACGGAACTCGACCTGACGTTCGGGAGGAATTCCTGGAAGCTCTTCGGGAAATACATATGGAAAGTTACAGACTTCGGGGATGCTTGCGAGGTCTCTAACTTCTTGTTTCTCGTTGATCACATGGGCTAAGAATGCAATGAACTCCTTTCGTATGAGCTTTCGAGCTTTGATGCAAGAAATGATACGAAGATTGGAACTGGGTTTATCGCCATAGATTACGAGAGTTTGATCTGAGGGAAGATTGAGACGGATGGCTTTCTCGTAACAAAGAATATCAGCATGATTGGGACTCAACCAATCCATGCCAATAATAACATCAAAGCTCTTAATGGAAACGGGCATGAGATCTATAGAAAATGAGTTATCATTTAGGGTAAGCGTACAACCTATGAATACATCGTTAGCGCTTTCTTTCTCACAGTTAGCCATCTCGATGGTAAACGTTTCAGTTAGTGATTGGGGATTACGTTTTAGATTATGTTTGAATGCATGACTAACAAAACTCCTTTCAGCACCCGAATCGAAAAGAATACTAGCATATGAGTTGTCGAGAAGGAACGTACCCGAAACAACAGTGGGATCAGCGACTGCTTCCTCCCGTCCCATGGTTAGAATCCTTCCAGTGTTATCAGCAGTTGGCTTCTTGGGACAGTTCCTTTTAAAGTGCCCAACTTCTCCACAGTTGTAGCAGGATTGACTAACACCTGCTCTAGATGATTGGTTGGCCGATTGGGTAGGAGTTTTGCAGAATTGAACTATGTGCCCTTTCTTACCACAGTTGGTACAGGATAGTTCTCGGCAGGGACCAGGATTGTGATGGTATTTGCACTTGTCACACAAAGGAAGATTACCATCATATTTACTGGTAGGAGTTGGAGCTGTGGATCCCACAACAGAAGCAACAACAACAGGGGTAGTAGCAGCATGAACTGATATTGTCTGCTGTTTCTTAGAAGATCCTTGAGAAGATTGACCCTTCTTCTTCTTCCAGAATTTTCTCTTTTCGCCACTCCTTTGGGTCGGCTCAGAAGTGGTAGTGATTTCCTTAACATCATCACTGTGATCAATCAGGGTTTGAGCTAAAGTCTTGGCACTATCATAGGTATCCGGACGGGCAGCCAAAACATGACTCTTTGTTGGTTAGGATAACCCCCAAATGAACCTTTCGATATTTTTGTTTACAGGAGTGACTAATCCCGGACAAAGAAGTGCGAGATCATCGAATCGGGAAGTGTATGCAGCAATGTCGAAACCTTTCATCTTCAGGTTCCAGAGCTCGTGCTCTAGTTTCTGCATTTCACCACGGGGGCAGTACTCAGCAATGAGGAGTTCTTTCATGACTTCCTAGCCCATGGCATTGGCTACGGGTAAGGTCAGAGATTTGACTCGGCCATTCCACCAAGTCAAGGCTTTATCAACGAAGGTACAGGCCGCGAATTTAACTTTATCGGACTTCGCACAAGCACAGATTTCAAAGATGGACTCGATTTTCTCGAACCATCGGGATAAGGAAATGACACCTCCAATGCCATTGAAGGATGTTGGTTTCGCGTTCATGAAATCCTTGTAGGAACCCCCTCTTTGGTGTCCCTGGCTAACTTTGGGGTTCTGGGATTGGGGACCACCTCCTGAACCACTAGGGTTCATTTGTGACATGGCTGCCACCACTGCAGCTGTCATGACTATCTGAAGTGACGCTAGGTCAAATTGGGGAGGAGGTGGCGGCGAAGAAGGATTGTTGTTGTTCTTTGAGTTGGGTTTCTTCTGGGGAGGCATCTTGATCTAATAAGATCAAGAAAGAGAGGATGGTAAGTCCTCTACATTGAATCGATAGATATGGCAGTTATATGATCCGAATAAGCGATAAAGCAGGAAAGAGTTATTGAAACAGATAATTTTATCGCTAAGAATAATCAAAGAAAGCCACTCGGATAAGGATTTCTGTAGAGAATTGGATCGAGAAATACTCCCATAGTATTTCATAAATTGATTATGACAATGGTTCGATGTTTGGGATATTAGGGTAAGTTTTAGGCATGCCGCATACCACAGTCACTCCCAAGCACATGTTGGCCGTGTCTCGAATGAATATAGTTGGCCAGACTATATTGACCCTAGACACGACTACAAAACTGCCCAGGTTTAACCATAGCACACAACACCCAATTACTTATGTTCTATTCTACTTGTGGTTACGGATGACGACGGTATACTTGTATACTTTTGAAAATACTTATAGTTTGAGAATACTTTTAATTCAGAGCACTTAGGCCCTTTAGTGTTTATAGTTTTATACCATGTAAGGTTTGGTATACTTCATTCACTATAAACAAGGGCTATGATACCAATCTGTCACACCCCGAAAACCGAAGGCAGAAACATTTTCGGGGTTGACTCCACGTTGAGTATCAAATCCAATGCACATAGTAAGTAAAGTAAAGCAACCATTACATTACATAAGAAAAGTTTTACAGTTGTTTCAAAAGTAAAGTTTGTACAGTTGTGATACATAGTATATATAAACAAAATGAAACGGGTCTTCATGTACTCCGTCTTCTGATCAAAAGGGATCTTCGGGTACCTGTTCTAACGCTGACCTGAGAACACAAGCGGTTTAAAAATCAGCATGACGCTGGTGAGTTCATAAGCGGTTTTGGTTTGTGAAAATCTTTCAAGTTTCCTTTCTGTTTCTGAAATGTTATGTATACCAAGAAAATCCCATATTTTCTTAAAAGTTGATTGTTGTTTCACAAATGTAAAGTATAGTAAGTTTGTACACTGAAAACATGTCTGCTCATGTGAAAATGTATAGTTTGGTTATCCGACTTGTTAAACTATTCTGTTTACTTATCATGTATTCCCATGAAAGTCCCATACTTTCCTTATTGTATATTACCAATTGTAAAAGATGTAATGTTATCCAGTTTGTTACTCTTTCTAGTTAGGTAAGTGTTACCCAGGAAAGCCCCATGCTTTCCTGCTTGTTGGTTTTCAATGTGAACGATGTAAAAGATGTAAAAGATGTAAACGTGGTTAGATTCCATGTTTTCCCCCAAGAAAGTCCCATACTTTCCTGAATGTTAATTACCGTACATGAAAGATGTAAAAGATGTAAAAGATGTATACAGTGGTTCATTATTACTATAAGTAAATCTCTGTTATCCCAATTGCGAGTTCCATAACCATACGATAGACTAAAACCTGTGGCAATAAGTAGTCCACATACTTATGACTTTCGTCACCCTTGAACCATTTCGGTTCGGCTGTAGCTAGCAGCCAGGTGTGGGGTAGTCAGCCCCATATAGATCTATACACTCAAGTCACGCTCTCTAAATACCAGAGATTCTGGTTATGGGTGTAGTCCTCCACTCGCGTATCTCTGTGGAGTGTTCACCGAGGACATGTCTCCAATCATACAGGATTAACAAATTTACTAGTAATAATATGATAGTCCTCTACTCGCGTATATGTGTGGAGTGTTACCGAGGACAAAACAGTGTACAGGTATTATATTCAAATGTCTAATATCATGCTTTTAACTGATAAAATGTGGAAAACCATTTGTGAAATATATGTAAAACATAACAGTTTAAAGACCTATTTCACAAATATATGTTACGTGATCTGCATGTTCAAATGGTTATCAGTTGTGGTAATCAGTATTAAAAGCATATGGAATATGAAACACACATTTGAAAACATGTTTTGAGTACAAGAATTCCCTTATACTTTGCTTGTGTTCCCCCCTGAAAACAGTGAAAACAGTGAAAAAGGGTAGGGGTATGAACTCACCGGACTCGGAAATGTGTCGGTTTTGGATACTAGACGTTGGTTCGGGGTTTGATTACTCACGATGTCCCTATGAAAAATGAAATAATGTCCATATATATACAATTAGGGATACATTCACTAATCATATGGAACATTACACTCCAACGAGGTTAAACACCTCAAGACGAGCGTTTGGAGTGACCTGGGTGACATCTTCGGACGTGTAATGGCACTAGAGACTTGGGACTTGAGTTTACTCTCCAAGAGTAAACATTTCAAGGAGTTTACAGCCACATAACACACCCACACATGAGTTTACGTCCGTAAACTCATGTTGGTGTGATTTTGAGTGTTTAATGGCTTAAATGGGCGTGGGGATTGTGGGAATGGATTTCTAAAATGCCTTGGAATGGATTGAATGGAATTATATCACTTAAAAGGGAGTTTACGGCCGTAAACTCACCCATGGCCAAGAAAAATTGTTTTAAGCTACAAAGGACAATCACATCTGATTCTAGTTAATTTTCCAAGCCTTGTTATGAATTTAGAACACCATAAAACATACTTTTAGGAGTTTACGGCCTAGAGGCATTTTCTATGGCCGTAAACTCTCCTATACTCATGAAAAGTTAGTTTTTTATGCTTAAAACAATCACATGTGATTCTAGAAATTTATGCAAGCCATTAGAGTCAATTTGATGCATCATTTAACAAAGTTTTATGAGTTTACGGACAAGGGTATGTTCCTAGGCCGTAAACTCCTACAAATGGCATTTTTTATGTGTTACAAACCCTTAAACTATTTTTAGATGCATCTAGATTTTACCACAAGGCCATTGCTTGAGTTTCAAGGCATTTGGACATGTTTAAAGGCACTAAATCCCCAATTTAATGGAGTTTACGGCCAAAGAAGGAGCCTTGGCCGTAAAATCTCTTTTGTCCCCCAAAATTCATGTTTAAAGTGTTTCAAGTCCCAATTAGCAAGCCTTAAGGTCATATCTAAGTCCCAACTATGATTTGGAAGGGTAATTTGGCTCAAAAACCCCATTTTGAGGAGTTTATGGCCCAAGCTTGATCCTTGGCCGTAAACTCATGTTCTTGGTCCCAAAACTTAATTTAAACATCAATTTGAAGGCTAAAGAGGTTGAATAAGAAGTTAGGGATGTTACCTATTTGATTGGAAGCCTTAAATCTTTGTTTTGGACCTTTGATTATGGATGAGGAGAGATGTTGGGAGAGTTCTATGAGAAAATGGCCAAAGGCTTAAAATGGAGGCTTAAGACACATTATATAGTGTCTAAGTTTTGGACACGGTGGAATTCTACCCGATACCGGCGTTAGACGAGGCTTTTGGTCGTACCCGATTAGGTTGACGTAACCCGATACAGTAAATTCTAGAAATATTCTGATCACTAAAGTTGGGTGTTAAAATGATTTCTAAATGTATTAAGACACCCATTAAGTCATTTTAAATATGTACCGGTTAATGACTTAATTAAACAGAAGATCGTAATTCGAATTTGGAAACGACGATTGCTTGCGTGAATTGTACTACGAAAGGGTTACAAAAGATGGTACGAAAATTTCGGGTTGTTACATCTGCTCACTCTGCCGGTCTGTCTGCGGGTGGTAGGCGGTACTGAAATGCAACCGGGTACCCAACTATTGGGTTTTGAGCATTCTAACACTCCTAAGTGTACATGCAACCCTAATACCTTAGATCTATGATTTCTCTATTATACATGAAAATATGAACTTTCCAAGGTATTCATCCTAACTAGCATAATAACATTGATTCAAATGAATATATCAAGTTAGAATTACATACCTCTTTGATGTAGATTGTCTTCATGAAGCTTGAGTGCCTAGTGCCCCAAGTGTGTCTCCTCAATTGGTTCACACAACACCAAATACACATGGAATGATTTGAGAGAAATTCACACTTCATGAAAATCGGCTAGCCCTTTCTATTACCCATAGTGTCCGATTTTCTCCAAGAATAAGGTCATTATATAGTTAAGGTTACACCATGTAAACCCTAATTGTCATGGCCTTTCATTTCCATGATCCATGGATACAAATACCCCATGGAGCATCTTATGGATTTTAGCCCAACTTGACAATCCATGGAGCATTAGCCCATTATATAAGTATGGATGATTTACACAATCAACCCATATATTTAATTAGTCTTCTTTTGATCACTTAATTAATCCTAGATTAATTCTTGATCAATACTAATTAAATAATCTTATTAATATATTAGAAATTATAATATATTAACCAACCTTAAGTGTTATTTCTCTCATTAGAGTCTATCCAAATGCATGATGCCATGCAACCCAAATGGACCATGCCGGGTCAGGTCAAGTCTTACCAATTATAGTTATGGACTTAGACATTAATCCAATAGTCTCTGTCACACCCCAAAACCATGAATGGCGGAAACATTCTGGGGCGGAGGACGTCATGTACAGTATCACAACAATGAATAGTGGTAAACAAGCAACAACATCATTCATTGCATTGATAATATAATTTCATACATGTGTGTTCTGTCACAGTTATAAACACCAAAAATATACATATCAAAATAGAAGATGAGTCTTGAACGAACTCCATCTTCTCAAAAGCCTGGTACCTGTACCTGTCTAGTGGTGACCTGAGAATACAAGTTATTTTGAAAGCGAGTATCAGCTTAATGCTGGTGAGATCATAAGTATATTAATGTCTGAGTTTGTATGAAAACGTTTGAAAGTTGTTTCTGTAAGATGTTTTGTACAATGTTTTGTATAATGTTTGAACTCTCCTAGAAAACCCTATGTTTCCTACTAAGTGTAGCCTTCTACCAAGGCATCTCGTATCCGTGTGTATGACTCTTGTTAGAGTGTGTTTTTCCCAATTCTGACTATCATTAACCAAAAATATAGTTACTACATTACCGTGCATCGTGTGAATATTCACGAAGTGAATGTAATGGGAAAATATTATCATACCGTAGTATTTGTAATAAGTGACTACCGTGGTACTAACTATCTTAACAAAAAAAGGTGTTCCAAATAACATGTGATTGACCTACATCCTGCTATCGACTCTAGTAAAACGACGTTGTAATACGCCGTAAGAAATTACATTTGGCACCCGTAGACTTGCAAGTCCTACTGTAGCGTGCAGCAAGGTGTAGGATAGTCAATCCAGTACAGATTTATACGCAAACTCATACGCTCTCCAATTAAGGAGATTCGGGATACAAGAGCGGTCATTGCAGGAAGTGCCATGACCCGCTCAATGGTTCACATAACTGCCTGAATGTATATGTAATAAATGTGCTAACTGAAAGTGTAATCTTTCTCTGTCTATCCTGTATGTGCTGAAATGTTCTGCGTATGCTAGTTGTAATGCATGTTCTCTCTATCTAGCATGTATAGTAATGTACTGTGTGTACTAATTGTAATGTATGTTATCTCTTTATCTAGCATGTATAGTAATGTACTGTGAGTACTACTCGAACTGACTCATAAATGAACTAACTCATTGTATGTTTCATTGTTCTAGTGATAGTATTAGTATCCTCCTGTGCTACCCCTATGGTAACTTACTAGTGATGTAACTGGTACGTATGAACATGGAAGTATAGCCTTGCTACCCAAGGGTACTGAATGAAATGGAAGGACCTTTATGACTATATATGTACACATGATATATAACTAATATTTAAATGACCTTGGGACGGATACCCGATATCCCACCTTACCACATCTCAAGCGCGAAAAGGAAATAGGGCGGGCAGGCCTTCCTTATCCTTTAAACATTTCTTATATAACTATACATACATAGACATGCAATTGATAATAAGTATAAAAGAGTTTAAGTAAAAGTATTTGATAAGTAAAAGATTTTGTAAAAGAGTTTGAAAAAATACGGTTTGATAAACAGTTTGAACAATAAGAAATCACTGGTTTTGAAGTTATTAATCACATGTGATTGATGTAATAACTATAAGTATTTAACTTGTATTCCCCCCCCCCCCCCCCACATAAAGCATTTAAAAACATTTAAATCATTGCTTAAGGGGTATGAACTCACCTGTAGTGAGTGGTACGGATGAACTGAAGATGTAGGATCGCTAGGTGACAAGTGAAGTCTTGAACACACTTTATAACCCTAGTTAACATATAATACCACATATATGTATCCAATTAGTATTAAACTACTAATTGATAATTTTAAGACATCCTAGAACATAATAAACACTTTATATAAGTGTTATTAGCCCTAAGGATTGCATCTAAGTTTTTGTGGGACAAGGCTAGTGAGTTTAGGGTTCCAAGGGACCACATACATGAGTTTACTCTCCAATAAACCCCACACAAGGAATTTACGGTCGTAAACCCTTGAGTTTACAGCCGTGAACTCCTAAGTTTAATGTTACTTGGTGTTTTGAAGTTCTAAATGATCCCTATAAGCATTCCCACTTGGTGGATTAATTCTTGAAGTTCTCCAATTAAGGAGATTCGGGATACAAGAGCGGTCATTGCAGGAAGTGCCATGACCCGCTCAATGGTTCACATAACTGCCTGAATGTATATGTAATAAATGTTCTAACTGAAAGTGTAATCTTTCTCTATCTATCCTGTATGTGCTGAAATGTTCTGCGTATGCTAGTTGTAATGCATGTTCTCTCTATTTAGCATGTATAGTAATGTACTGTGTGTACTAGTTGTAATGTATGTTATCTCTTTATATAGCATGTATAGTAATGTACTGTGAGTACTACTCGAACTGACTCATGAATGAACTAACTCATTGTATGTTTCATTGTTCTAGTGATAGTATTAGTATCCTCCTGTGCTACCCCTATGGTAACTTACTAGTGATGTAACTGGTACGTATGAACATGGAAGTATAGCCTTGCTACCCAAGGGTATTGAATGAAATGGAAGGAACTTTATGACTATATATTTACACATGATGTATAACTAATATTTAAATGACCTTGGGACGGATACCCGATATCCCACCAGACCACATCTCAAGCGCGAAAAGGAAATAGGGCGGGCAGGCCTTCCTAATCCTTTTAAACATTTCTTATATAACTATACATAGACATGCAAGTGATAATAAGTATAAAAGAGTTTAAGTAAAAGTATTTGATAAGTAAAAGAGTTTGAAACAATACGGTTTGATAAACAGTTTGAACAATAAGAAATCACTGGTTTTGAAGTTATTAATCACATGTGATTGATGTAATAACTATAAGTATTTAACTTGTATTCCCCCCCCCCCCCCCCAACATAAAGCATTTACAAACATTTAAATCTTTGCTTAAGGGGTATGAACTCACCTGTAGTGAGTGGTACGGATGAACTGAAGATGTAGGATCGCTAGGTGACAAGTGAAGTCTTGAACACACTTTATAACCCTAGTTAACATATAATACCACATATATGTATCCAATTAGTCTTAAACTACTAATTGATAATGTTAATACATCCTAGAACATAATAAACACTTTATATAAGTGTTATTAGCCCTAAGGATTGCATCTAAGTTTTTGTGGGACAAGGCTAGTGAGTTTAGGGTTCCAAGGGACCACATACATGAGTTTACTCTCCAATAAACACCACACAAGGAATTTATGGTCGTAAACCCTTGAGTTTACAGCCGTGAACTCCTAAGTTTAATGTTACTTGGTGTTTTGAAGTTCTAAATGATCCCTAGAAGCATTCCCACTTGGTGGATTAATTCTTGGAAGGGTTTAGGGCACTTATACAATCTTTTGAGGAGTTCACGGCCCCAAGGCCAATTCCTTTTGAGTTGATTGCCGTGAACTCATATGAAGAGGGGTGTTTTTATGCTTTCAATTCCCATGCTCATGTAGGATAGGTTTTAGACATTTATCTAAGGCTAATGAAGGCCTTAGGCCCACTTTGGTGCCCTTCCTTGATGTTCACGGCCCAAAGACCATTTCCCTTAGAGATTACGGCCGTAATCTCTCATGGGGATGGGAATTTGATGATTTAAAGTCCATTAATTCACTAGAAGTAAATCAAGGCTATTGTCCAAGGCTTTAGGAGTGATTAAGGCACTCTTTGGCCTTTGAGTTTGGAGTTCACGGTCCAAGAACTTCTTAGGACGTGAACACCTAAATCTTGGTGTTCTTGGATGATTTCTAGTCTTAACAACACTAGCATACAAGCCTAAGGTGCTTACATATCACAGGGAAAGGACTAGGCATCATTTAACCCTTGTAAAAGAGTTTACTCCCCAAGGTGTTCTTGGGCGGTAAACTCTCAAATCTTGTGGTTTGGTTATGATTTTTATGTTATTAAGTAGTTAATAAGATGTATAATACAACTAGAGAAAGGTACTCACGATTTGGGATGAAAACCTGAAGATCCATGAGAGAGAAATGGCTTTTCTCTAGTTAGAAATGTAACTAATGAAATAATTTGGTAAAGAATCATATATATAGTCCTGGGATTTTTGTCAGAAAATATTTTTATTCACGCAATGAACTCTAATATAATAGATTTTTGGAATAACAGAGTTGCACAAAACCCTAGTGCATCCACTCTCTTGATATCTCCTTAAGTGTAAATCCCGAAATACTCAAACTTATACGGAAAAGTCTGAAAATTTACTGTGACTGTTCTAACTTCTATTGACTTGATAAAGTTCGTTCATAATGGAAATTTCGGGTTGTCACATCATCCCCCCGTTAGAAGGAATTTCGTCCCGAAATTAGAATTTAAGCAAATAAGAAGTTACAAATAACGAAGCAAAAAGATGAGGATATTTTAGTTTCATCTGATCCTCTCGTTCCCAAGTGAATTCAGGTCGTCGTTTGGCGTTCCAACGAACCTTCACTATCGGGATATGGCTTTGTTTCGTTTGCTTGACCTCTCGGTCCATGATTTCTACTAGTTCCTCCACGAAGTTGAGGCTCTCGTTGATCTCGATCTCGTCGAGTGGAATAACAAAAGTCTCGTCAGACAGACAATTTTTCAAGTTCGAGATGTGGAAGGTAGGATGTACGTTACTGAGTTCGCGCGGCAAGTTAAATTTGTAAGCTACAGGGCCGATTCTTGCGAGAATCTCTGGAGGCCTTCAATCGTTCACGGATCTGAACGATCTTCTCCGTCGTCTCCGGTATGATTTCTAGACCTGTGATAGTGCTTTCAGGAACTCGTCCTTTAGCTAACTGGGTATCACCCACCTCAGCCCAACACATAGGGGATCTGCATTTTCGGACATAGAGGGCCTTGAATAGAGTAGCCTTGATGCTCGTGTGATAACTGTTGTTATAGGAAAATTCGACAAGGGGTAAATGAGTATCCCATGCTTTCCCGAAGTCGATCACACAGGCTCGAAACATATCTTCCAAGGTCTGGATGGTTCTCTCACTTTTCCCGTCGGTCTGTGGATGGTAGGCTGTACTCATGTCCAACCTAGTTCCTAAGGAACTTTGTAACGACTGCCGGAACCTCGAAGTGAATCTACTATCTTTGTCCGAGATAATGGATAAGGGAACACCGTGCAGTCTTACAATCTCCTTAATGTAAGTCCTTGTTAGCTTCTCCATCTTGTCAGATTCTTTGATCAGCAAGAAGTGTGCAGACTTGGTCAGTCTATCGACGATGACCCATATGGAATCAAGTCCACCTATCATCTTGGACAACTTGGTTATGAAATCCATAATTATCCGCTCCCACTTCCATTCTGGTATCTTCGGTTGTTGTAAAAGACCGGAGGGTTTCTGGTATTCGACCTTGACCTTTGCACAAGTAAGGCATTTACTCACGAAGGTAGCAATCTCTACTTTCATGTTAGGCCACCAGTATAACTTTTTGAGGTCCAAATACATCTTATATGATCCCGGGTGCACAGAATAATGAGTTTTGTGCGCCTCGTTCATGACCAAGTCTCTGAAAGCACCTAGGTTCGGGTTCCAGATCCGGTCCATGAAGTAGTAAGCTCCACCACCCTTAACCTCCAAGTTCTTATCCATCCCTCTTGGGGATTCACCCATCACATTTTCAGGCTTCAAAGCGTCAAGCTGAGCTGCCTTAATTTGGATGGACAAGTGTGAATGGATAGTTATAGTCAATGATTTGACTCTACGACCAGAATATTCCTTCCGACTCAGAGCGTCAGCTACTACGTTGGCTTTACCCGGATGATAACGAATTTCGCATTCGTAATCACTGAGTAGCTCGACCCACCATCGTTGTCTCATGTTGAGATCCTTCTGGTCGAAGATGTGTTGTAAGATCTTGTGGTATGTAAAGATAGTGCTCTTCGTTCCGTACAAGTAATGTCTCCAGATCTTCAGAGCAAACACAACTGCTCCTAGTTCCATATCGTGGGTTGTGTAGTTCACTTCATGTGTGTTTAGCTGTCTCGAGGCATAGGCGATGACCTTACCCCGCTGCATCAGAACACATCCGAGCCCTTGATTCGATGCATCGCAATAAACTATGAAGTCTTCTATTCCTTCGGGAAGGGATAGTATTGGTGCGGTGCACAAGGCTCGTTTGAGTGTTTGGAACGTTCTTTCCTGCTTCTATTCCCAGTCAAAGGCCATGCCCTTCTGGGTTAGTGTTGTAAGAGGTTTCTCTATGCGGGAGAAGTTCTGAATGAACCTGCGATAGTAGCCAGCGAGGCCTAGAAATTGACGAATTTCCGTAGGCATCTTCGGTGCTGACCAGTTCTCAGTGGCCTTGATTTTGGAAGGGTCCACGTGTATTCCCTCTTTGCTAACCACGTGCCCTAAGAATTCGACTCGTCGAATCCAAAATTCACATTTCGAGAACTTCGCGTAGAGCTTGTCCGATCGTAAAGTTTCGAGGACTTGTCGCAGATGTTGACTATGCTCCTCCTTACTACGAGAGTAGATAAGTATGTCATCAATGAAAACGATGACGAACTGATCCAAGTAAGGATGACACACCCGATTCATTAAGTCCATGAATACTGCGGGCGCGTTTGTTAATCCGAACGACATCACTACGAATTCGTATTGCCCATAACGAGTTTGGAAGGCTGTCTTCGGAACATCCTCCCCTAGCACTCGTAATTGGTGATATCCGGATCTTAAGTCAATTTTTGAAAAGAAGCTCACCCCTTGCAGTTGGTCAAACAAATTGTCGATCCGAGGTAAAGGATAATGATTTTTGACCGTCAGCTTTTTGAGCTCTCTGTAGTCGATGCACATGCAAAACGATCCGTATTTCTTCTTGACGAACAAGACTGGAGCTCCCCAGGGTGAGAAGCTTGGTCTTATAAATCCCTTGCTGAGCAGTTCGTTAAGTTGACTGGACAGTTCTTGCATCTCTGCAGGTACTAGACGATAGGGCGATTTGGCTACTGGGGTAGCCCCTGGAACTAAGTCGATTTGGAACTCGACTTGACGTTGCGGAGGTAATCCTGGGAGTTCTTCTGGAAAGATGTCGGGAAAGTCGCGTACTACTGGAATGTTCTGAATGTCCTTCGCTTCTTGGCTTACATCGACCACTTGAGCAAGGAATGTTGTACATTCCTTTCGTAAGAATTTCCGATCTTGGATGCTTGAGATGATACGAAGGTTTTTGTCGGGTTTGCCACCATAAACTACTAAGGTTTCGCCAGACAGCAGATTAAGGCAAATAGCCTTTTCGTAACACATGATATCAGCACGATGAAGACTGAGCCAATCCATGATGATAATGACGTCGAAACTTTTAATTGAGACCGGCATAAGATCGATAGAAAATGAATGGTTATCTAAAGTTAGGGTACACCCTATGAATATGCTGCTAGTGCTCTCTGTCTTTCCATTATCCATTTCCACAGTGAACGGTTCATTAAGTGCTCGTGATTTTTGCCTATGTAAGTGAGCAAATTTCTGGTTCACGAAACTCCTTTCCACTCCACTATCAAATAGAATTCATGCATAAGAGTTATCGAGGAGGAACGTACCAGTGACCACTATGGGGTCGGCAATTGCTTCCTCATGGCCTATGGCCAGAACTCTTATCGCTCCACCGATAAACCCTGTCTTTAGGTAGTTTCTCTTGAAGTGGCCTACCTCGCCACATCCGTAGCAAGTTTGGCCCACTCCAGCGTCGGGGTCTTGGTTGATTGGTTTCGCTGAGGCTTTACAGAAACGGTCTTTGTGCCCCTTCCCGTTGCAGTTCAAACACTACATCTCCCGGCAGGCGCCGACGTGATGGAAGTTGCACTTGTTGCACTTAGGAAAACTTCCAGCATACTACTTTATCGGAGCAGCAGCGGTAGGTGTTATCTCAGCATGTACTGCCACGACCTGCCTCTTCTTGGCAGCCTTAGCCTTCTTCTTTTCATCCCAGAACTTTCGCTTGGAATCAACGGTTCTTGCAGGTTCTAAGATGATCAGGGTAGTTGTTGCGGCCGGGGTACGAACCCCATGGTCTATGAGCCGATGTGCCAATCGCTTGGCACTATCAAATGTTGTAGGGCGTGATGCCAAAAGATTTCCCTGGTATGGGGGCACTAGTCCCCATATGTATCTCACAATCTTCTTTCCCTCTGAAGGAATCATGTTGGGACAGAGGGTCACCAGTTCACAGAACCTGGCGGTGTACGCGACTACGTTGGAGCCCTTCATGGTTAGGCTCCAAAGCTCTTCTTCCAGCTTTTGGATCTCGCCCCTCGGGCAGTATTCCTCAATCATGAGGTCTTTCAAGGTTTCCCAGCCCATCGCATTAGCCACTATAAGAGTTAGTGACTTAACATGCCTATTCCACTATGTTAGGGATTTAGTTTCAAAGGTGCTAGCAGCATACTTCACCTTGCTCTCCTCGGGACAAGAGCAGATTTTGAAAACCGATTCGGTTTTCTCAAACCATTCGGAGAGGGAAATGACCCCGCCAGTCCCCTTGCAGGACAATGGCTTTCAGTTCGTGAAGTCCTTATAGGAGCACTCTCTCGAGCGCACAGGAGCTTCCATCTAAACAGACTGAACAGGGGTTCCTCCTCCAGTGGAATCCGATGAATGATATTGAGCCATGGTTGTAGCCACAGCCGCAACTACGGCAGCATTTAGAGCTGTTGTATCGAACTAAGGAGTAGGTGGTTATGGAGGTGGAGGAGGTGGTGTTTCGTTATTTGGGTTTCTCCATGGATTTTTGCGAGGCGACATCTTTGATTTATAAGTTTATGAAGATGAAAGCATTGATAAGAATTCAATGGAAGAATTGATGAGAATGACTCATGGACTAATTTCCCATAGCCCAACAATACGATTGAATGAAGATCTAAACTAATGGATGATTGCATTTGGATAATAATTCCCATAAGATTAGGTACCTATCAATATTATTGGGATTACCAATGTAATAAGTTCGGGAAAAACGGCCTACAGTAAGAGGCCTTACATCAACCAAAATGGGAAATTTTTGATAGAAATACAACCTAACCAAGACCTAACAGGCCTATGATTTACAAGATAGGGAATTAGATCAAATTTTTACATAACTAGGTTATATCCAAAAGAGAAGTTTATGAGAATCTATCGGCGACGAGAACTACCAGAGTGAGTCCTTGACCCCGATAGAAAATGTTCTATGTCCCTCATACGCTTATCAGCCCTTGCTTGCTGAGCTCGAAGTTCTCTGACTTCAGCTTGCGTTTCAGTGAGTTCCCTCTGAAGAGCTGCATTGTAGACCAGAGTCCTTTCATGAGCAGACTCTAGTTAGCGAATTCGGATAGTGTTAACACCAGTGTTGGCATCAATCTCCAAGACTCAATTGATAGATGATTGACCCAATATTGTGTTCCGAGAAATCCTACGAACCATGATGGGTAGGACTCTGTCAGCAGAACCTCCAGTAGTGAGGTTGTAGAAACTTATGTCTCCATTGTAGGGAATGGGTTGACCCTGTTCATGGCTCCATGTATTCATGTTTGTTACCCATAGAGGTGTGGGTCCTTAAAATACGGGTTGGGGGTTGTTATTCGGGGCTTGACCTACTTGAGGTAGGTTATTGAGTTCGGGTTCGGAGTCGAATCCATCTGAGAAGCCTTCTGCTTGATGGTCATCCAAAGGGATTTGATGCTCATCATCGGACTCTACCTCAAGCCATCCAGCATTTCTGTTGGGTGGAAAGTACGGGTCTCCAGGAATGTGGAATCCATCCATTAAATCTACGCTAGAAAGGAGGTATAAGAATCTAGCACATAAGTAACTTATAGTAATTGTAAAATACTCCTATAGTATTTTAAGTTTAATGTTATGTTCTAGTGTTCTCATTATGGTATTGTTGGTAAGATTTTAGACTTGTTGCAACCACACAACTACACTTAGGCACATGTTAGTCAACCCTCCGATAATATAGTTGATCATGTTATATCTTCCCAGTTTTGACTATATGTCTCTAAGTCCACCTGTGTTGTTCAACAATCGTAATTCTTTTGTACTGTCCTAGTGATACTAATTTTAGTATGAATGCAGGCGTGTATACTTAATTACACATCTTAACACAAAAGGTGTAGGATAGTCAATCTAGTATAGATCTGTATGCAAACTTATACGCTCTCCAGTTAAGGAGATTCGGGATACAAGAGCGGTCATGGCAGGAAGTGCCATGACCCGCTCAATGGTTCACATGACTACATGAATGTATATGTAATAAATGTGCTGACTGAAAGTGTAATCTTTCTCTGTCTAGCATGTATGTGTTGAAATGTTCTGCGTGTGCTAGCTGTAATGCATGTTCTCTCTATCTAGCATGTACAATAATGTACTGTGTGTACTAGTTGTAATGTATGTTATCTCTTTATCTAGCATGTATAGTAATGTACTGTGAGTACTACTTGAACTGACTCATGAATGAACTGACTCATTTTATGTTTCATTGTTCTAGTGATAGTATTAGTATCCTCCTGTGCTACCCCTATGGTAACTTACTAGTGATGTAACTGGTACGTATGAACATGGAAGCATAGCCTTGCTACCCAAGGGTACTGAATGAAATGGAAGGACCTTTATGACTATATATGTACACATGATATATAACTAATATTTAAATGACCTTGGGACGGATACCCGATATCCCACCAGACCACATCTCAAGCGCGAAAAGGAAATAGGGTGGGCAGGCCTTCCTAATCCTTTTAAACATTTCTTATATAACTATACATACATGGACATGCAATTGATAATAAGTATAAAAGAGTTTAAGTAAAAGTATTTGATAAGTAAAAGAGTTTGAAACAATACGGTTTGTAAACAGTTTGACCAATAAGAAATCACTGGTTTTGAAGTTATTAATCACATGTGATTGATGTAATAACTATAAGTATTTAACTTGTATTCCCCCCCCCCCCCACACACACACATAAAGCATTTAAAAACATTTAAATCATTGCTTAAGGGGTATGAACTCACCTGTAGTGAGTGGTACGGATGAACTGAAGATGTAGGATCGCTAGGTGACAAGTGAAGTCTTGAACACACTTTATAACCCTAGTTAACATATAATACCACATATATGTATCCAATTAGTCTTAAACTACTAATTGATAATGTTAATACATCCTAGAACATAATAAACACTTTATATAAGTGTTATTAGCCCTAAGGATTGCATCTAAGTTTTTGTGGGACAAGGCTAGTGAGTTTCGGGTTCCAAGGGACCACGTACATGAGTTTACTCTCCAATAAACCCCACACAAGGAATTTACGGTCATAAACCCTTGAGTTTACAGCCGTGAACTCCTAAGTTTAATGTTACTTGGTGTTTTGAAGTTCTAAATGATCCGTAGAAGCATTCCCACTTGGTGGATTAATTCTTGGAAGGGTTTAGGGCACTTATACACTCTTTTGAGGAGTTCACGGCCCCAAGGCCAATTCCTTTTGAGTTGATTGCCGTGAACTCATATGAAGAGGGGTGTTTTTATGCTTTCAATTCCCATGCTCATGTAGGATAGGTTTTAGACATTTATCTAAGGCTAATGAAGGCCTTAGGCACACTTTGGTGCCCTTCCTTGATGTTCACGGCCCAAAGACCATTTCCCTTAGAGATTACGGCCGTAATCTCTCATGGGGATGGGAATTTGATGATTTAAAGTCCATTAATTCACTAGAAGTAAATCAAGGCTATTGTCCAAGGCTTTAGGAGTGATTAAGGCACTCTTTGGCCTTTGAGTTTGGAGTTCACGGTCCAAGAACTTCTTAGGACGTGAAGACCTAAATCTTGGTGTTCTTGGATGATTTCTAGTCTTAACAACACTAGCATACAAGCCTAAGGTGCTTACATATCACAGGGAAAGGACTAGGCATCATTTAACCCTTGTAAAAGAGTTTACTCCCCAAGGTGTTCTTGGGCGGTAAACTCTCAAATCTTGTGGTTTGGTTATGATTTTTATGTTATTAAGTAGTTAATAAGATGTATAATACAGCTAGAGAAAGGTACTCACGATTTAGGATGAAAACCTGAAGATCCGTGAGAGAGAAATGGCTTTTCTCTAGTTAGAAATGTAACTAATGAAATAATTTGGTTAAGAATCGTATATATAGTCCTGGGATTTTTGTCAGAAAATATTTTTATTCACGCAATGAACTCTAATATAATAGATTTTTGGAATAACAGAGTTGCACAAAACCCTAGTGCATCCACTCTCCTGATATCTCCTTAAGTGTAAATCCTGAAATACTCAAACTTATACGGAAAAGTCTGAAAATTTACTGTGACTGTTCTAACTTCTATTGACTTGATAAAGTTCGTACAGAATGGAGATTTCGGGTTGTCACAGTCTCCGACTTGGATAAGTCTAAAACTATTATTGCATATGACTTCAAGAACCGATTGGCGATCGTAGCTCTCAAAAGCTTCTATCGAACTCTGACCTTGTAGATGAACACTGACCTTTGTCAATGACTTGTCTATTAGATAAGGAATCATATATTCCTCCATTCTAGATGTCATATGGACTGAGACATGGATCATAATCATTTTCTCTGTCCATTTGTTGTTTCCCGATTTCTGATTTATGGCGACTGATTAATTAAACAAATCAAATCAGTCCAGGCCCGGCCGAGCACTTACATTTGTCATCACCAAATCATCGAGGGGCCCACAGATATCGCTTTTACCGCAAAGGTAAAAGGAATGGATAAACTTCGAATCATATGGCTTGTTCTACTACTTGTTGAATCATACACAAAGGCACATTTTATAACATCGACTCATGGAGCTCCTCGTTTCTTTGGGAGAAAAGTCTATCATCATAATGCATTGGATTGTCGATGTGTTGAGTGCCTTTCATGCCATCTTCTGTCCACTGGGGGCCAGTGTCATATGCATCATGTATTTTACACAACAGAGGTAGGGATTGGTGGTGTGAGGTAGTTCACGACCTCAAACCTGATGCGGTCGTATCTATGTGATGGATGGATTTTGTCACCGGATTCAAGAGAGAATTTGTGTTGATGGTTGAAGTTTGGCAGTTAACTCAGGAGTATCTGGTGCTTGAGCAAACTACAGAGATGGTAGCTGAGATCACCTCCAAGTTCAGAGAGAATAAGCATTATTTTGGCCACAGTATGTGGCCATAGGTGAGGTGAAGACAACTCTCTACCATGACATATTTTAAACGGAGAACTGGGAGCACATGATTATCTAGAGTCATAAGAATCTATTCTTTTTGGTAAAGGCAGCAAGGGAAAGAGATATTTAATTGGAGACCAAACAACAGAAGAAGAAGAAAAATCATATTTATGCATCAACAGCTGCAGTAAAAAACGCCAGGGTGATTGACTTTAGATCAATTTATCGAGAGTCTCACAGGTTTTGGTGCCAAGTGTGGTTTGGCTCATTAGGGTATTTGTCACTCGGTAGTTCATGGATGTTTTACTTTAAGTAATCTAGGACATGTTAAGGTTGATTGGACACAAAGACTAGATGTGATGTTTCGGGATCTAGCACCTTTGGTTTGGTAGTTTTCAGATGGGCGGCATGGTAAGGATGGAGTCGTAAAGATTGGGGTTTGAGTTATCGGTCTTGTTTAGTACTTGTGGGTGTAACATTCACCGGCGTCATCATTATTATTTTAGTTATGTTTTGTTGTCTCATTTGTAATCTTCGATGATCTATTTGAATTATAGTATCTTAATCAACTCTGGTTCTATCTTAAATGATTATGTATGGTTTGACTGTTGTTATTGTGAGGTCGTAAGTGTATGTTGGAGCTCTTAGATTTTTTTAAGCATTAAGATTATCTTTCGTCTCTAGATGTTAGTCATGGTTGCTAGGAACCATGAGGTGCGGTTATTTGGTTGGCTTGGAAGTTTGAAAAGTTATGAAGTTGTTGGAGTTTGGCTAATTCCAAGTGGGGGAGAATCGCCTCATTAGATAGAAATATATCTAAGTGCATGTCTTCCTAATGTTTCATATTCAAGGATATTATGATTACTTATTTTGTTATTTTCTGAATTGAAGCTTATGTACGTACTGACGTTCAACAATTACTTGTAATCAGGGAAGTAGATGATGAGGATTAAAGGTTATCTTATCTACAGACTAACAGCATCGGCAGCGACATAAGCTCAGGTTAGTGTCTAGGCTCAAGTTGAGGGTTTGTTAGGGCTTGTCTTCCTGTTCATATCATATGGAGTATTTGGGTTCAAAGCATAACCCGAACACCTGATGGGTTCTAGTGGACTAGTATTCTACCTCGTATTAGATTTTCTTGCAATCTTTGTAGGTTTTTCTGAATAAATACGGGGGATCCCATGTCAATTTAATGGGTTTTCTAAGACTATAATTTGGCCTAGATCATTCCCTTGGCTGAAATAGGTTGAAAGTTATAGTAATACTATGGTTGGATCATAGCATACACATATAGAAGATCATGGTTGGATCATGGAAGGAAAGACTATAGGTAGGCCGACTGAAGTGATTGTAAGACTATGGTCGGATCGTAGCATTCACATGGGTTGAATTAGACCTGTCATTGTTTGTTTATTTGTTCCTCTGTTTAGATTTAAGGGCTTTTAAATCCATGTTGATTAATAGATTAGGTTAGCCTTTGTCTGTTGGGATTTTTTTTGGGCTTTCACTTTTACGTTTGTGGTTAAAGTTGTTGGTTTGAGCGATTGGTCATGGATTCCATTCCTTAGATTGTCAATAGTACGGTGAAAGGTCAGGGAGGTCTTGGTTAGATCAGACTTGTGAGTTTTTAGATTAGCATTGGTGATGCATATGGGTGTCGTTGTCTTTCGGGAAGAGAAACATGATATTGGAGTGTTCATTTATGGACGACGAAGTTAGCTCTTGTCAATGTTAATTAGTCGTGTTGTGTCGGTGTTCTTTTCTTCTTCGATTCGTGTATTTCTAGCTAAGGATTAAATTGGATTTTGGGATTGAGGGAAATGTATGTTTAGAACTTTTTTCCAATGTTGCAGCGGACGTGATTACACCTGGTTTTGGTGATCCAGAGTGTTGTTGGGTCACGAATGAAGGGAGTGGACTTGTAAGTGATGGGTTTTGAGCATTCTAACACTTCCTAAGTGTACATGCAACCCTAATAACCTTGGATCTATGTTTGTCTAATTATCATGCAAAGTTGAATTCCAAGGTTATATTCCTATCTAGCATACATGGGGAACAATTTTAACTTAAAGTATAGATAGAATAACTTACCTTGTTGTTGTTTGTGTTCCTTGAAACCTTGTGAGCCTAGCACCCCAAGTGTGATGCCTCAAATGCTTCACACAACACCAAATGGTCTTGGAAGAACTTATGAGAGAATACACACTTCTCAAAATCGGCCAAGCCCTCTTGTTTCTTAGTGTAGCCGATTAGGTGGAGAACATGTTACTTATATAGTGTTGACACATCTAGGGTTAAACCCTAATGTGTCATGACTCTTCATTTCCATGACCCATGGGTTTGTAACTCCCAATGAGCATCCATGGAGCATCCAATGGGTGGAACCCAACTTGATAATCCATGGAGCCTCTTAGCCCACTATACAAGATATGGATGATTTACATAATCAACCCATATATTTAATTAGTTATCTTTTGATCACATAATTAATTCTAAATTAATTCTTGATCAAACTAATCAAATAATACTATTAATATATTAGAACTTATAATATATTAATAATCTCCAAGTGTTATTTCTCTCATTTAGTCTATCCAGTTGCATGGTGCCATGCAACCCAAATGGACCATGCTGGGTCGGGTCAAGTACATACCAGAAATAGTTATGGACTTAGACACCTTATCCAACAGTCTCCCACTTGGATAAGTCTAATAACTATTACTGCAAGTATGACTTCAGGAACCGATCGGCAATCGAGCTCTTTACAAGGTTTCTCGGAACTGAGAAGATGATGGTATGCCATTTAAGATAAGTGATCATATAATCCTCTGTTCTAGATATCATTCGAACAAATACATGGAACAATGTCTTACTCATTGTCCAACAATTTGTTTCCCGATTTCCGATTTGTTTGACAAAGAACTTAATTGAACACATCAACTTAGTTCTGACCGGGCCCGGTACATAGGTCAAAACAAAATCATCGAGGGGCCCAGATATCAGCTTCTAATCCAAGAAGGAACAGATAAACTTCGACTCATATGTTTGTTCTACTACTCATTGAATTACACACAAGAGCACGATTTATAACATCGAGTTACCAATGTGTTTTCGTACAATCAATGCATAACCAACTTGTAAGTAACAAATCATATCTCTAGGTTGGAAGACTTATACGATATTACCGTCTCACGATCACTCGAGATAGAATTCCATGAAGTGATTCCAGTGAGCGTGGGTTGAGTCCAATGCTCAGAACTTTTGAGCACTCATGATTGCTGTAGCCTTGTCTAAGACCTCTACAACCAAACATGACAGTCTTGATTCATATCTACTTCCGACATATGACCGACTGTGGAGGTTTGAATAATATGTTATACCAAACAAAAATTATTCTGGAAGTCAAAACATGCAAAAGAAATATAGTAAACGATCGACAAGAGATAGTAACACTTTACTCATAAATAAAACACCTTTTATTCATCATCAAATGTCAATTACACTTTACAAATTTCGAGGTTATCTAACTACTAAATCTAATATCATCCTTCAGCCCTATGCTCCGAGCATGCTGGAGATGCTTAACCCGAGTCAGTCCCTTCGTGAGGGGATCTGCCGGATTCTCATCTGATGATACCCTCTTTGCCACGAGGAGTCCTTCTTCGATCCGATGTCTGATGAAATGTTATTTTTTGTCGATGTGTCTGGATCTCCCGTGATCCCTTGGTTCCTTTGCTAAGGCAACAACACTTTCACTATCACAGAAAATTTCCATTGGCTCTTTAATAGCTGGTACAACTCCAAGGTCTCCAATGAAGTTCCTCAGCCATAATGCCTCCTTTGCCGCCTCGCTAGCTGCAATATACTCTGATTCACAAGTAGAATCTGCCACTGTCTCTTGCTTGGAACTCTTCCAAGAAATTGCTCCTCCATTTAGGGTAAAGACCCAGCCCGACTGAGAGCGGAAATTATCCCTATCAGTCTGGAAGCTAGCATCACTATACCCTACAACTCTCAAGTCATCACTCCCACCGAGGGTAAGAACCCAGTCCTTAGTCCTTCGTAGGTACTTGAGAATATTCTTTACCGCAGTCCAGTGTGCCTTGCCAGGGTTCCCCTGAAACCTGCTAACCATGCTCAGGGCAAAAGCTACATCAGGTCGAGTACACGTCATAGCATACATGATCGATCCTACAGCCGAAGCATAAGGTACTCGATTCATTTCTGCTATCTCAGCCTCAGTGCTAGGGCTTTGTGTCTTACTCAGTTTGGCGTTACTCTGGATGGGCAACTCTCCTTTCTTGGAGTCTTGCATGTTGAATCTCTTCAGCACCTTATCCAAGTAGGTACTTTGACTAAGTCCAATTAGTCTTTTACTCCGATCTCTCAAGATCCTTATCCCCAAAATATAGGCAGCTTCACCAAGGTCCTTCATAGCGAAACACTTTCCAAGCCAGGACTTTACTTCCTGTAGGGTTGGAATGTCGTTACCTATGAGTAGTATGTCATCCACATACAATACCAAGAAGCTAACTATACTCCCACTAGCCTTGACATACACACAAGATTCATCTTCACTCCTAGAAAAGCCAAATTCCTTGACCTTTTCATCAAAGCAAAGATTCCATCTGCGAGGTGCTTGCTTTAATCCATAAATGGATTTCTCAAGCTTACACACTCTATTGGGGTACTTGTTGCTGACAAAACCCTCTGGTTGACTCATGTAAACATCTTCAGCCAACTTTCCATTAAGGAAAGCGGTTTTGACATCCATTTGCCAAATTTCATAGTCATGAAATGCGGCTATGGCTAACAGAACCCGAATAGACTTAATCTTGGCTACCGGAGAAAAGGTCTCATCATAATCCACTCCAGGAATTTGAGAGAAGCCCTTTGCAACCAGTCTAGCCTTATAAGTGTGTACTTTACCATCCATGTCGGTCTTCTTCTTGAAGACCCATTTGCACCCTACAGTCTTTCGACCTGGTACATTCTCAACCAAGTTCCAAACTTGATTGTCATACATGGATTGTATCTCGCTATCCATAGCCTCTTTCCATTTAGCAGACTCGGGGCCTGCCATGGCTTCCTCGTAGCTGTTAGGGTCATCTTGACTTACTATTGTTCCATCACTAATAAGTGTCTCACCTTCTGCAGTAATATGGAAACCATAGTAATGCTCAGGTGCACTCCTAACTCTCGTGGAACGCCTCAGAGGTACAGATTCATCAATTGGCTCAACAGGAGTTTCCTCCTCAAGTTGAGGGCTAGAGTTTGAAGTTCCTTCACCACTTGACTCTTGAATTTCTTCAAGATCAATTTGCCTCCCACTGTCTCCTTGGCTTATAAACTCTCTTTCTCGAAAGACTCCTCTTCTTGCTACAAAGACCACATTGTCACTAGGTCTGTAGAAGAGGTAACCAAAGGATTGCTGTGGGTAGCCGATGAAAATACACCTCTCGCTTCGGGGTTCGAGCTTATCATGAGTCTCGCGTCTCACGAAAGCCTCGCAACCCCAAATCTTGATGTGGTCTAGTTTAGGTACTTTACCAGTCCACATCTCGTGAGGAGTTTTGGCAACTTTCTTTGTAGGGACTAGATTAAGGATATGGGCGGCAGTCTCTAAGGCATACCCCCAGAATGAGATTGGTAGCGAAGCTCGACTCATCATGGAACGAACCATGTCCAACAAGGTTCGATTACGACTCTCAGCCACACCATTCAACTGTGGTGTCCTGGGAGGTGTCAATTGTGAGACAATCCCACATTCCCTTAGATAGTCGAGGAACTCTGAACTAAGATACTCACCACCCCGATCGGATCGAAGCATCTTAATGTTCCTGCCCAATTGATTCTCGACTTCCTGTTTAAATTCCTTAAACTTCTCAAAAGTCTCTGACTTATGCTTAATTAAGTAGACATATCCATATCTACTGTAATCATCAGTAAAAGTCAAATAATAACGATTAGCATCCCTTGTGGCATGTTTGAATGGTCCACACACATCCGTGTGTATAAGGTCCAACAAACCTTCACCCCTTTCACACGAGCCTGTGAAGGGTGACTGTCATTTTTCCAAGTAAGCATGATTCGCAACTATCATTTGACTTTAGGTCAAACGACTCCAAGACTCCATCTTTTTGGAGTTGGCCTATGCGTTTCTTGCTTATATGTCCAAGACGACAATGCCATAATGATGCTTTATCCAAGTTATTATTATTAGTAGAATCAATACACAAAACATTATTTCCTGAATTATCTACAACAGACACAGCTTCATACACACCATCACAAGGTAATGCTTTAAAATAAAGAACATTATTAAAGAAAGCATCAATAGAACCAACTTCATTATTAAATGAAAAGGTAAACCCTTGTTTGTACAAAGCATGAAAGGAAATAATATTTCTTGCCATTCCTGGCGAGTAACAACACTTATTCAAATCTAAACTAAACCCACTACTTAGCGATAAAGTATAAACTCCTATCTTGGTGACAGGTGAAGCTTTCCTGTTCCCCATGATCAAGTTTATTCTTCCTTGCTCCACATTCTCACTTCTTCTTAGTCCCTGCAAGTCAAAACAAATGTGAATACCACAACCGGTATCAAGGACCCAAGATTTCGAATGGGGTGAGTTATTAGAAATGATAGTGTAAATACCTGCATGGTTGGGTTTGACTTTCCCATCCTTCACATCCTGTTGGTACTTTGGGCAGTTCCGCTTCCAATGAGCTTTTTCATGGCAATAGAAGCATTCAGCCTCTTTTGGGTCAGAAGAAAGAGTAATGAAACCTTTCTTGGTTCCACTTGAAGAAGAGCCATCAAGGGTCCGAGCCTTGGTACCCTTCGAAGATCTCTTTCTCTTCCTCCCTCGACTTTTCCTGATTGCCAAAACCGGAGTTGAGTTTGGAGTAGGAGTGATAGCAACCGACTTCCCCTTAAGACCTGTTTCTGCGGTCTTGAGAAGTCCCTAAAGTTTGCTGAGGGTGACCTCTTCCTTGTTCATGTGATATGTCATGCGGAATTGATCATAGCACGATGGTAAGGAGTGCAAAATGATATCTATTGCAAGCTCCTCAGGGAAGTTCACATTAAGCTTCAGCAAACGATCCACATACCTTTGCATTTTCTGCATGTGGCTCGTGACGGAATCCTCGTCCTTCATCATGGTTGTTATCATGGAGCAGATGATTTCGTACCTCTCTTGTCGTGCACTTTGATGGTATCTTTCCATCAAATCGTGGTTCATTTCATAAGGGTAGAAATCCTCATAAGATTTTTGGAGTTCTGCTGTCATTGTGGCCATCATGATGCATGCTACTTTCGTAGCATCCCTTTCATGTGCCTGAAAGTCAGCGATCTCCTGAGGAGTTGCAGTGGTCTCATCAATCTCCTTAAGCTCCTTGTCAAGGACATATTCTTTATCCTCGTAGCGGGTAATCATCCTGATGTTTCTGATCCATTCATTGAAGTTGGATCCATCAAAGGTGACTTTCCCACACAGACTCATAAGAGTAAAGGAGCCATTAGGATTCGAGCCAGAAGCATTATTTGAAGACATCTGAAAGAGGAGAACAAGTTTAGTATAGATTTAAGAGAGTCCTTAATAAAACACCCAGATGTAATATTAAGGCTAGGATCCAATCACAATATAATATAACTTAGAAGAGGTATGCCGTAATCTAAGCTATACCATATTTGAAAGGTAGGTGAATGACGATTCACCAATTTCCACCACGAAAACCAAAATATTAGATATTAGGTTTTTATTGGTTTTTAGAAATTCCTAGATTCTTTGAGATTCAATGAACTTTTCAAAGGCATGTTTCAATCTCGAGAGTGCCCTCCAAGTTTTGTGACTGGGATACCGAGGATCACAAAACGAGGTGTGAAGTAACCATGCAAATCACTTGGTACCCTTAAATTTTATCACTCAATCGATGTGCCGGTAAACCACACACGCTCCACCGATACTATAATAAACCTTAAGTCACCCTTTACCTACCTTCTTAAGTCCAAGTTAGTGTGCCGGTTAACCACACACGCTCCACCAACGACTTAGACAAAGTGTAAAGTGTAATTTCATGGATTAGCACCTTATTCACATTTTCCTAAAGTAACTAAGATTGGGAATTTAATAAAACATTTAGTTACTTTATAATATTCATCATACTTTGAATGAGAATTTATAAGTCCTTGTCTTACCCGTTCGGCTAACGACCCTCCACCAGTCAAGCAAGCGGTGGGTGAGAGTAGACACCCATTAAGTCACCATTTTATAGGCAACAACCTTATACCCATCTTATAGACCGGCTTCGTGAATGAGGCGTACTAGCGGTAAGACGACTTTGTTCTTATATATATATATATATATATATATATATATATATATATATATATATATATATATATATATATATATATATATATATATATAATTATTGAATCATCATAATATAAGTATAAGGGTTGAATTTTAACTTTTAAAATTCTAGGGGTTGGAACTTAAAGTTTTAACTTAACTTTACTAGTTCCAAAACTTGAGGGCAAGTTTTGTAACTTTCAAAACTTTTCATTTCTTGTAACTTATGAGTTTAATAGAGTAATAAAATGAAGAATCTTCATTTTTCTAACTCTTGTGTTTGGTTTAATGGTTTTAATTCAAGTGTGACTCTTGGTTTTCCATAACTTGAGGACAAGTTATGGACTCCATTAAAACACATTATGATCAAGAATTAATCTACCACATAGGTTACAAATAATTCCTATGATCATCTAAAACATCATAAGAACAAGAACATGAATATGAACACAATCAAAAATTACATTTAAAACTTTGTAATTTTGATAACTAGTTGTTGTAAATGAATTAGCAAAGACATTACACCACCAAAAACAAGTTTTCAATTACCAAAACAGTTTTGGGTAATGTTTCTAATTCATTTCCAGCAACTAAATCGAAATTCTGCAATCAGTCGACCCTACTCGCCGAGTGCATGAACTCACTCGCCGAGTTGGTTGAAGATACACATGAACTCGACGAGTCCCCCCTATAGACTCGACGAGTCCATTCGCAAACAACAAGATTTTCGATTCTTTTTCAACTTTTAAGCACAAATAAGAGCAAACAAGCCTAGGCTTTGATACCACTGATGGGTTTTGAGCATTCTAACACTTCCTAAGTGTACATGCAACCCTAATAACCTTGGATCTATGTTTGTCTAATTATCATGCAAAGTTGAATTCCAAGGTTATATTCCTATCTAGCATACATGGGGAACAATTTTAACTTAAAGTATAGATAGAATAGCTTACCTTGTTGTTGTTTGTGTTCCTTGAAACCTTGTGAGCCTAGCACCCTAAGTGTGATGCCTCAAATGCTTCACACAACACCAAATGGTCTTGGAAGAACTTATGAGAGAACACACACTTCTCAAAATCGGCCAAGCCCTCTTGTTTCTTAGTGTAGCCGATTTTAGGTGGAGAACATGTTACTTATATAGTGTTGACACATCTAGGGTTAAACCCTAATGTGTCATGACTCTTCATTTCCATGACCCATGGGTTTGTAACTCCCATGGAGCATCCAATGGGTGGAACCCAACTTGATAATCCATGGAGCCTCTTAGCCCACTATACAAGATATGGATGATTTACATAATCAACCCATATATTTAATTAGTTATCTTTTGATCACATAATTAATTCTAAATTAATTCTTGATCAAACTAATCAAATAATACTATTAATATATTAGAACTTATAATATATTAATAATCTCCAAGTGTTATTTCTCTCATTTAGTCTATCCAATTGCATGGTGCCATGCAACCCAAATGGACCATGCCGGGTCGGGTCAAGTACATACCAGAAATAGTTATGGACTTAGACACCTTATCCAACAGTAAGAACCCACCAGGGGTTCAGATGGAGTTTTAAAATTAGTTTGTAAGAATAAATTTTGACGGTTAAATCTAATTTACATGGGGGAGAGTTGTAACACTCGTTTTCCAAAATGGATAAACTAAAGACTTAATGGATCGAAGTTATGGGTTTTTAATGGCAACTTAATAAAAACGTGTTTGGCTCACTTTCAACAACGTGACAAAGTGATGGTCACAGTGTGGTGGCTAATTAGGCCCCAAACCCATGTTTTTTTTTTTTAGCATTTCTACCATATTTAAAGGCCTTACCTCTAAGGTTAGTGCATTGCCCCTCATCCCTCACCCTTGTATCTTCAAATCCTAGCATCTACTGTTCTCTTTTGTTCTCTTTATTGCTGCTTTGGTCATTTAAAGGTTGAAGGAAAACTTTGTTGAGCAAAGGGTTAACTAACATCTTGTCTCCATCTCTCGGTGCATCTTCTAGATGTAGGTAAGTTACCAAGTTCTCACCCTTATGGTTCATTCTTGGATATCTAGACTTTTGGGCTTATTTCTTTCATGTTATGTTGATATGTGTCACACCCCCAAACCAGAATGGCGGAAACATTCGGGGGTGATGACTTAAGATAGTATCACAACCATTGAATATTGTAAAGAAAGTAACACAACCATCACATATATAATGAAAACGTATGTTGTTGCGTTATACATATTAGCAAAAGAATATTACAATGAGATGATAAATGTTCAATAATAAAACATCCTTAGTGTTCCCTTCTCCAAAAGCTGGTGGTTACCTGTATTACTGATTCCCTAAGAAATACAAGTGGTTTCGAAAAAGTGTCAACAACTAAGTTGGTGAGTTCATAAGTGTTTTTGCATTGAAAAGTATGTCCTTTTTGATAGTAAATCGATGAACGAGGTTTTTAGAAATCCAATATTTTCTATAAATGATTTGAAAAGTTTCCCGTGTTGGAGTGCGTTAGTGTTTTTCATACTTGAATAATAATAACAAAATTTGTGTTAGAAATAAAATGGAAAACTGAAATGCATATATGAATCTCGTAAACCAAACTTGTTTTTATACTTTTATGTGAGTTTTATAACCATACTATTGACTCTGACGGCCTGTAACAACATTCTTCAGGTGTTGTAGTGTTATGACATTTGTCACCCCAGACCTGCCGGTCTAACTATAGCTAATAGTTTAGGTGCGGGATTGTCAATCCCGTATAGATCTATACACAAGTATCATGCTCTCCCTCCAAGAGATTATGGTATATAATACAGGACTTGAAATGCATACAAAAATGTACGTTGAAGTTTGAATATCTCACATTGCCTAGTACAAGTAGATTTACAGTGAAATGACTTTACTTCTTTTGAAAGTGTTTCGTTTTTCAAGATGTATATGTAAAATGTTGGACTGACTTGTTAACTATACCCATTATAGTTTTTCAGATAGTATGTTCCATTTAGTAGAAATAACTTAGTGACATAATAGCTCTTGTATACATAAGATGTTTGTATCGATATTCGAAGATAGAAATTTCGTTTATGTTTATAAAACGATTCTTTAACGTGTAATGTACTTGTATTTCCCCCCTAAAACATGAAAAAGAATTGAAAAGTAGGGGTATGAACTCACTCGTTAAGTTTGAAGAGAGAAGCTAGAGTTAAGTAGAACTTCGATCGCGGATAGTTGCGTCGTCGGGCTCTTCGGGGATCTCTGCAGCGTAAATCTTTCGTCGGGGCTTGAGTGCGGAAACCAAGGTAAGGAAATGGTCTCTGGAACTGGGAGAATGGCTGAGGAATTGTGAAGGTGTGCCAAAACTCGAAGCTCATGCCATCTATTTATAGTGCTGGAAGAGTGAGTATGCGGGGCGTAATTTTGGAGTACGCGGGGCGTACTCACGTACGCAGCGCGTACCTCGTTAGGTTGGGCGTAAAAATGCGTCATGGCTTACGACTCCTGGCTAGCTAAGCGTAGCTTGGGCGGGCCGATGGGACTCGACTCTGGGTCTAGTACGCGGGGCGTACTCCCAGAGAACGCGGGGCGTAATCCGGCCTGTCCTCTTCTAAATTCCGTAACTTTCGCGTACGAGCTCCGTTTTCGTATTCTTTATATCCACGCGTAGGTGAGATTATGCTCTACAACTTTCATTTAGACTCTGTCGGCTAGTTTTGTCTTTATTTTTAATGATATATTTTTAATAGGCCGGGCCTCCTAAAGTTCGTTAAAAACTCATAGGTTCTTTATTCGACGTCGGTTTTCGTTTGTCTTTTTATCGTTTTATTACCACTGAGGAGATCTTCAACTTCCGTTTAGGTGGCGATAGCTAAATAACACTCGATCTTAAATCCGAGTTTTTAGCTCTCTACTACTGTTACGAAACTTCGAAATTTCGTAACTTCTTCATACGAGGTCCAATTTGGGCGATCTTTTTATGCACGCTCACCTTTTAACGAGATCTACGATTTTTGTTTAGATAAAATGCACATTATTGAGATTTTACTTTTTACGTCGAATAATGTTTTAACGGCGTATCGTAAATATACGAGTGGTTATAATTTCTTCAATATAACCTGGTTTTGAGTGTTCTTTATGTTTTCGGAAACCTTGACACGTTATCTAGTATTTGATGCATCCCAACTTAGATATTTGAATACTTTATTTTCAAGGTTAATTTAGTTATATTTGACTTTTGAGCGTTACAATGCTTTTGGAAAAATATATAGGGTTGTCACATCATCCCCCTGTTAAGGAAATTTCGTCCTGAAATTTAATCTAAGATAGAGTTTACAGTTTAAGGAAAAAGATGCGGGCATTTTTGTTTCATGGTGTATTCAGGTCCTTTTTTGGCGTTCCAGCGGACCTTTACGATAGGTATGCGACTTTGTTTAGTTCTTTTGACTTCCCGATCCATAATCTCTACTGGTTCCTCTACAAAATGGAGGTTTTCATTTATTGCAGTTTCGTCTAGAGGGACGACAAGGGTCTCATCGGATAAGCACTTCTTTAGGTTTTATACGTGAAAGGTAGGGTGTATGTTGTGGAGTTCCTGAGGTAGTCTAAGTTTGTAAGCCACTGGACCGATCCTGGCAAGGATCTCAAATGGTCCGATGTATCTAGGGTTCAGTTTCCCACGTTTTCTGAAGCATATTAATCCTTTCCAAGGCAAGACTTTTAGTAGGACATGGTCTCCAACTTGGAATTCCAAGGGTTTTCGTCTCTTATCTGCATAACTCTTTTGTCTATCCCTTGATGCCTTTAGACGTTCTCGGATTTAAACAATCTTCTCCGTAGTTTCCCTTATGATTTCTGGCCCAGTAAGTGTGTTGTCAGTTGCTTGTCCTTTTGCTAGTTGTGTGTCCCCCACTTCGGCCCAGCATAAGGGTGACCTACACTTGCGGCCATAGAGGGCTTCGAACGGGGCAACTTTGATACTGGTGTGGTAGCTATTGTTGTACGAGAACTCGACCAAGGGTAGATGTGTGTCCCATGCTTTGCCAAAATCGATTACGCAAGCTCTCAGCATGTCTTCTAGGGTTTGTATGGTTCTCTCGCTCTGGCCGTCGGTTTGTGGGTCATAAGCGGTACTCATGTCTAGTCTTGTCCCCAAAGCTTTTTGTAGTGACTGCCAGAACCTTGAGGTGAATCTACTATCTCAATCCGAGATAATGGATACAGGCACACCATGCAGTCGTACAATTTCTCTGAGGTATGTCCTTGTTAACTTCTCCAATTTATCCGTCTCTTTGATCGGTAGGAAATGTGCTGATTTAGTTAACCTGTTGACAATTACCCAAATGGTGTCGAGTCCACTTGTAGTTTTGGGTAACTTGGTTATGAAATCCATGGTTATCCGCTCCCACTTCCATTCGGGTATTTCTTGTTGTTGTAATAAACCCGAAGGCTTTTGGTATTCTATTTTGACCTTAGCGCACGTCAGACATTTACTCACGTAGGTAGCAATTTCGGCTTTCATGTTCGGCCACCAGTACAACTTCTTGAGGTCGAGATACATCTTGTCGGAGCCGGGATGTATGGAGTATCGTGTTTTATGGGCCTCGTCTATGACGATTTCTCTGAATCCACCAAACTTCGGTGTCCATATTCGATCCATGAAATAACGAACTCCGTCGTTCTTGGTTTCAAGGTTCTTATCCATTCCTCTTAGGGCTTCTCCTGCCACATTTTCGGATTTCAAGGCTTCTATTTGGGTTTCCTTGATTTGCGTGGACAGGTGTGAATGGATCGTCATAGTTAGGGACTTCACTCGGCGACCTGAGTATTCCTTCCGATTGAGTGCATCAGCCACTACATTAGCCTTTCCGGGGTGATATCGAATTTCGCATTCGTAATCACTTAGTAGTTCTACCCACCGTCTTTGTCTCATGTTGAGTTCTTTCTGGTTGAGGATATGTTGAAGGCTTTTATGGTCAGTGAAGATCGTACATTTCGTGCCGTAGAGGTAGCGTCTCCATATCTTTAGAGTGAAGACGACTGCTCCTAGCTCAAGATCGTGCGTTGTGTAGTTCACTTCATGCGTCTTTAGTTGTCTTGAGGCATAGGCGATGACCTTCCCTCGTTGCATCAGGACACACCCGAGTCCTTGGTTTGATGCATCACAATAGACCACGAAATCCTTCGTCCCTTCTGGCAGGGTTAGGATGGGCGCACTACATAATGCTTGTTTTAGCGTTTGAAACGCGGCATCTTGTTTTTCTCCCCAGTCGAAGGTCACATTCTTCTGAGTTAGTGTGGTGAGTGGCTTGGCAATCTTGGAGAAATTTTGTATGAACCTTCGGTAATACCCGGCGAGTCCTAAAAATTGCCGGATCTCTGTAGGGGTTCTTGGAATCGTCCAACTCTCTATTGCCATGATCTTCGAGGGATCCACGTGTATTCCCTCCTTGCTTAATACGTGTCCTAGGAAATCCACCTCTCGAATCCAAAATTCGCACTTAGAAAATTTTGCGTAAAGTTTCTCTGCCCTTAATGTTTCCAGAACCTGGCGGAGATGTTGGCTGTGTTCTTCCTGGTTTCTAGAATAGATGAGTATATCATCTATGAACACGATCACGAATTTGTCCAGGAAGGGACGACATACTCGGTTCATCAAATCCATGAACACTGCTGGAGCGTTTGTCAATCCGAAGGGCATTACTACAAACTCGTAGTGACCATATCGTGTTCGGAAAGCCGTTTTGGGGATGTCTCCTTCCAGTACTCGTAGTTGGTGATAACCAGATCTTAGGTCGATCTTCGAGAAGTAGTTCGCTCCTTGTAGTTGGTCGAACAGATCGTCTATACGTGGAAGGGGATATCGGTTCTTGATTGTCAGTTTGTTCAGTTCTCGATAATCGATGCACATGCGAAAAGACCCGTCCTTCTTTTTCACGAATAGGACTGGTGCTCCCCATGGTGAGAAGCTTGGTCTGATGAATCCCTTGCTCAACAGCTCGTTCAATTGACTGGACAGTTCCTGCATCTCGGCTGGAGCTAAACGGTAAGGTGACTTTGCTACTGGGGTTGCTCCGGGGATTAAGTCGATTCTGAATTTAACTTGACGTTCCGGTGGGATTCCTGGGAGATCTTCTGGGAAAATGTCTGGGAAGTTGCAGACTTCCGGAATGTCTTTAATGTTCTTTGGTTCTTGCTGGTCTACTACGTGGGCTAGAAAGGCATGGTATTCCTTGCGAAGATATTTTTGTGCTTTAATACAGGAGATGATTTGCAAATTTGAACTAGGTTTATCTCCATATATGATAAGATTTTCACCGTTGGGCAGATTGAGACGAACGGCCTTTTCATGGCCAAGAATGTCGGCATGGTGAAGACTCAACCAGTCCATACCGATGATTACATCAAAACTTCTTATCGAAATGGGCATAAGGTCGATTTGAAATAAGTGTTCGTTTAAATTTAATGTGCACCCTACGTACATATCACTTGTGCTTTCTGTTTTTCCATTAGCCATTTCTACAGTGAATATTTTATTAAGTGGTTGGGGTCTTTGGTTAAGAAGATGTTTGAATTTATGACTCACAAAACTTCTCTCCGCACCGCAGTCAAAGAGTATGCACGCATAAATGTTGTCGAGGAGAAATGTACCCGTAACTACTGTTGGATCAGTTATTGCTTCATTTTGACCTATCGTCAGCACTCTCCCAATACCACCAACATTCCTTGTCTTGGGGAAGTCCCTCTTGAAATGCCCGATTTCTCCACATCCATAACATGCTTGGCTTACCCCAGTACCAGGAACTTGAGTGACTGGCCGCGCTGGCGCTTTACAGAAATGGGCAGTGTGCCCTTTCCTGTCGCAGTTCTTACAGTACATCTCGCGGCAATTACTGTGGTGATGGTAGTTGCATTTGCTGCACTTGGGCAAGTTCCCTACATATTGTTTCGTTGGCGTCGGGGTTGTAGGAGTTGTGGCGGGAGCAGTAGCAGCATGAACCACCACCATTTGTTTCTTTGAAGGTTCTTGTGAGGTTTGCCCCTTTCTCTTGTTCCAGAATTTCTTCTTGCTATTGTTGTTGGCATTGTTATTGTTGTCATTGTTCCCTTTGGTTGGTTCAGCTACGATAGTCGTGACTCCTTGGCAGACGCCATGATCAACGAGAGATTGCGCCAGTTCCTTGGCACTGTCGAAGGTCGTGGGCTTGGAAGCTAACACACTTCCTCGTAGTTGGGGTGATAATCCCCAGATGTACCTCTCCACTTTTTGGCTTTCTAGAATCAACATCCCTGGACAAAGTGTTATCAAATCGCTGAACCTGTTGGTTTAGCCTGCGATGTCCGAGCCTACCATCGAAAGGTTCCACAATTCTTGTTCAAGCTTCTGAATCTCGCCTCTTAGGCAGTATTCCCGAAGGAGCATTCGCTTCAAGTTTTCCCAACCCATGGAGTTCACCACCACTAGGGTTAGTGTCTTGATGTGGCCGTTCCACCATGTCAAGGCGCGTTCAGAGAATGTACAGGCAGCAAATTTTACTTTGCTTTCTTCAGGGCATGCGCAAATTTCAAATACGGCTTCCATTTTCTCTATCCATTGGGACAGAGCCAATACTCCCCCAGTCCCATAAAAGGGAATAGGTTTTCCATTGGTGAAGTCTTTGTAGTTGCAGACTCCGGAACGACTTGGCTTTGGCCATTTGTAAAGCTGTTTATTCCTCCTCCTGACCCATTGTTGCTCATTTGAGCCATCGCCGCGGTTACAACGGCTGTTACAGCAGTTTGGAACATAGCTGCATCCATAGTTGGAGGGGGTGGTGGAGGTGGTGCTAGAGTTGAGTTTCTGCGTGTTGATCTATGAGGAGGCATGTTCTGGTAGAGAAAATAAGAATGAATACTATAAGTTTCTAATGTTTTGACAATCGTGTAGTTGAGGGTTAGTCGTATCTTGTAATTTGTTTTGACTTTAGTTTTTGGTTTCAAATTAGATACAACAATTTAGTTAATTTCAGAGGTTTCGAGAGGTATATAAAGAAGTACTGCATATTTATATATATGTCACACCTAAGGTGTGTTACATTATGCTTCTAGTTTTAGGAAAATTTGACCTATCTAGAGGTCTCCGTTTACAGATATAAAAGAAAATAAGAGAAAAACTTTATCCGAGGTCCTAGTCTATATCAAAATTGTTGGAGCTTGAACAAACTCTACTTGTGGCGTTTGGAGCTGGATTCGGCATCTGACCGTTTGACTCCCATCAGTCGCCTCTCGAAATTTGCTTGTTGTTCTTTCATCTCTCTTATTTCATCTAGAGCTGTTATCATTTGGTTCTAAAGTGTCCCCGTGTAGATTTGGGTATTCTCATGTAGTCCTTCCAAACGGCGGATGTCAGCGGCGTTACCTTGGGTAGCAGCATTGATCTCGCGAACTCTGGCTGCTTGTTGGTCTGCCTGGTAGTTCTGGTTAGCTACAGCGTTCACGACAACAGGAAGTGCTCGATCAGCTGAGCCTCCCCCACTGACGTTGTAAAAATCCCGACACATGCCGAATGGAGGGCGTACACCTTGCTGACGGCTCCAGTAGTAGAGGTGGCTTCCCCAGATGGGAATGGGTCCCGGTTGATATGGTCTGATTACGGGAGGATGGGGGATGGAAGCGTTGATTACTTCCGATTCGGAGTCTGTTCCGCTAGAAATTTCCACGATCTCCTCGTCGACTTCGTATTCTTCTCCGACTTCGATTTCGAATTCTTCTTCGACTACTTCCTCGAACTCTTCTTCGACCTCCTCTTTGATTTCCTCTGGGTCTTCCTCCGGGTCTTCTTCTATCCAACCGCCGTTACCCTGGTTTAGGTAGTAGGGGTCTCCCGGTAAAGGAAATCCGGCCATTTGTCTGTACTGGGATAGAGGTATGAGATTTTTATAAGGAAAGAAATTTCTATTTAACGAATTCCTATGCCTATCTATATTTTTACGGAGCGCAAATATTTTAATGTTCAATTATTTCTAACAATAGACTTATAGTATTTCAATTTAGCGAATCTAGATTTTATAAGTTTTTGGCTTGTTGACTACTACAACCATTCTTCGACGTACATTGGTCAAATCCAGGATAAATATAGTTGATCAGGCTATATTTATTCTTGACCTGATTACATACCCCGAGGCTCAATCGTAGAGTCGTAACTTGCCTTAATACTTTTTAGTAAAACTTGTTATGATACGAGATTTATGCATGCTTGAAAAAATGTATATCTTTTAAAAAGAAAGTATTTTGTTCATGAAAATGTTTCGTCAGAGGGTTTTTGGTCCCCTTTGCATTTATAGTTTGTATATCGCATGTGGTTCGATATACTTAGTTCACTATAAACAATGCTCTGATACCAATCTGTCACACCCCCAAACCAGAATGGCGGAAACATTCGGGGGTGGATGACTTCACATAGTATCACAACCATTGAATATTGTAAAGAATGTAACACAACCATCACATATATAATGAAAACATCTGTTGTTGCGTTATACATATTAGCAAAAGAATATTACAATGAGATGATAAATGTTCAATAATAAAACATCCTTAGTGTTCCCTTCTCCAAAAGCTGGTGGTTACCTGTATTACTGATTCCCTGAGAAATACAAGTGGTTTCGAAAAAGTGTCAACAATTAAGTTGGTGAGTTCATAAGTGTTTTTGCATTGAAAAGTATGTCCTTTTTGATAGTAAATCGATGAACGAGGTTTTCAGAAATCCAATATTTTCTATAAATGATTTGAAAAGTTTCCGGTGTTGGAGTGCGTTAGTGTTTTTCATACTTGAATAATAATAATAAAATTTGTGTTAGAAATAAAATGGAAAACTGAAATGCATATATGAATCTCGTAAACCAAACTTGTTTTTATACTTTTATGTGAGTTTTATAACCATACTATTGACTCTGACGGCCTGTAACAACATTCTTCAGGTGTTGTAGTGTTATGACATTTGTCACCCAGACCTGCCGGTCTAACTATAGCTAATAGTTTAGGTGCGGGATTGTCAATCCCGTATAGATCTATACACAAGTATCACGCTCTCCCTCCAAGAGATTATGGTATATAATACAGGACTTGAAATGCATACAAAAATGTACGTTGAAGTTTGAATATCTCACATTGCCTAGTACAAGTAGATTTACAGTGAAATGACTTTACTTCTTTTGAAAGTGTTTCGTTTTTCAAGATGTATATGTAAAATGTTGGACTGACTTGTTAACTATACCCATTATAGTTTTTCAGATAGTATGTTCCATTTAGTAGATATAACTTAGTGACATAATAGCTCTTGTATACATAAGATGTTTGTATCGATATTCGAAGATAGAAATTTCGTTTATGTTTATAAAACGATTCTTTAACGTGTAATGTACTTGTATTTCCCCCCTAAAACATGAAAAAGAATTGAAAAGTAGGGGTATGAACTCACTCGTTAAGTTTGAAGAGAGAAGCTAGAGTTAAGTAGAACTTCGATCGCGGATAGTTGCGTCGTCGGGCTCTTCGGGGATCTCTGCAGCGTAAATCTTTCGTCGGGGCTCGAGTCAGGAAACCAAGGTAAGGAAATGGTCTCTGGAACTGGGAGAATGGCTGAGGAATTGTGAAGGTGTGCCAAAACTCGAAGCTCATGCCATCTATTTATAGTGCTGGAAGAGTGAGTACGCGGGGCGTAATTTTGGAGTACGCGGGGCGTACTCAAGTACGCAGCGCGTACCTCGTTACGTTGGGCGTAAAAATGCGTCATGGCTTACGACTCCTGGCTAGCTAAGCGTAGCTTGGGCGGGCCGATGGGACTCGACTCTAGGTCTAGTACGCGGGGCGTACTCCCAGAGAACGCGGAGCGTAATCCGGCCTGTCCTCTTCTAAATTCCGTAACTTTCGCATACGAGCTCCGTTTTCGTATTCTTTATATCCACGCGTAGGTGAGATTATGCTCTACAACTTTCATTTAGACTCCGTCGGCTAGTTTTGTCTTTATTTTTAATGATATATTTTTAATAGGACGGGCCTCCTAAAGTTCGTTAAAAACTCATAGGTTCTTTATTCGACGTCGGTTTTCGTTTGTCTTTTTATTGTTTTATTACCACTGAGGAGATCTTCAACTTCCGTTTAGGTGGTGATAGCTAAATAACACTCGATCTTAAATCCGAGTTTTTAGCTCTCTACTAGTGTTACGAAACTTCGAAATTTCGTAACTTCTTCATACGAGGTCCAATTTGGGCGATCTTTTTATGCACGCTCACCTTTTAACGTGATCTACGATTTTTGTTTAGATACTTAAGGCTAAAATGCACATTATTGAGATTTTACTTTTTACGTCGAATAATGTTTTAACGGCGTGTTGTAAATATACAAGTGGTTATAATTTCTTCAATATAACCCGGTTTTGAGTGTTCTTTATGTTTTCGGAAACCTTGACACGTTATCTAGTATTTGATGCATCCCAACTTAGATATTTGAATACTTTATTTTCAAGGTTAATTTAGTTATATTTGACTTTTGAGCGTTACAATGCTTTTGGAAAAAATATAGGGTTGTCACAATATGAATGTTTCGTTCTGATAAAGTTGGCAACTTTATCACTTCGTGAGGTCCCTATTTCATCATATGTTGCATATATAGACTTTGATGTCAATTGATGCCATGCATGGAGTCTTGCCCACATCTTTGTACCCTATTTTGACATAGTTTTGGGAGAGACGTGCATGTCCATAAATTAAGGATTTTTATTTTTCATTTGAGAGCAAGGAAGCCTTCTGGGAAGCTTGAGCAATGAACTTAATGGATTAAGTAATTAATGAGGAAACAGTTGGCTTCTACCAGTAACCATGAGGTAGCTAAGGACTTGTCATGGCATGGTGGTGTCTGGCTTCATGATGTTGTTATGTCCTAAATGTCGACTTTTTTGTCTAAACATGCCCACGACATGGCAAATAGGTCTCGAAGTTATGGTCAGCATTAAATCGATTGACCGTTGAGTTTTGCTGACCATTGAATATTTACCTGTTGACTTGGGATCAAACTTGGACGATTTTGATTGTTGATTGGAGATTTTTCTCTTTCAGTGTTAGTCACTTCGCCTAATTTAGTAGTGCAAGGTCTAAATGTGTTGTTGTGCTTCTCCAGTTCTAGGATAACTCCTTGATATGCATGTATAGTTTAGGAAAATTAGTGTCTTAATATGCCACACTAGTAATGTATTGCCTATTGATTGCATGAAATTTTTAGGAGTTATCCTTTATTAGCGTAACTTGGATTCATATGCTAGTTATACGAACTATGTATGTTTGACCTACAAAGCAATTAATTAAGAAATGGTTACTAGCAGGGTAACTATGTAAGGCTAATTGCTAAGGTTATGTATATCCTAGTATATGTTATGTGTTTATGTTACATGATTATGTGTTAATGATAGTTTGGGTTCTATGTAGTTTAAGTTGGATATCCTGAGAAATTTTTGTCTAATGCCTTATTGTGATGCTCTTTTCTGATTTTTCACCATCGGGTGGATCATTTCTTCAACTGCCTATCTGATTCCAGGCTACAAATGATATTCTAAATTATATGAAAGACCAGGATCTCGGCCCTAGTAATTGTACTAATGACCTGGATATAGCTCCTGTTACTATAGATTTGGTTGGGTCCGTTTACTCCTTGGGCAGGACCCGTTATGTATAGATGGATAGGGCTCGTTGTGTATGATTGATCAGGAACCGTTATGTTAGTTGGGTTTGGCCCATGAACTCTTGGTTTGGGCCCGTTACATATGATATATGTTGGTGGATAGTAGTTTTGGTTGGTCGATGTCAAGGTCGAGGATTATATGTGGATGCATTGTATGTATGGTGGAAAATGTAGTATTTTAGAGAACTCAATAAGCATTATGCTTATAGTTATGGATTAAACAATTTGTAGGTCGTTCGTGGGAAGAGCTCAGCGGGATAATACATACACATTAAAGATATTTGTTTCAGCGGCTTTGTAAACTAAAATCTAATAATGTATTGTCTTAAATAATCAAATGTTATTCAATGTTTTTTGAACAAAAAAATGTTTAACTAGTTAATCTATTTTATGAACAAAAATCTCTTTATAACTTGTTGGACGTTATAAGTTGGTATCAGAGCCTTTGTTTGAGGGATTTAGGCGTGCATTGCGGTGTGTCTTAACTCAAACTGAGGACTGAGAGATTGTCTAAATAAGTTTTTGTAAGAGAATTCTTTTATTTAAGAAAACGATTTTCAAAAGAGTAAATTACACGAATGGTCCCTATGGTTTAGGGTAATTTGCACGTTTGGTCCCTAACTTATTTTTTTAACTCGGGAGGTCCCTACAGTTTTTTTTGTTACACGTTTGGTCCCTATCTTACTTAAAAAGACTATTTTGCCATTGATTTTTTAATTTATTTAAATAAACGCACCCCCAACTCCATTCTTCTCACTTTACCTTACCTACCTCATTATTTTTCCCTATGTAAATAATAGTCTTTAGGTAAGATAGGGACCAAGCGAGTAACAAAAACAAATAGTAGGGACCAAACGCATAACAAAAACAAACAGTAAGGACTTTCCGAGTTAAAAAAATTAGTTAGGGATCAAACATGTAAATTACCCCAAACCATAGGGACCATTCATGTAATTTACTCAGGAAGCAAGTAATTCCCAATATACACTTATAGTATTGTATTTTTACTTTTAATTATTCTACACACTAGAATGTATGTTGTAGATCTGTTTGGATTTGCATGAGAAAATTTCCTGACATATGGGATGCCTTATGTCCAAGGGAATTCATTGTTATGTGCTACTTGATGTCTAGATTGATAATGTTAATTGCTAGGTGTATGTTTTATAGTTGTACACGATTAGGATTATATAGCCTTAGAATGGTTGATTTAGCATTCTTTCCAGTTCCGTATTTGGTTGTAGGCTTAAGGTAGAATCACTTATTCGACAATCTATTTGATCATGTATTACGTATAACTTGCATACATGAGGCAACCAGTGGTGTTGGTAGAGATTAATTAGCCACTACCTAAATACCATCACATGTGACGAGGCTCAAATAATCATTCGAGTAAAGGACTCTTCCCTACAAGGGTTGGACTCAGACAAGAGTTGCGCAATAGGGCCAAATACAATACTCTGAGATTATTCAACCCTGATCACATGTGACGTGATGTATTCACCTAATGGCTAATTCCCATCGCTCAAAGTTCCACAAAGCACAAAGCAAGCAACATTCAGATGAAAGGGAGAGTCTAACCATATAATTCAATCAACCTGTTATCCTCTAACAGGAAGCTGTACTAGCATGCAATTCATAAAGCTCATACACGCATAATAGGCACATAAGGCATCCTCCTAGATCCTTATTCCTAAACTAGCATGCATTTCTAATACAAATATCATAACATAAACTGGTATGGTTAATCTGGGAAAACTTACTTGAGCTCGGCTGATTGAATGAACTACACCCTTTTTCTTCTTTTTGTTTCAAGTTCTTTTCTCTTTCCAAAACTCTTCCCTTTTTCACAAAGTTCGTTTTTATGAAAATGATATTCCTTTGAGAATTTTCATACCAATCCCTTAGTTTGAGTTCAGACACACCCGAGAGCATGTCCGAATCCCTCAAACCAAGGCTCTGATACCAACTTGTAACATCCCAAAAAAAACACGACCCAAAAAGTTCATTTTAATTTAATAATAAAACCACAAGTGCCAATAATTAATTCAAAACATATCACATCAGAGTATCATATCGAAAACATTATTTTATTTTATCATATTAAACATCCCAGGCTGAATAATAATGGTGTGTGCCATGTGATCACCCTGAGCACTTTCCTCCGCTACCTGAAGTACCTGACACCAAAACTGAAAACCATAAGCATGAAGCTTAGTACGTTCCCCAACCTACCACATACCATGCATAATAACATACTACAAGCACTGGGCCACACCCGCTACTTCGGGCCCTACCCGCTACATCGGGCCCCGCTTGTCTTCGAGCCCCGGTCGATATACATATCTATTTTTATTAGGCCCCACCTATCTCTGGGCTCCGCCCGCTAAACACATATGACCATATAACCCTAGTACATAACACATGAACTGAACATACCCTACTATATCCCTGTCCTAAGGACTCGCCCCTGTCCTGCTACTGGTGAGCCATAGAACCCCGTCCAAGCTCCTGCCGTTAGTGAGATACGGGCCCCCGCCGACACTCACCTTCCTCCTATCTCGGGCCTCATCCCTGCTCTGCTAAAAATGAGATATGGAACCCCGTCCATACTTTATGGGTTTTGAGCACTACATCAATCCTATGGTGTACAACCCTAATGCTTTGGATTTAGTTTGTCTACTAAACATGAAATTGAATATCCAAATCTATAAACCCTAGATCTAACATATTATAAACTGAATTAGGGTTTAGAGAATACCTTTGATTGTTATGTAGCAATAACAATCTATTCTTTCCTTTAATTGGCTTCAGAAAGCTTAGTGCCTCAAGTGTTGCACCTCTAATGGAGTCACAAACACCATAACCAACAAGGATGAAGATGAGAAGATAGGAGGCAGCCTAAAACGTCTAGAAACCCTAAAGGAAGTCTTAGCCACGTTTTTTAGGCCATAAGGGTCCTTTATATATGTAGGATATTAGGGTTTGCAACTAGGAAACCCTAATCTGATTGCTTAAGCCCTAATCAGCCCATAGACTCCTTTAGAATACCTCTTTGACGAATTCCTTATGGGCTTCCTATAGAATTTGTTCAACCTATATTCCACGGTGATCCATAGCCCAATTGTAATTATCTTATAATTACAAATCTAGTCCCCTAAGTTTAATTAATCTCTTTTAGCTACAAAATTAATTCTTAATTTATTCTTGACTAATATTAATTAACCAATATGATTTCTCCTTTAATATATTATTCTTATAATATATTAATAAATCATAATTAAACCTTTCTCTTTCCATAATTCATCCTACAAGTTGCTATGGTGAAGGCAACCCAAAATGACCATGGTCATAATCGGTTCAAGTACATACCAAAATAGTTATTGACTTAGACACTAATCCAACAATACTCTACTAGTGATGAGATACGGGACCTCGTCCACACTCACCTCCCTACCAAGTACATACAAGTATCACATAGACAACACGTATAATCTAACATTCAAAATTCCTTTGGCACCCGCCCGACATCGAACATTGGTCCAAAATATCATACTAGCATACAATGTCTAGGGCTAACCCCCGGGTCTTCCTACTCGTAACTAGATGAGCGGGCATTGTGGCCATAGACCCATTCACACAATGAGGTAACTCATCTTCTACTGCTGAAGTTTTGCTGATACCCCTCTGGCTACTATGCTGATACTTCGGCTCCACGAGCTAACAAGAAGTTTTGCTGATACCCCTCTGGCTGCTATGCTGATACTTCGGTTCTTTCTTTATTTCTTGATTATCTCAAATTTTTTTCAATGTCGGTTTGTTGAAAAAAAAACGATTTAACAAGAAGCAAACGTAAAGGATTTCAATAGGATCTAGATGATTAGAGAAGGTTTCAATAACTCTTATGTTTAAAGAGTATCATACCATTAAACTTCTAACAAAAAAAATTATATAAACACTAAAGTCTCAATATTTTCAACGATTTGACAAAAAAGTCCTAAACTTTATTTTTTTGACAGTAAAGTCCTAATTGACGATTTGACAAGAAAGTCCTAAACTTTATTTTGTTGACAAGAAAGTCCTAATTACTGGCTAACCGGGGAAAAAGGGTAAAAGTGTCAAAAACTACCGGTAATTTGGACTTTACTGTCAAAAAAATAAAGTTTAGGACTTTCTTGTTAAATCGATGAAAATATTGGGACTTTACTGTATATATCCCATTTCCAAATATGAAAGTTTTTTTCATTCATCATACAGTACATGTTGCATGATTCCAAGTTTCTGTCCAATTAAACCTTGGGCGATGAGAAGCTTTCCTTATTTGGCAAATTCTCGACATTTCCACAAATAACATAATTAAGAATCAAATCCAATTCAACATTGCTAAAATTAGAAATACATAAACATTCATTTTCACACATGCCAATGCAAGGATAAATAAAAACTCAAAATTTATTTTATTGCAGAAAAACTTGTCCTTACAATGCAATTCAAATGAAAACTATGCTATTACATATCTATAAACAATCTATTCTAACTCTAAAGTAACAGCTCAAAAATACGATGTTTGAATCCATGCGATCGAAATCCATTTCTTCATGATCAGATTCAGCACACTTCTTCCTTAAGCTTCCTTTCTTTTCTTCGATCCTGCAAAATATCAAAATGTAATCTTATCACATCATGTATTAAGAATCAAAAAAATAGGAACTTATAGAGTTAGTTAATGGATTTTACCTGAAGTAGAGCCGTACGTCTTGACTCACCCATCTCTTAGATCTCTCAGGTAAATAAGGCAGCTTCGTCTCCAATGCCCATTCTCTTGGAAATAGAAGCAAATGCACCTTTTTGGAATGGCACAAGGAACTATCTCATACTTAGTCCTTTCTGGACTTCCAATGTTGCAAGTGTCCATTGAAGTTTGGGAGTTTGATTCACCAGACAAGTTTGCTTGATCAGCACGCCAATTCATTGATGATTCGGTAGCTATAAGCAAATAGGTGAGATCAATGAGGTTCATGTCATTGTCCATCATATATTACTCTCTTATGAAGTCACTATATGATTCAGGAACCGACAGAAGAACCCAGTCAACAGCCAACTCACCTGAAATCTCGACACACAACATCCTTAACCTGACAATGTGTGACTTCATCTCTAAGACGTGTGCACATATAGGTTTCCCATCTTCGTGTTTACTTGCCAAAAGGGCTTGAGTGAGCTTGAACTTTTCAAGCCTTCGAACTTGTGGGTTAAGGAGAACAATTGGAGGAGGTGGAGGAAGTGAAGCATGGTCTCTTGTTCCTCGATCATATCGTGGAATATCATCTTTAAAGGATTCAGGAAGACCATGATTGTCAAAACTAGACATCTACAAAACGGGAGAAAATTCAAGTCAAGTTGATTGAGTCCTTAATAAAACACCCAAATGAGTCATTAAGGCTAGGATCCAACACAATACTCTACAAACTAGAAGAAGGATGTCGTAATCTAGTTGCAGAATATTTGAAGGTAGGTAAATGACGATTTACCAATTCCCACCATGAAAAATGAAAATGAAGTTTAAGTTTTAAATGAATTGAAACTCCTGGATCTTTTGAGATTCATTGTACTTTTCAATGGCATGTTTAAATCTCGATTATGCCCTTCAGGTTTACGACTGGGATGCCGAGGATCACAAACAAGGTGTGAATAACCATGCGAATCACATGGTGCACCCAATGCTACTATCACCTAATCAATGTGTTGGTTAGCTACACACACTCCATTGATCTATGATAAACATCGAGCCACCATTCACTACCAATGTCAACCCCAAATTAGTGTGTCGATTAACCACACATGCTCCCCTAACGTTTGACAAGGTTATGAAGTGTAATTCCATGGATTAGCATACAATTTCACAATTTTCATAAAGTAACTATGATTTGGGAATTTGTAAAAGCATTTAGTTACTTTGTACTTCATTATACTTATAATGGAAGGTTTCATCCTATCTTACCCGTTCGGCTAACGACCCTCCAGTAGTCAAGAGTACGGTGGGTAAGAGTGGATACCCATTCAATCGCCATTTTATAGGCAATTTCCTTAAACACCCCTTATAGAACAGCTTCACGAATGAGGCCTATTAACGGTAAGATTGACAGTTTACTCAAACATATATATAATATTAGACTTTTAATGTGATATATAGTATATGGTGTATTTTAAACTTTTAAAATACTAGATTGTCTAATTTAATTAATTATACTTTTAATTTAATTTAGTGTAAACCAAACTTTATGAATTTAATAACTCTCTTTTAATTATACACTTTAATTAATTAACAAAACCATAAGGGTGTAATTTGAACTTTTCAAAATACTAGGGTTTTAGAATTTAATTTTTCAAAATTAAACTTTTAATCAAATTTTAAATTCAAAAACTTGAGGGCAAGTTTTTGAAACTTTTCAAAACTATATCAAGAATATTCTAGATCACAAATTCAAATAAGGCAATTAACAATTAATTGGTGATTATCTAATTTTGACCTAATCCAATTTCTTGCAAGATAATTCATCGAATAACTCAAATAATTTAAACATTTTCTTATAAGGCAATAAATATTTGATGAATTGATAATTATCTACTATTTTGGTAAGGATAAACACCCAAAATCAATAAAAATCATATTTTTATCAATTAAAAACATTTTTGGTAATTATCCTAAGCCAATACAACAAGAAAATCACAAATATCAACTGGCAGACTCGCCGACTCATCGAGTCTGCACTGGACTCGTCGAGTACTTAGTGTACTCGGCGACTTCAGTCATGGACTCGGTGAGTCCAGCCCTAAAAACTCAAAATTTTCGATTTTCAGTTAATATTCAATCAAATAGGCATCAAATTCATTAACAAACAGCCCTAGGCTCTGATACCACTAATGGGTTTTAAGCACTACATCAATCATATAGTGTACATGCAAACCCTAATGCTTTGGATCTAGTTTGTCTAATGAACATGAAATTGAATATCCAAAGCTATAAAACCTAGATCTAACATATTATAAACTGAAATAGGGTTTAGAGAATACCTTTGATTGTTATGTAGCAATAACAATCTATTCCTTCCTTTGATTGGCTTCAGAAAGCTTAGTGCCTCAAGTGTTGCACCTCTAATGGAGTCACAAATACCATGAGCAACAAGGATGAAGAGGAGAAGAGAGGAGGCAACCAAAAACGTCTAGAAACCCTAAAGGAAGTCTTAGCCTCATTTTTAGGGCCATATGGGTCCTTTATATATGTAGGATATTAGGGTTTGCAACTACTAAACCCTAATCTGACTGCTTAAGCCCTAAGCAGCCCATGGACTCCTTTAGAATACCTCTTGGACGAATTCCTTATCGGCTTCCTATAGAATTCGTTCAACCTATATTCCACGGTGATCCATAGCCTAATTGTAATTATCTTATAATTACAAATCCAGTCCCCTAAGTTTAATTAATCTCTTTTAGCCACAAAATTAATTCTTGACTAATATTAATTAAACAATATGATTGCTCCTTTAATATATTATTCTTATAATATATTAATAAATCATAATTAAACCTTTATCTTTCCATAATTCATCTTACAAGTTGCTATGGTGAAGGCAACCCAAAAGGACCATGCTCATAATCGGGTCAAGTACATACCAAAATATTTATGAACTTAGACACTAATCCAACAATACTCTACTAGTGATGAGATACGGGACCTCGTCCACACTCACCTCCCTACCAAGTACATACAAGTATCATATAGACAACAAGTATAATCTAACATTCAAAATTCCTTTGGCACCCGCCCGACATCGAACATTGGTCCAGAATATCATACTAGCATACAATGCCTAGGGCTAACCCCCGGGTCTTCCTACTCGTAACTAGATGAGCGGGCATTGTGGCCATAGACCCATTCACACAATGAGGTAACTCATCTTCTACTGCTGAAGTTTTGCTGATACCCCTCTGGCTGCTATGCTGATACTTCGGCTCCACGAGCTATCAATACCAAAACATCACTTAGTCCAATACAATAATCCTTCATAAGGTAGAATGACAATTCTACCCCTCCAAGCCCAACTTCACACGTATCCAAGGTCCACTACCATGATTCATAAGGCCTAAAACTAGGTAAGTTTCTCAAGCCCACTAATGGCCCACTAATGGCCCAATTTGCTATATTGGGCCCAATCCCTTTAATGTGCTTTACCTTAAGCCCATGCTATATTTTTTCCCATATTAACTGACTCCTGATGACCCACAAGGCCCAAATTCCAAAACACAGCCCAAACTAAGGGCCATTAATGCAAAAGCCCAAACTGCCAAAGTACGCGGGGCATACGTCTATGTACGTTAAGCGTACAGGCAAGATGGTGAGTACGTTGGGCGTACATGCATGTATGCTCAGCGTAATTCCCCGTGATAAGTCTTTTTTCCATTAAGCGTTTATTACTCCACTCCAGAGGCTACTAACTCAGATCCAGGTCCTTTTCCATGTCTTATTCCATAATGTCACTGAGTCGGTAACTTTACTTGGCCCGAACAACCCAAACTCCAAAAATAACCTTCTATTTCCATAAAGAGGGCTAGATATCACACATAATCATGAATGGACCATCAAGTCCAAAACTTTACTGCTTATGAAACACTTTTTGCCTTGAGGGTGGCAACCCCAAGCTCAAAAACGAGATTTCATCATAAAGGTCCAATCTTGGGACCCAAAATGACTCCAAAACTTCACTAAACTAGATCTATGCATCCTTATATAAAGTTATGAACTTTATACCTCTAAAGAGTTCCAACTGATGAGGCTATTCCAGATCTAAAAGCTCTAGCTTCCAAATTTCCTCTTTAACAACTTCTTCTTTCCTCTTTCAACCTTAAAACCACCAATATGAGCTTCCCAAGGTCAATATTTCACAAACTAAAGGGTTGAGGCATTCTAGGGTTTTCTAAGGGTAAGGCAACAGATAAAGAGGCTAGGGCTTGAACCAATATGTTCTTTATATAGTGGCATGCCTTAAAAATAGGGTTTTTGGACATTAGAAGTACGTTGGGTATACGCCAGAAGGCACCCATGATCTTTTAGCCTTATACGTTGGGCGCACCTCAGCCTTACGTTGGCGTACTTGTGCGCTACCACCTTGCATGCAGGGCCTTCTTTCAATTTTTATCCATTAGGGGCCATTTCTATCAATAACTTCAAAGTGGCATACCTCCTTTGATCCAAGTCTGATTCCGATGAACTTTACATCCACAAAAAGGTGGCGAGAAGCCCTACGATTCTAGCGACACACCCCGACCCAAAACCTATCAAATTAAAACTCAAATCCCATAAAAGACTGAAGGGTTGAGGCATTCTAGGGTTTTCTAAGGGTAAGGGAACAGATAAGGAGGCTAGGGCATGAACCAATATGTTCTGTATATAGTGGCATGCCCTAAAATTAGGGTTTTTGGACATTGGACGTACGTTAGGCGTACACCAGAATGCACCCACGATCTTTTAGCCTTATACATTGGGCGTACCTCAGCCTTACGATGGGCGTACTTGCATACTACCACCTTGCATGCATGGGCCTTCTTTCGATTTATATCCATTAGGGGCCATTTCTATCAATAATTTCAAAGTGTCATACCTCCTTCGATCCAAGTCTAATTCTGACGAACTTTACATCCAGGAAAAGGTGGCAAGAAGCCCTACGATTCTAGCGACACACCCCGACCCAAAACCTCTCGAATTAAAACTTAAAGCCCATAAAAGACTGAAACGCCCCTGGCCTTGACCTCTGAAATCCATAAAAATATATTTTTAGAAGAGGGTGTTACATTATGTGTTGACCATATGATGCTATTAGTAGTTATTCTTGGTTAAAGTAACCAGGTAGGCCATTTATCAAGATTATATAGGATTGACCAGCAAAGGAATTTTCTGAGAAATTGTCAATAATAGGGTAACTAAGGGTATAAATATGCTAGTAATTGTCATGTGTTTATGCTACATGATTATCTCGTAATGAGAGTGTGTGCACTATGTAGTTTAAGTTAGATGACCAAAGAACTCATGGTCTAATGCCTTATTGTGATGTGATTGTCTAATTGTTTGCTCTCGGGTGAATCATATGTTTCGACTGTCTATCTAATTCTTGACTACATATCACTTTATGAATTGTATGAACGACCAAGATATGGCCCCTGGTAATTGTACGGAAGACCAGAATGTAGCTCCTAGCAGTGGAGTATGGGTTGGGCTGGGCTCGTTATGTATGTTTGGGCGGGGACTACTGTGTGAATTAGTTTGGTCCTAAGAACTCTTGGGTTAGGCCTGTTACATATTATATATATATATATATATATATATATATATATATATATATATATATATATATATGTGTGTGTGTGTGTGTGTGTGTGGATAGGATTTTTGGTTCCGCGTCGCTAGGGTAGAGGATTATATGTGAATGCAATGTATGGATAGGTTGGTCCATGAACTCGAGGATTGTATGTGTGGATAGGTTGGGCCCATTAAACAGTTTGTAGATCGTTCATGAGAAGAGCTCGGCAGAACTATACACACGCATCAAAGATATTTAGTTTTTGTGGTTTTGTAATATTAACTCTGAAAATATATGGTTTTTTAATCAATCAAATGTTATACTGGTTTTTGAAACAAATTTCTAACTTGTTAATCTATTTTATGAACAAAAATCCCTTCGTAATTTTTGGAATGTTACATTATTAACATATAATAAAGGTGTGAGAATACAGTCCACCAGTAACTTGGTCAAACTTGGTCAAAGTGTTTCCATTACTAATACGTTGGAAAATCTGATCAACCGTAGTCAAAGTAAATTTCATCGTTATATTTCTAACTCAAAATTCATTCACTAAGCCGTTATAAATTTGTCCCAAATAATTAGGAACAATAGTTTTTCAATCCAACTCACTTATGTTGGAAATTATCTACCTACTGATGGAAATTACCCATTTTTCTAGTAGTGATGGTAAGAATCATGAAATTCATGTATGTGATTCTATGTATGTGTGTATATATATATATATATATATATATATATATATATATATATATATATATATATATATATATATATATATATATATATATGAGATGGTTGAAGCGAATAAACTAAATAAAGTGAAGATAGGAATACACTATTTTTAAGTTATTATTTTGTTATGAATTTTGTATATCTGTAGTATTCTAGTAAATTCTAATGTGAATATTGATGTATAATTGTTCGTATATTCATTTTAGTAAGTTACAAAGTGAAAATTAGCTTATGGTTATTCATATATTCATTGTTAAACAATAAAATAAGACAATATATACAAAATTCTTAATATAATACTAACATAAAAATAATGTATTTACGTTTTCACACACACGTATATGATACAAGAATGTGGTTTAAAATTCAATTACATCAAAATTAACTATGAAGAATATGGAGTGCCAAACATGATAAAAGATTGCATGATTTAGGAAATTGTAATGAGTTGAAACTTAATTGTGGTGGTGCTTAAAGGTTCATTGGTATGGTTTTTGAAGATGGTGATCCTCGTTGATTGTCGTCTTATCCAAGGGAGATTATTGAGAAGTTTCACTCCAAGTTGTCTTCATGGAAAGCGATAGCATTGAGCTTTAGAGGTAGAGTAACACTCCCTAAGGCTGTACTTGGTAATCTCCCAACATTCTTTATGTCTATATTTGTAATCCGAAATGGTGTTATTGATACTCTTGAAAAGATTAAAAGGAAATTCATATGGTGTAGAGAGTACAACAAAAAAAAGTATTTGTTCGGTTAAATGGGATAAGATAGTAGCGCCAAAAAAAGGTAGGAGGCATCGAGCTTGGGTCTATTAAAGCTCTGAATATTTCCGTGCTGGCTAAATGGATGTGGCGCTTGAAATCTGATGAATCCTCTATGTGGTCGAATGTAATTCGATGTATCCATAACCTAGACAGGAGGCATTGGTCTGTTTTCGCTAACAAATCTAATATGGGCGTGTGGAAAAACATAATAAAAACACGTAATTGTTTTACGCACTATAACATTGATCTCAAGGAAATAGTGGCATGAAATTCAACCGACTGCTGTTGGGTTTCTGACTTTGTGAGAGACGGCAGGTTTATGGTTTGTCCGCTATGGGAGCGATTAGAATTGGCGGGATATATCATTAATGATGGACCATTCGACAGGGATAAGTCGATCACCTTTAAGATTCTATATTTCATTTGGAGAGCAAAACTCGGAAGAATTCCATCTGCAGTAGCATTAAGAAACAGAGATATCATAATTCCAAATTTCATGTGTGGCGTATGTAATATGGAGGAGGAGACATGTGATCACACTTTGTTAACTTATCCTGTGGCGGTGGCAATCATGGACTCGATCATTGTGGTGTGAGATTAGATGTGACAAATTTCTTTCAGTAGAAAATATGTTCCTCTTGATCTTACGGTGGTCGAAGTGTAAATTTAAAAGAATAATGCTAAATGTGATATTATGTGGAGCTTTATGGTGCATATGGACTGATAGAAACAAGAGGATATTTAAAAAAATCTCAATAGTCCCGACGAACATAGTGGAAAGAATAAAAGCAACACCATTTATATGGTGCAAGCATAGAGGATCATTCAATAAAATAGAGTGGAGAGTTTGGAATTTTTGTCCTTTATTTTGTTTGTAATTTTTTCTCATGTTTCGTTTCCGGTTCTCTGTTTGTAATTTTCTCTTTTGTACAGTTTGTTTTTTCCTCCACATCTCATTGATGTGGTTTTTAATATTATTCGTTGATTTCCAAAAATATATATATATATATATATATATATATATATATATATATATATATATATATATATATATATATATATATATATAAGAAATAAAAAATAAAAAATCCAAGTGATCACCAGATACCCATGAAAAGTCAAACAAAAATATCTTGCTCTTGTGTTACTTCTTTTAGTTCTCAATTTTTTTTTTTTGAATCACAAATCTATTCTACTCCTAATTCTCCACCCATGTTCTTCATGAGACTTGAACCCTCGACCTTAAGAAGGGAGGACAACACCGGATACCGTTGAGTTAGAAGCCTTTTGGGAAGAATGTATTGTTTTAGTCTGTATAATATTCATTCTTACAAGAATTAAATATGACGGTAAAGAATACTTATCATTTTTTAAAGAATTTGACTTGCAATTTATTTTTTCCTTCTTTTAATCCGTTCATTCTCGAGATAATTTCACTTTTTTAGTTGTATTTTATGTTCAGTCTCACAAAAATCATAAATTTCCAACTTCAATATTTTCATTCTTACCTGAATAATTCTTAAAGATTTAAATATGCTTTAACGTAAATAACAAAAGATCAATTTATTTCCTAAAAAATTGAATTTGATTAATTCCAAAAATCAGGATTCATATAAAATTTTTACTATCCCTAAACTGTTTTGAAATTTGAATTCAATATTTTTTCTAGTTCTAATTACAATCATATCGTTTAAATTCTTACCACTAAAATCCCTAATCTATAAAACCACATTAAACCACATTCTAATAAAATACAAATTCTGACAGAATACATATTCTCATTGAATGAACATTTTAAAGACTAACAAAATTTTGAAACATGAGTTGAAAAATAACAACATTCTTAAAGAATAATCATCTGTTATTAATATTATTGAATAATCTAAGATCCAAAAATAAACAAAAAATAGTTTTAATTATTACATTCTATAAAAATACAATGTCATTTTTTGAATTTTTGCCACATTCTATAAAAATACAAGCTTTATAGTAAGTTATTCTTGAAAAATTCATCATTCTATAAGAATACAATCATTTATGAAAGATTCTTCATTCTCATTCTTCTTAGAAGGGAATTTATTTCTTTTGACTTTAGATCTTCAACTAACGAGTAAAAAAAAAGACCTGTATTAAAAAACAAAAATAAGTATGGGAATAAGATTATACATATAACATGACTATTATATTATGATGTGCTTAAAAGCAAATATGTTCAAGCAAAAGGAATCACGATATTTGAAAATTAAAGAGACAAAAAAAGACTAAATCACATACATTAAACTTAGGATTAAAAAAATAGAGAAATGCTTGTAGAGTTTAAGTAGAGAATAACGGACCAACCTTGTTTGTAGAGAATAAATCAACCCTTCAGAACTTAGGACTAAAAAAAGAAACAGACAAATGTTTGTATCAATTTCCCGATTCTGATTTTCGATTTTGAATATGTTCACTCCGTAGATCTTGACATCTTCGATGGAAGCGGGAGGCGATTTTGTGGGTGTGGATGAAACAGACGGCAGAGTTTTAAATAAAGTAATTTCCCTAAATTAAAGGGTAGATGGTTTAATTAATTATTTATTAAAATTAAAAAATGCTTGACCCAAATTAATCCTTACGTCCACACAATATTTGTTAATCCATATTTGAACCTCTATATATATATATATATATATATATATATATATATATATATATATATATATATATATATATATATATATATATATATATATATATATATATATATATATATATATATATATATATAGGTTCAACAAGTAATCATTTTAATTATTAGAACCAAATAACCAATTTAAATCTTGTTTTTATCAAAAAAGGAAAAAAAACTAAAAATATAGAAATTCATCACTTTTAATCCTCTTTCCATTGATATCAAATTTGATTTTTTTTTTGTTTTTTTTACCTTTTTGATTTGTTCAAATTTACATTGTTGAATCTATGCAGATTTATAGTGTGAGTCTTAAAAGAGAAAAAAGTAAAAAAAAAAAAATTTATCAAATTTAATATCGGTGGAAAGATGATAACAATTTAAGGATTTAGATTTTTTCAATAAAGAATTAACTATAAAACTTGAAAATATAATGGTTTCTTTGTTCTAAGGTTTAAATTGATTAATATATATATATATATATATATATATATATATATATATATATATATATATATATATATATATATATATATATATATATGCTTAGGTTATTCTATTGTAAATAACTATTGTGCGAACGTATGGACAATGCTATTCAATGATAAAAAAAAATATTGTTTGATGATATAAATACATTCAATTTTACATAAGTATTGTCATCAACACATTTTCATCAATTAAATCGTTTATAAGGTTATTATACACTTATTATTGTTATGATTATTATTCTCATTTTTGTCAGAATGTTTATTTAATTGTATTCTGTCAAAATGAAAATTAGTGAAAACCAATGTGTGAGACCAAAAATAAATAATAATTAGCGAGAATGAATGAAAATGACGATATTTATGTAAGATTGAACGTATTCGCATTGCTAATCAACTTAATCTATTAACAATTCTCATAGAATAATATTGTTCACACATCCGCTCAGAATACTTAAACCTAGCTCTGTGTGTGTGTGTATATATATATATATATATATATATATATATATATATATATATATATATATATATATATACTTCCATGATATCATACCGTATATGTACTTTACAATACATATATTCATCTTAAGGTTCTTGGGTGTTTTAAACGTTAAATGACAATTTATGGGTGTCACGTATAATTCAAAATTGAAATGATTGTTTAGGAAAATTAACTAATCCAACGATTTTCACTTCTTTGATCTATGATAATAGCAAGTAATCCGAGCATTTTGAAAACAAGAAAGGAACTAACATAACCCTCCCCTTACTCCCTTAGAAAAATCATTATTAAATCGTTAATATCTTTTTGTTTCAGTAATGCAGTTAATAATATCATCTCAATGTTACACCTATAACTAATTAAAGGACCCCCACCTAACCTGGAAAAAAGAAAAAGAACTATGCTAGCTGATACGGTGTTGTAGGATAATATAGTCCCACGCTTATTTATTGCCTACAAATTAGGAGCCGGAGCCGCAAGAAAATTGGCATTTGTTTTTGTTTTCATAAATACCATTCTGTCTTTTTATGAAGACAAAATTACGTCTTTTGGTTCACAACTTCAAGTCGGCTCCTTGCGGTTTCTTTTTAACTATTTTCTGTCCACATATAAAATCATAACAGATTTCTTAAAACATTATTACTTTTATTAAAATGTGATAACCGTCCTTATCCCCTAATCTAATAAATAAAACCATTTTCGTCTCGTGGGCACCTCCTTAACGAATTTTCCCGCTCAACACATCAATCTGAAATTCCGGCTTTGCCCTTACAATCGACGTTAATATTATACAATCTCCTTCCTAACATATAGGATTACACGGCTGGATTTTGAATTTCAAAAATGGTATCCCAAGAAATCAGCAAATCATGATGTAATCTTTCATAATCGCTTCCACCATTGCTGAACAAATTACATTTAATTTGTGTTTCTTATTCCCCCAAATCATTATCTTTATTCTATCTTTCGATTATTTGGCGACTCTTTTGATGTACTACTTGTACATACCATCATATCTCGAGGCGATGATGAAGAACATAATAGCTGTAAGGTCTAATTTCTAGGGTTTTTTTTTTATATTTTGTTTAGGTTTGTATTCTTATATTTCTACTTTGTAGATATCGAGGAGCGAAGGCAACGATGAAGAACATAATCCCAAGTATGTGCGATTTGATTCCCAACTTCCCTTGTGGATTTCCAAACCTTGCATACAAAACGCTTTCTGAGAGGTATGTTTATAAGGTTTATATGTTTTCAGTTCACCATTTTCTAATCATTTTTGGTTTGGTGGGGCATTGATTGTTGTTAGGTTGCAGTCACTAGATTGCTTTAAAATAATCGCAAGCTGTTATAAAATATGATCAAATAACAATATAAATTATAGAGTAAAGAAAGATATGAGAGTAGAGAGAACTTTTATTCCAATACTTGTGATGAATTCATATATTGCCTAATACATATGGCTCACTATTTATACTATCCAAATAAGATGAAAGATGAGCTACAATATGAATGCACATTATGATGGTGTATTATTACATTCATAAAACACATTGAAATGGTTGTTACTAATGCTAAATAATGATGGAGAGTTATGGGAGAAATGGAGAATCCAATGGTCATTCACAAACTAATATTTCATAACACTCCCCCTTGAATGACGATTGTATCATGCCTCGTTAAAACCTTAATAGGTAAAACCTCATGGGAAAAACCATTTATTAAGGAAAAAGAGTACATGATTAATAATAGATATTTGGAACAATTGCCTCGTTAAAAACCTTGCTAAGAAAACCCAGTGGGAAAAACATAGCTAAGGAAAAGAGTACAATATGTTTCCAACTCCCCCTGATCATCACATCACTTGATTTCCTTAAAGCGTCGCATTCCAATATTTCGTACCATGTTTTCAAATTTGGATGTAGGGAGCGCTTTAGTGAACAAATCTGCCAAGTTGTTACTTGATTGAATTTTCTGGATGTTGATGCCACGCTCTTTTTGAAGATCATGAGTAAAAAAAAACTTTGGTGAAATATGTTTGGTTCTGTCTCCTTTGATAAAACCTTCCTTGAATTGGGCTATACAAGCCGCATTATCTTCATATAGTATGGTTGGAGCTTCCCTGTTAGAAGTTAGACCACAACTCTCACGAATGTGATGAGTTAAATTTCTTAACCAAATACATTCACGGCTTGCCTCATGAATTGCTATAATCTCTGCATGGTTAGAAGAAGAAGCAACTAAAGTTTGTTTAACAGAACGCCAAGAGATTGCGGTACCTCCACAAGTGAATAAATAACCTGTTTGGGATCGAGCTTTGTGTGGATCAGACAAATATCCAGCATCTGCATAACCAATTAACTCCGCATTTGATGAATTTGAATAATATAAGCCCATATCCATTGTACCTCGAAGATATCGAAGAATATGTTTGACTCCATTCCAATGTCTTCTTGTTGGGAAAGAACTATATCTTGCTAATAAATTTACAGCAAAAGATATATCAGGTCTCGTATTATTAGCAAGATACATCAGTGCACCAATAGCACTAAGATATGGTACTTTGGGACCAAGAAGTTTTTCATGTTTTTCACAAGGCCGAAACTGATCCTTTTTGGCATCTAAATGCCTTACTACCATCGGGGTACTCAATGGATGTGAGTTATCCATATAAAACTTTTTAAGCACCTTTTCTAGATAACTAGATTGATGTACAAAAACTCCATTTTTGGTGTGCTCAATTTGAAGACCCAAACAAAATTTCGTTTTACCAAGATCTTTCATTTCAAATTTTTCTTTCAAACAAGAAGTGGCATTTTCCAATTCTCTAGAAGTTCCAATTATGTTCAAATCATCTACGTAAACAGCAATTATCACAAATTCTGATCCGGATCTTTTTATGAATACACATGGGCTTAATGGATCATTTTTATAGCCCTCTTTTAAAAGAAATGTACTTAAACAATTGAACCACATCCGGCCAGATTGTTTCAATCCATACAAAGATTTATTTAATTTTACCGAATATACTTCACGAGAATTAGGAGTTTGTGCTTCTGGCACCTTAAACCCTTCTGGGATTTTCATATAAATATCATTCTCAAGTGAACCATATAAATAGGCGGTAACTACATCCATCAGACGCATCTCCAATTTTTCATGTGTTGCCAGGCTTATTAGATAGATAACGGAATGTAATCGCATCAACCACAGGAGAGTATGTTTCTTCATAATCAATTCCGGGCCTTTGGGTAAAACCTTGTGCAACAAGTCTTGGTTTATATCTCACAACTTCATTCTTCTCATTTCTTTTGCGCACAAATACCCATTTGTATCCCACTGGTCTTACTCCATTTGGTGTACGAACTACAGGTCCAAAAACTTTTCGTTGAGTAAGAGAATTAAGCTCTTTGTTTATTGCATCTTTCCATTTTGGCCAATCTTTTATATTTCTACATTCATCTATAGATTTTGGTTCAACATCCTCATTTTCTTCCATAATCTCGCACGCAACATGATATGAAAAATTATCGTTGACGTCTATCTTATTTCGGTTCCATCTTATTCCTGTCATGACATAATTTATTGAGATCTCTTCATTTTCATAATTTTTAGGTACCTCAATTTCTTTTGTTATGTCATTGGGCTCTTCTGGAGCTTCATTACTCTTTTTAAAAGAGTATGTTTTCTCTTTTGGACCATCAATTATATTTGCTCCCTTTCGTTTTCGAGGATTTTTATCTTTGGAACCGGTTGGTCTTCCACGCTTCAGGCGTGCCTTTGATTCATTTGTAGTTGTATTTTTTCCTTCTGGGATATCAATTCTAACTGGAGCATTTACAGCTGGTAAATGAGACTTTGTTACTCTCTTAGGGTCAGTAAATACATCTGGCAATTGATTTGCTATATTTTGTAAATGAATTATCTTTTTCACTTCAAGTTCACATTGACTTGAACGAGGATCTAACACTGAAAGTGATAACTCATTCCAAGAGATTTTATTCTCCATCTTCTTTATTTCTCCCCCTAATGTTGGAAAAACTGATTCATCAAAATGACAATCGTCAAATCTAGCTGTAAATAAATCTCCAGTTGATGGTTCTAAATATTTTACTATAGATGGAGATTCGTATCCAACATAAATTCCCATTCTTCTTTGAGGACCCATTTTCGTGCGGTGAGGTGGAGAAATGGGTACATAAATTCCACATCCGAACGTCCTTAGATGGGAAATATTTGGTACATGGCCGCAAACCAGTTGAATAGGGGAGAACTTATGATAACTAGTTGGCCTGATGCGTATAAGTGATGTCGCATGTAAAATTGCATGTCCCCATGTCGATGTAGGAAGTTTAGAATGCATTAGTAATGGTCTTGCAATTAATTGAAGGCGTTTGATTAACGACTCAGCTAAACCATTTTGTGTATGAACATATGCAACAGGATGTTCAATAGTTATCCCAATCGACATGCAATAGTCATTAAAAGCTTGTGATGTAAATTCCCCAGCATTGTCAAGTCGAATTTTCTTAATTGGGTAATCGGGAAAATGTGCCCTTAGGCGGATTATTTGTGCTAGTAATCTTGCGAAAGCGAGATTACGGCTAGATAATAAGCACACATGTGACCATCTAGTTGACGCGTCAATTAAGACCATAAAATATCTAAATGGTCCACATGGTGGATGAATTGGTCCACATATATCCCCTTGAATTCTTTCTAAAAAACTAGGACTTTCATACCCAACTTTATTCAATGACGGACGGGAAATTAATTTTCCTTGAGAACATGCAACACAAGACAATTCATTAGCTTGAAAAATCTTCTGGTTTTTCAAGGAATGTCCACTTGAACTTTCAATTATTTTGCGCATCATAACTGATCCGGGATGGCCCAACCGGTCATGCCAAACTTTGTAGATGTTATCATACCTTTTATTTTCAATAGCATGAGATTCAATCATTCTAACATTTGTAAAATACAATCCGGAGGACAATGCGGGTAATTTTTCCAAAAGACTTTTCTTACCCGATATCATTTTCGTAATATTGAGATACTCTTCATCACCATCATTGGTTGTTTCAACATGATATCCGTTGGACCGAATATCCTTAAAACTTAATAAATTTCTTGGTGATTTTGATGAAAATAATGCATCCCCAATTATAATTATTGTCCCTTGTGGTAATATGATATTCGCTCTTCCGGAGCCTTCAATCATTTTTGCACTACCCGTTATTGTATTAACATTTGCTTCTCCAATTGATAAGTAAGCAAAATATTTTTTATTATTAAAAATGCTATGTGTTGTTGCACTATCTGCAAGACATATATCTTCCTCATTTCTTTTGCGAATATCCATATTTCTCTTCAAAATAAAAATATATAATAAAATAATAAGAAATAAGAAATAGTCAACTTAGATAAATAAAGTCATATATTATTATTTTGAGAAGAATCATCAAGATCTCTTCTGATGAAACGACTATAACATAAAAATCATAAACGACATTAAACAAAACTACATATTATTCTTGACCATGACAATGACTTTAAACAAACATAATGCAAAAATAAAATGATACTAGAAAACCAACAATTTCATGATATGCCATATCCATCTCATTTTATGGGAAAAATTGGGTACTTCCATCACCATCCATAACACCGTTTGTCCCTTCCGTGTTGGTAAGATAATCGGCGACATCCAAATGTCTCATTTCTAGTTGATCTTCGGAAAAATAATTTTGAACAAAGTTTGTTTCCGCATTTTTTCCTTCTTTATATTTTAGAGAAGCTTGATAAAGATCAAAAAAATGCTTTGGAGTGCGACATGTACGTGACCAATGACCGGTCATTCCACATCGGTGACAAACATTTTCAACTTTCTTCTTGCCTTGACCACTTTTATCATTAGGATGTGGGTTTTTGTTATTTTCCCACTTCTGGTGGTTACTTATATTATTATTATTATTATTATTGTTGGGACGATTATTATGACGGCCTCCACCACGTCCACGACCTCGACCACGACCACGGCTACGACCACGGTTAGACCCACGACCGTTATAATTAGATGATGTCGCATTCACTTCAGGGAATGGACTAGAACCGGTCGGACGTGATTGGTGATTTTTCATTAAGAGCTCATTATTTTGTTCAGCCACAAGAAGACATGAGATTAATTCACAATATTTTTTAAAACCTTTCTCACGATATTGCTGCTGCAGGAGCATGTTAGTGGCATGAAAAGTAGAGAAGGTTTTCTCTAGCATGTCTTCATCAGTTATAGTCTCACCACATAGTTTTAGTTGGGAAGTAATTTTGAACATGGCCGAATTATACTCACTCACAGATTTAAAATCTTGTAGTCGAAGGTGTAACCAATCAAAACGAGCTCTAGGAAGTATCACCGTTTTTTGATGATCATACCTCTCTTTTAGATTATTCCAAAGATCAGCTGGATCTTTGACAGTGAGGTATTCAGCTTTTAATCCTTCATCGAGATGGTGGCGAAGGAAAATCATCGCCTTAGCCTTTTCTTGGCTTGATGCTTCATTTAAAGGATTTACATCCTTTATGGTGTTTCCAAGACCCATAGCATCAAGGTGGATTTCAGCATCAAGGATCCATGATAAATAATTTTTTCCACTAATGTCAAGAGCCATAAACTCAAGTTTGCTAATGTTTTCCATAGTGAAATTACTAATCAAAACAAAGAGTTGTATATTAGAGGATTGTTAGTTAAGAAGTATCATAAGATTATTTGTGAGCATTATATAACTTGTGAGCATTATACATATGAACTTTGAAAACAAAAATTATATATATATATACCTGACAACGACAAGAACGGCAAGAAGTTAGAACTCTATGGTAGAGCCTCGTGCTGATAACGTGTTATAAAATATGATCAAATAACAATATAAATTATAGAGTAAAGAAAGATATGAGAGTAGAGAGAACTTTTATTCCAATACTTGTGATGAATTCATATATTGCCTAATACATATGGCTCACTATTTATACTATCCAAATAAGATGAAAGATGAGCTACAATATGAATGCACATTATGATGGTGTATTATTACATTCATAAAACACATTGAAATGGTTGTTACTAATGCTAAATAATGATGGAGAGTTATGGGAGAAATGGAGAATCCAATGGTCATTCACAAACTAATATTTCATAACACAAGCCCTTATTTTCTCTTTTTTATATGTCGATTCTCCTCAAAACCAAAAAAACCTAATCTAATGTTCAATAATTGGGTTTTCCCTTCAGAAATATCCATCAATGTAAAGGATTACAGGAGCTGAAAAGGATAAAATCAAAGACATTACTAAGTAGTAACTGAACCATAACAAACATGATAAAGGATTGGTCTTATAAATTGAAACATATAGCAATGTTAGTTCATGTTTTACTGCATAGATTAATGCTAATAATACTTTAGTTGTGTATAATCTTATACATTTTTTATTTTAGGAATTTATATTGAGATTTTACTCAAAAGGAGGATGTATACATATTCATAAATGCAAAAAATGGGGTTTTGTCAGGTTATTTATGTTCGAGATCGATTTTGCTGCTAATATTTTTGAATTCTTGTTCATTTTTTTATGTTGCTTGTTTTTAGTATAAGCTTAAAGAGAAGGCCAATTATATTATGCACTTTTTTCTTCTCGAAGATCATAGGAAAACTTTCTAATGGACATGCATTTTAAGTCTTGGTAAGTGTAGTTATGATTAGGTTGGTAGGTTTGGAGATGCACACCACATGCTTGGTAAAATGCTAGAAAGAACTGGTTAGAGAAACTAAGATTCTTACCGTCTCTAATTTGTGCAAACAAAAAAAATAGAAAATTCTAAATATATATCTTCTTTAACTTTTGATTAAATGTTTGACAGGTTATGTTATTATTTCTAGTGGTATTGCTAAACTTGGATACAAGTATGTAAATATATGTATGTAACTACATTATTATCGGTCTTAGTTTCTCTATCTTTATATTGGTCGTTGTTTCGCTCATGTCTTAGAACTAAGAAACTAATATGGAAATCCAGCTAATTGTTGATAATTGTCAGTCTAAATAAAGTCGTGATCACGCATCAATATGTTTTCATATTTTTTTGCGTTTCTAAATGAGCTTTGCACAAGTTGGGTTGATTGATTTTCTTTTTGCAAAAATTGGGTTGAAAAACACTGAGGAAAACAACAATAATTTCTATTAATCTCACCAAATTACTATATAATTAAATACTTACAAATCACAAAGGTATTAAAAAATACAATATTACAATTCACAAGTTTTCTAAATTTATGATATATTATTTTATTACATAATTAATTTTTTAATTCTATTTAAAATTAACACTCATGGGTTCTACGAGTATTAACCTAATTTCATATCCATAGGAAGTAAAAAAAAAAAAAAAAACAAAGATATTGAATTTTTCAAAAATTTATATTGCCTTAAGCAACATAAAATAACTTATTTGTTCATTCTAATTTTCTTTTTTCTTTTTATTTAATTAAAATCATTTTAATTAAAAAAAAATTATCCTCCATTTACCCCACCCCAACATATCTCTCTCTCTCTCTCTCTCTCTCTCTCTATATATATATATATATATATATATATATATATATATATATATATATATATATATATATATATATATATATACACCAAACAACATTCAAATCCATCTTTAACCCACCAACATATCATTTTTCTAGTCATGACTACAAGAATTCCGGGCTATAGCGGCGACAATAGTCAGTGATAAAGAGTAAGCTAATCATCAGTAAAGGCAATAGTGGCGACACGTCACCCGTAAAAAGTTGTCTGTATTTCTCATGATGCGCCGCTACAAAGAATTGCCGCTGCTAATGCTCCTGTTGCTGGTAATATTTCGTGTCGCCGTTAATGATAAAGTCACTGCTAGTAATGTCATCACCGGTAATAGTGTCGCCGGTAATGATAAAGTCACCGCTAATTGGGTCCATTTAGAATCCAAATAGGGTTTCTAAGCCCAAAATAGCTGAATTGAATGCTTATTGGTCCATTAGGCCCAATAAGAAAGTCCTTGTCCATCATAAACTTGAACCAGGATTCACATGGTTTTCAATCCATTGTTGACTATTGAAACGTTTTATATAGAGTTTTAAACTATATTTGTGAATCTTGATTAAGTTAGTTGTCATTGTTTGACCATAGTGCATGATATCAAACAAGAATTACATGTATCACAATAGATGATGTTTACATGAGTACAAAATTTCCTATCTAAAATGCTAGTTGTGATATTTCGGGTGGGGAGTCAACAAATTCAACATGAATTATGACTATTTCATACAAAGCCAGGGTGGCAGATTATATGTAGTGAGTATGACCGGCCATGTGCTATGTGGATTACACATTTTTCCAAATAGATTAAAATCGTCAACTGAAAGACATAGGCATACATTACGTGGTTCACTCAACAAGTCGGTGTATTTTTTTTTTATCAAAATCTTGCCAATGTTCCCCATCAACAAGATGACGCATCACACCATCTTCTGAATGTTCGGTACTACCCCAAATCATATTCTTGGCAATGTTCCTCGAACAACATAAACGTTGTAGTCTAGGGGTCATAGGAAAGTATCGTAACACCTTATGAGCTACTTTCTTACCCTTTGTAATACCTGCGGATTCGGGCTAGTCAATTTAGAGATAATAAACATCAAAAATGATTTTTTATTAGAATATTATTTAGAATAAATAATCTTAACCAAGTTATAGTATATGTCAAAAGGGTTCAGTACACATAAAGAACGCCGAAATCTGAGTTATAACAAAGAAATTATGACCCATCGAAGTTTTACGGCAAAACTGACACGACACCGGCAATCGTAGAAAGTGAATTTAAGATAAAATATTTTCTAGCCTTAGCGATCTAAACGAAAGTTGTAGTATATGTTAAACCGAGAGTGTGCATAAAAAGAACATCCAAATCTGACTTCATATGAGGAAGTTATGATTTTTCTAAGATTTAGCATAACAGTGCACAACCTGAAAATTCGAATTTTAGATCTGTTGATTTTTAGCCAAAATAATCTAAATGAGAAATTAAGATATCATTAATAGGATTTAAACGATAAAAAGAAAGTCGAAAACGGAGCTCGTATGCTAAAGATATGGACGAAGCTTAGTCTCTACTTTTCAAGCGCGACAAATTCGATGCAGATTTGTAAATCTGAGATAGAATAAGAATTAGCTGACAAGGTCTAAATGAAAGTTGTAGTGATCGTAAATACCAACGTGTGGATATAAAGAACATCGAGAATAGAGCTTGTATGAGAAAGATATGGACGAAACTTAGTCTTTACTCTTCAAGCGCAACGAATTCGATACAGTTTTGTAAATCTGAGCTATAATGAGAATTAGCCATTGGGGTTTAAATGAAAGTTGTAGTACTTGTAAATACCAACACGTGGATATGAAGAACATAGAAAAAAGAGCTCGTACGCGGAAGATACGAACGGAACTTAGAGACTACTCTGCGATAAAACCCCTATAAATAAATGGGTTAATCCTTCATATTTCTCACACCTTTCACCCTCTCTTTTTCTCTCTAACCTCCTTCAACCCCTACCAAGTCTAGGGAACCTTCCTAGCATGAGAAGGAAGCCCCAGAGCGCCTGACGGCTCCGAGAAAAAGAGCTTTTCGGCTCGGAAACGCTGCTCCAGTGAACCCCGGTTTTAATAAAACCCGCTGAAAGTGAGCTACGCCTACCCTATTTTAAATATAGCTTATATTTAAATATAATATCATTATTGTGAATATATAAATAAGATTTATCAGGGATTCAAGGTCGTTATACTGATTGATCTACTTACGGGATGATGTATAGGCTGGGATTTTGTGAGGTGTTTAAAATGAGATTTTCAAACAGTGTACTTCGTATACCAAACGGACCCTACCTCCGATATGATCCTACCTGGTTGTTCCTTACTTGATAGATCATGAAAGTATACTTTGAGTTAATGATGAATCTAGACTAATAATTAGTCATAATGAATAGTAGACTAAAATCTAGTTGTAATAATATTGGGTTTCATCGAGGGAAAATAGAATCGTTAAAAGCGAAGCGCTGCCCGAGTTTGGAATCATCACTTTAACAAGTGAGTGCATAGTCCCTTTCATGAACATGATTTTATACAAGTATTTATTGAAGTATTAAATATATTTTTATGTGCGAGTTATTTGATGTTCCCTGAAATATGTGTTAAAGAGCATACTTGATTATATATGATGATTTAGGATAAAGAGTAAACCTTAATTAATTATGGGGAATATTAGGTAGCATCTTCTTATAAGTACGAGTCAGTTATACACATAGTACATAACTTTAAAAAATGTCATTGATCCGGGTGCATGGATTAGAAATAGTCATTGTCCTTAGTTCGGGAGTATGGATAGGACATGGTTATTTGACAGTAATCCGAGAGTATGGATTAAGATAGAGTTAAGTGTCCCTAATCCGAGAGTATGGAATGGGCACAATTATTGATCCAGGAGTATGGATTATATATACCTGATTCGGGAGTATGGATTAAATAAAGATGTTAATTTTAGATCTGAGAGTATAGATCATGTCGTTGTGAGGATCGGCGAGGTGGGGGTAAAGTTGCTTATATATGGTGAAATTGTATATTTTGTGAGTTCTAATATATATATATATATATATATATATATATATATATATATATATATATATATATATGATACAACATTGTAGGATTGAAATCCCTATGTACTCACTAGGTTTCCCAACCTGACTCACTCAGTTTATTTATATCATAGTTGTTGATATGAAATCATATTACACTAAGAGATTAAGGAGATATATATCACTAGTGATAATGAATGTAAGTTTTGTTTATGCTTATGTTTCTGTATTGACGATAACATCCCAAATGTTTTAAAATGATTAAAAATACTTTTCTTCGGGAATGCTTTGATAACGTAATTATCATGTTTTGTTGGGAACAAATTTCGCAACATTTTTATTAAAAGAGGTACTTTGATTTTAATAAAACATAAACAAAATCGGCCTTTTCTGGCCATGAAAATGGGGATGTCACAGTTGGTATCAGAGCATTAGTTTAAGCTATCTAGGAATAAGGATTTATTTCTAGACTTAAACTTAGAATGCTAAACGATGATTGAGAGGAGTGTATGTAATATATTTTAGGAAGTACGCCTGAATAGACATAAGCACTATCTTAATTAGGGAAGATGCCTAAGATGCTTTTATGTGCTTAATAATTTGTGATGCTTTATGCTATCGTTTGATCGTATCTATGGTCTATTGCTGGCAGGATCTGGAAATTTTATGTGTTCAGATTTCTGAACGTTTAATTACGATATTAGAATTGGCATATAGTTTTTTGAGGTAATAAGGAGGAATACACGTCTAAACCTTCCTTTATCTTTATTCTCGTCTCGATACAACAAAAAATTGCTTTGGTGTGCAGAACATCATGGTGAAGACTCGTAGTGAATTGAGTAAATGGAGGAAATGAGAAGGCTTACGATAGTGAATCATACATATCAGAAGATATCGTAAAAGTGAAATCTTGCCTTTATAATGCGTCTAATAAATAATATGTCTAGTACGGGAGAAGTACATGTTCGATTAGCAGAAAGAAATATTTTTGGTATAATCCATGAAGTTATCCCATCATCTGACATTTCTATCACCAACCGTGTTGAACTAGAATTGATGCTTGAAGATACACATGAAAGA